>NW_027136337.1:0-334209 GCF_039906515.1 Pseudorca crassidens | reverse complement strand
ACTTATGGTCCTATAGCTTAGGGAAATTAAAATCAAAAAGACACAGCCACCCCAAAGCTTGGGACACCTCTGTTTACAAGAACCTCGTTTACCGTACAAGTTCAATATCACAGAAAGTGAAAAATGGATAAAGAACTTTTGGTACTCACGTACAATGCAGTATCACTCAGCAATGAAATCTATGTCATCAGGCCCATAGCAGCATAATGAGTGGATTCAGGTACGATGATTCTAACTGAAATAAGTCACACAGAAAAAGAAACATCATAAGATATCACTAATACACGGAATGTAAACTTGGCTACACAGGAACTCAATTACAGAACAGAACATGGTCTCAAATTTAGAAAACCAACTTATGCTTGCTTAAGGGGAAAGGTGAGTTGGGGTGCTGCATAAAACCAGAGATTGAAATGAGCACAGATAAAGTTCCTTAAGCCAAATATGGAATAGACAAGAGCTACTCCTTGCTCAACAAAATGGACTCAACACCCCATACTAAACGCCTAAGAATGTACCTGACTAGTAAGTATCTTAAAACCTATGGATTGCTATGTCTCCAAAAGAGAATCAAGCGTGTGTACAGGGGCATAAACGCAGCAGTGATAGGATTGGAGAGGTTCGGTGAGCAAATGAAGACCCTTTGAAGTCATATTGCATGGTACCCATTCCACGGGTCTCAACTCTCCAGGTTTAAAGTATTCTTCCTTCAGCTAAAACATGCATGTGGAACCCAGAGTATGATCAACCGTGTGAACGGGAGACGTGTTCAAATATGTCTCAGTTTTCCTCCCCTGGTACTCGGGTGCAACATTCCAGACGCTTTACTAACACTCTCCCGACTTGGAGAGTCAGTCCCTTTAACCTCCTGTTTGGCCCAGTTTGCAATTTCTGCGGAAGATGAACAGGAATAGCGAGAACCAATGAGAGACTAGCTGGAGGTGTCTGGACGGGCAAATTTAACTCTCATTTCCCACCAGGAAGAGGAATTAAACAAAGGCTCAGCGTGCTGTGCCGGAACCAGATTAGGGCCTGAAGCCATCCTGCGGTGTTGCGGCCAGCTCACAAGAAAGCGAGTTGAAGAAAGGAGCTCAGGGGCACTGTAATTCACAAACCTGCAGAGTTATAAATGACAGCTATCGTCCAAAAATATACTGAAGTAAGGCTGCCAAGAGGACTTGAAAGCGGGGCAGAATTGCAGGAAACCGATTTCAGGAGGTAGACTGGAATTGCATTGAAAGCATAGGAAAAGAGGCAGAACGTCCACAATGATGCACTTGGACAAAAAGTGTGTATGCGTTTTTTCCTGAATATATTCAGGAAAAAACGCATACGCCCTTTTTGGCCAACCAAGCAAATTTGCAAAGGAAATCTGCAATACAATGAAGTCTCACTTCCCCCAGGTCAAAAGGGCCATCAGAAAAAAGTGTAAAATCCAGAAAGACAGGACAGGCCATGGAGAACTGGGAGCCTTGTTATGCTGATGGGCGGGATGTAAATTGCCAACAGACACTCGGGAGAAGTGTATGGTGTTTCCTGAAACACCTAAAAAACAAAGCAACAGAGCCTAGGGCACTTCCACTTATGGTCCTATAGCTTAGGGAAATTAAAATCAAAAAGACACAGCCACCCCAAAGTTTCGGACGCCTCTGTTTACAAGAACCTCGTTTACCGTACAAGTTCAACATCGCAGAAAGTGAAAAATGGATAAAGAAGTTGTGGTATTTACTTACAAAGCAATATCACTCAGCAATGAAATCTATGTCATCAGGCCCTTAGCAGCACAATGAGTGGATTCAGGTACGATGATTCTAACTGAAATAAGTCATACAGAAAAACAAACATCATAAGATATCAGTAATACACGGAATGTAAACTTGGCTACACAGGAACTGAATTACAGAACAGAACAGGGTCTCAAATTTAGAAAACCAACTTATGCTTGCTTAAGGGGAAAGGTGAGTTGGGGTGCTGCATAAAACCAGAGATTGAAATGAGCACAGATAAAGTTCCTTAAGCCAAATATGGAATAGACAAGAGCTACTCCTTGCTCAACGAAATGGACTCAACACCCCATATTAAACGCCTAAGAATGTACCTGACTAGTAAGTATCTTAAAACCTATGGATTGCTATGTCTCCAAAAGAGAATCAAGCATGTGTACAGGGGCATAAACGCAGCAGTGATAGGATTAGAGAGGTTCGGTGAGCAAATGAAAACCCATTGAAGGCATATTGCATGGTACCCATTCCACGGGTTTCAACTATCCAGGTTTAAGGTATTCTTCCGTCAGCTAAAACATGCATGTGGAACCCAGAGTATGATCAACCGTGTGAACGGGAGACATGTTCAAGTGTCTCAGTTTTCCTCCCCTGGTACTCGGGTGCAACATTCCAGACGCTTTACTAACACTCTCCCCACTTGGAGAGTCAGCGCCTTTAACCTCCTGTTTGGCCCAGTTTGCAATTTCTGCGGAAGATGAACAGGAATAGGAAGAACCAATGAGAGACTAGCTGGAGGTGTCTGGACGGGCAAATTTAACTCTCATTTCCCACCAGGAAGAGGAAATAACCAAAGGCTCAGTGTGCCGTGCCGGAACCAGATTAGGGCCTGAAGCCATCCTGCGGTGCTGCGGCCAGCTCAAAAGAAAGCGAGTTGAAGAAAGGAGCTCAGGGGCACTGTAATTCACAAACCTGCAGAGTTATAAATGACAGCTATCGTCCAAAAATATACTGAAGTAAGGCTGCCAAGAGGACTTGAAAGCGGGGCAGAATTGCAGGAAACCGATTTCAGGAGGTAGACTGGAATTGCATTGAAAGCATAGGAAAAGAGGCAGAACGTCCACAATGATGCACTTGGCCAAAAAGGGCGTATGCGTTTTTTCCTGAATATATTCAGGAAAAAACGCATACGCCCTTTTTGGCCAACCAAGCAAGCTTGCAAAGGAAATCTGCACTACAATGAAGTCTCACTTCCCCCCGGTCAAAAGGGCCATCTGAAAAAAGTGTAAAATCCAGAAAGGCAGGACAGGCCATGGAGAACTGGGCGCCTTGTTATGCTGATGGGTAGGATGTAAATTGCCAACAGCCACTTGGGAGAAGTGTGTGGTGTTTCCTGAAACATCTAAAAAACAAAGCAACAGAGCCTAGGGCACTTCCACTTATGGTCCTATAGCTTAGGGAAATTAAAATCAAAAAGACACAGCCACCCCAAAGTTTGGGACGGCTCTGTTTACAAGAACCTCGTTTACGGTACAAGTTCAATATTGCAGAAAGTGAAAAATGGATAAAGAAGTTGTGGTACTTACGTACAATGCAATATCACTCAGCAATGAAATCTATGTCATCAGGCCCATAGCAGCATAATGAGTGGATTCAGGTATGATGATTCTAACTGAAATAAGTCACACAGAAAATGAAACAGCATGAGATATCACTAATACACGGAATGTAAACTTGGCTACACAGAAACTGAATTACAAAATAGAACAGGGACTCAAATTTAGAAAACCATCTTATGCTTGCTTAAGGGGAAAGGTGAGTTGGGGTGCTGCATAAAAGCAGAGTTTGAAATTAGCACAGATACTGTTCCATAAGCCAAATATGGAATAGACAAGACCTACCCCTTGCTCAACGTAATGGATTCAGCAATGAGGTATCACCTCACACCTGGTAGAATAGGCATCATAGAAAATCTACAAACAAAAAATGCTGGAAAGGGTGTGGAGAAAAGGAACCCTCTTCCACTATTGTTGGGAATATAAATTGATACAGTCATTATGGAGAACAATATGGAATTTCTTAAGAAACTAACAATAGAATTCCCATATGATACAGCAATCCCAGTACTGGACATATACCCAGACAAATCCATAAATCAAAAAGAGACATTCACCGCAATGTTCATTGCATCACTATTTACAATATCGAGGTAATGGAAGCAATCTAAATGCCCACAGACAGACGAATGCATAAAGCCGTGGTACATATATAAAATGGAATATTACTAAGCCATGAAAAGGAATGAAATTGGGTCATTTGTAGAGACGTCGATGGATCCAGAGACTGTCATACAGAGTGAAGTAAGTCAGAAAGAGAAAAACAAATCTTGTATATTCATGCATATATGTGGAACCTAGAAAAACTGTACAGATTAACCATTTTGCAAGGCATAAATAGAGCAACAGATGTAGACAACAAACGTATGGACAACAAGGGGGGAAAGCTGTTGGGGGGGTGGTGGTGGGAGGAGTTGAGAGACTGGGATTGGCATGTATACATTTATATGTATAAAATAGATAACCAATAAGAACCTGCTGTATAAAAATATAAAATAAAATTCAAAATTAAAAAGAAATAAAATTTAAAAAATAAAACAGAAAAAACAATTATTCCCTGCACATACATGTATTTATATGAATAATTTATTTCCATGCTTATATCTGTAAATACAAAAAAGAGGAATAAAATCTACCTTGAACCAAAAACGAAAAAGAGAAAAAAAACACAGAACCCACCAGTTACACAGAAGAAAACCGTATCAGGGCACTTGCTCCAGTTGTAAACAATTCTGAAGTTGGTCAGTGGTGGGGAATCGTCTCCCATTCAGCCAGCAGCCCCCACGCAACAAGCGTCCTCATTGCAAAGCTGGGGCACCATGCCAGGGCATCTGTGAGTAAACGTGAGCTGAGCCCCAGGCCAGTTGCTGCTGAACTATTCCCACCCGTCCCAGGTAAAACACCTGAATATATACAAGGACTTGAAAGCCTAGAGGAAGGGCCATGGAGCCACACGAGTGACAGCATGCCGGCCGACTTGGTGCCTGCAGGCCAGCCAGGATGGTCCTGGCCCTGGGTGCTCTTCTGGAAGATTTCCATTTCCCTGCCTGAGATACCCGTCCTGTCCCTGCCCCCACTGCTTTTTTCCTTCCTCACCTCTGCCCAGGGAGAAATTCCAGCAGCAGGTATGGGTGACACATCCTCTTCTTTAGCAGGTGGCAGCCTGGCAACTGCTGCAGAAAGTCCAGCAGAGCCCCACTCACACTGGGCCACCCACAAAGCCGTGGCCTCTCCCTCCCTCCCACCAGCCCAGCCCCGAGACTGCTGACAGGGCAGAGAAAATGGCGTCAGGCACGGCTGCAGGGGCTCTTGCTGCCTGGAGTGGTATTTATATTGATCTCAACCCAGGCACACCTGGGGAGGGCTGGCCGGCACGGTAAGTCTGCCCAGGTCAGCCAATCATCACCCCTCAGGGGCTCACAGTTGCAGAAAATGGAACTTGCTGAAGCGGCTAGGTCCAAGGAACAGGTGTGGGCTCCCGAGAGTCAGGATAGACAAGGGGCTGCAGCTTTGGCTTGTTTTCTAATCATTTTATCTGGCCCATGAGTGGGAGACAACTTCAAGAAAACCCTCTCCTAATGAGAGGAACCCAGGAGTCAGGGAGAGGAGGGGTGGGTGGTGGTTGGAGACAGAGGCCTGGTGCCCCGGGTGCAGTGGAAGTCTCTGGAAGACCAGGTGGAGGGAGGCCGCACGGAGTGATGCCCAGGGTCACAGACCTGTCACAGCTGCTGTTTGTTAGTTCAAGTCCTGCTCTGAGGTGCTCTGTGTCAGCTCTGAGCGACAGGTGAGCTGGGGGTGCTCTGCAATGAGGGCTATGTGCACGGTTCCTGTGTGCCCAGCCCTGCCACAGTATCTGCAAGGGTAGCTCTGTATCCTGGGAGGGGCCTGACCACGAGAGCCCCGTGGGCTGGGGTGGGGGTGGGGTACCTGCCCAGGTGAGCTCCATATTCTGGGATTGGTCTGACCACGAGAGTCCCATGGGCTGCTGGGGACCTGGTAAAGGATGTCAGGACAGTCAGTGAAGCCACCGAGGATATACCTCCAGTTGCTCCTAATTCCTACACCCTGCTGGTCATTCTACCAACCACCAGGACATGGTATTCTGTATTAGTCTTCAATGATGCCTTCTTTTGTATTCCATTAGTCCCAGAGTCACAAGAAATTTTGGCTTGTGAGTGGCAGGACTCAACATACAACTAAAACAATACTTCCGGGCCGTTCGGCCCCAAGGGTGCAAAAATTCCCACACCATCTTTGGGGAAAGCTTAGCTAAAGACCTAAAAGTTCTACCTCTGGAAAAGGAAACCCTCCTTCAATATGCAGGCGACATTCTGATCGCTAGCCCTACTAAGGAGGCCTCTGAACTACCAAGCCAATAAAGGATAGAAGTTGTCCAAGAAAAAGCTCAAATATCACAGACTGCAGTGACCTGCCTGGGCTTCGTTCTCACAGAAGGTCGGAGAAGCCCATCCCAGGAAAGGGAAGAAACCATTTTCAGCCTTACCCCTTTCTAAAACTAGAAGACAGCTTAGGGGTTCCTGGGGAGGCCAGGGTTTGCTGCTTCTGGATCCCTAACTACAGTCTACTAGCTGGGCCTCTATATGAAACACTGAAAGGAAAAGATGATGATCCTTTTGAATAGAATCCAGAAGTGGCCTTTCAAGAATGGAAAGAGCAGTCAATTCAGACCCTTGCCCTGGAACTCCCTAATTTAGCTAAACCCTTTGACCTTTACATTCCCGGTGAAAGGTGAATCGCCATTGGAGAATTAGTGCAAAAACTGGGACCACTTGAAATGGAACAATGCAAGAATGCCATCCAGGTAGGATAAACTACGGTCACTAAGGGGCTTGGCCCACTGCCACATCTGGCCAAGATACTGGCGGTATCTAAAAACCTGGAAATCAGCAGCCCCAAAGGCCACCTCCCTCCTAAGGGAAAAGGACCCCACGTGGTGATCCTAACCACCAACCATGCCCTGAAGTTGCAGGGTTCGCTCCGTGGGCACACCGACCTCGAGTGAGGAGGCCCTCCAACTCCAACATCCAGAGAGACAACCGGGGGCAACAGGGCACCATGACGACTCGTGTGAACATCACTTGACCTGGAGTTTCTCTCATAAAACAACAAGAGTGTGTCCCAAAAGAGTAGACTACTGCTTGCAGGACTTACTGCACCCAGAGGGGAGCTAATAATCTTGGCGGGGGAACAGTATACCACACTGTCACCATAGAAAAGCCTACAGACACCGTGATGATGGTGGCCAATAAGACCGGCTGGACTCCTGTTTACTTCAAAAGGCTGTTGACTCAGTGGCCATCATGGTCCTTGATCACCACTGACCCTGGACTGTCTGGGAGTTGAGCGGGCAGGGCTCTGACACCTGGTGCTGTTTGTACGTTAATTCAGGGGCCTAATTGAAGAAAGTGCAGACTACTGGTCAGAGCATCTAGGCTGGCAGAAACGGTCAGCCTAAGGTGGCCAAACAAATGTGGGGCGGGGTGAAACCGGCCCCCACAGCGTCTCTGCACATCTCTTTCCTGGACCCTTAAAGGTCATTAGAATCTATAACACTTCCAATGCTGGTGCTCAGGTGGACGAGCAGGGAGGCAGGGGTCCTGGGGACAATCAACGTCACCGGGAGGCTGCTGGGGAGAAGCTCTGACCCTCGCCCCAGGGTATGAGGGCTCCCAACTCAGCACTCAGCAGTTACAGAAGAAGGGTCTGCACCCTCAGCACTCCAAGAATGAGGAACGGGACAAAAAGCAGAGGAGGGGTTTGTCCCCAGCAAAGCCCATTAAAAATCCCTGGGAGATAAAAATAGAATCTGGGCAATAAAGTCAAGTCTAACCTTTTTTATCCTTTGTGCTTTGTCTAATTTCACGTGCTCCTAGGGTCCCGCATGCAGAGGTTCCACACCCGGCACTTCAGACCAGATTTCCTAGTGCAGAATGGCTGGGTCGACACCTCAGCTCCTGGGGCCCAGTGCAGACTCCACGATATAGAGCCTGAGCTACAGCCAACCCGGCCCTCGAGAGCTCCGCCCCCTCCCTCCCTCCCACTGACTCTGACAGGATCTCTACACAGCAGCCCAGCCCACAGCCCACGGGGTAGTGCATGCTCTCACCTCTCCATTCTCTGATCAAAATATAAAGTTTCCTTTGCTTGTGAACCAAACTCAGTCTCGATCTGTTGGCCCCAATGACACTGGGCAGGGGGACACTTGTTGGGGTCCACTCTGGAGGATCAGTAACAGAAATTGAGACTATTGTAACCTCAATGAACAGATGTGTGAGCCAAACTGTAGTTAACATAGAACAGTGTATAAGGCTCGGGTAAAATAAGATGTTTTTAACACTTCCATTTGATATTTCCATCACTTTTTATAAGCAAGTTCAGTGAAAAGGTTTGTCTTATTTGTCAGGTCAATATTAGAGAAACGAAGTGATTTCTTTCCAAGGATGTACATCTAATAATCTTGGTTAAACCTTCAATCCTGTTTTAAATGCTTTTCCATTGAAAATGATACCTCTCTTTCAGCTCCCCCATTTCTGAGAAGTATAAAATCTTATAATTTATTATTACCAAAGGGGAAAGGTGGGAGGAGGGATAAATTAACAGTTTGGAATTAACACATACACACTGCTATGTATAAAATAGATCATCAACAAGGAACTACTGTATAGCACAGGGAACTACACTCAACATTTTGCAATAACCTATAAGGGGAAATAATCTGAAAAAGAATAGATATTTTTATTGACATCATCTATCAATGACAGTTAAAGTGTAGCCTAAGGGAAGCTGGTGGTGAGTGCTTCTGACCCTGAAGACTTCAATTATCTAAAGTTTGGACTCTGCCTACTTCCCAAGGCCCTTAATGAACATATGTGTAGCCGTAGCTTAAAAACTTCCCCAGTTTGGGTTTCGGGGAGACACTGATTTTGAAAAAGCCCTGGTGTTCTCCTTACATGAATGGGACTCTTCCTACTGCTAAAACATGTCTGTCACACCCAGAGGATGGTATACCGTCTGATCGGGAAGAGTTTGGAAAAGGCATCTCATCTCCTCATCTCCTGGTGCTCGGGTTCACCCCTCCAGCGTCTTTACTAACAGTCTCCCCACTTGGAGATGTCAGCACTGTCAACATCCTGTTGCGTACAGTTTGGAATTTGTCCAGAGGATGAAGCGGAAGGATGAGGAACAATGAGAGACAAGTCCTAGGTGTTCAGACAGGCACATGTCACTCTAATTTCCAATCAGGAAGACGAATTGACCAAAGGCTAGGGTTGCCCATGGAAACAGTATAGGGCTTGAGGAAATCCCGCTGCTTTGTGGCCAGTTCCCATAAACACAAGTTGAACAATGGAACTCAGGGGCAGTAAAATTCACAAAACTGCAGAGTTGAAAATATCCATCACTGAAAAATGTCTTGAGGAAAGTCAAAGAAAAGGACTTGTAAGCAAGGGAGAATGGCAGGAAAGGGATTTGAGGAGGTAGAAAGGACTCGCCATTAAGCACAAGAAAAGGAGCTGAACATTGCAGTTGGCCAAAAAGGGTGTATGCGTTTTTTTCTGTATATATTCAAGAAAAGGGCATACACTTTTTTAGCCAACCAAACAGGTGGGCACTGGAAGTCAATACTACAAAAGATATCACTTCGCATCAGTCAGAAGAGCCATCCTCATAAAGCGTAAACAACAGAAATGCAGGACAGGGCAACGAGAAGAGGGAGCCCTGTGAGACTTATAGTGGAAATGTATATTGCCAACGGCCATTCTGGAGAAGTGTATTGTGTTTACTAAAGCATCTAAAAAATGAGCTACAGAGCATAGGGCACTTGCACTCATGGGCGTATATCTTGGGAAAAACAAAAATCGAGAGGACACAGGCACCCCAATGTTTACCCCCTCTCTGTTTAAAAGATCCTCGACTAGGATATAACTTAAATGTCTCTGGAGGGAAAAAATGGATAGAGATGTGGTACTTAGGTAGAGTGGAATATTATTCAGCCTGGAAATCAATGAAATATGGCCAGTTGTAACAACTCCCGAGGAGTTACGTATGATCATTCTAAGTGACAGAATTCAAAAAGAAAAAGACACATATCATAAGCTATCACTTAAAGGTGGAATCCAAAATGGCTACACATGAAATAAATTACAAAACAAAAACATAGTCAAATATGTAGAAAACACGCATAAGGCTGCTAAACGGGAAAGGTGGGGAGGGGTGAGGCATCATCCAGGAGGTTGAAATTAGCAAAGATACCATTCCAAATACCAAACTGATAATCAACAAGGCCTACACGGTAGCTAAAAGAACTGCACTCAGCACACTCAAGTCACCGGAAAAGAATATATACGACTGGTAAGAATCTGAAAAAGAATTTATTGATGTCTCTCTGTACGTGAATCAAGTGGATGTACAGCAGCAAGAAACAGAGCTTTGAAAATCAGCTGTAACCAATATAGTAATAAATTGAAAAAAATAAACGACAGAGAGACAGAGAAAACCTCTTACAACTTTTCCTCAGGGACGGTGATGCAACATGGATTGAACACATCTAGACCCACAGCAGGATGAGACATAAGGCTGGAAACTGTTTGCGCTAAGAGAAATGTGAGGTTGGGTGAGGAAATGCACACCCTTTAAAGTAATACTACCTGGTACCCATTCAATGGGTCCCAAATCTGCAGGTTCAAGGGATCTTCCTACAGCTAAAACATGCATGGAAAACCCAGAGGACTGTACACCATGTGATCGGGAGATGTGTCTAAAATGCACCTCATTTATCCTCTCCTGGTGCTCCTGTTCACCATTCCAGCCACGCTACTTAGAATCTCCCCACTTGGAGAATCAGCACATTTAAACTTCTGTTTCACACATTTTGCAAATTGTGAGGAGGATGAACGGGAAGAGGGGGAACCAATGAGAGAATAGTTGTAGGGGTTTGGACGGGCACATATCACTCTAATTTCCCATTAAGAATAAGAATTAAAGAAAGGCTCAGCCTGCCTCGCCGGAGCCAAAATAGGGCCTGAAGCAATCCTGCGGGTTTGAGGCCAGCTCACAAAAGAGCAACTTAAAAAATGGAGCTCAGGGTCACTGCAATTCACAAACCTGCAGAGTTATAAATGAAAACTAACGTCCAAAAATATGTTGAGGTAAGGCAAAGAAGAGGATCTGAATGCAAGACAGAATTGCAAGAAACAGATTTCAAGAGATAGATTGGACTCGTCTTTAACGCACATGAAAAGCGGCAGAATTTCGACAATGATGCAGTTGGCCCAAAAGGGCGTATGCGTTTTTTCCTGATTATATCCAGGAAAAAAACGCATACGCACTTTATGGGCAACGAAGCAAGCAAGCAATGCAAATGTGCACAACAAAGAAGTCTCATTTCCCACCAGTCAAAAGGGCCATCCTAAAAAATTGTAAAAACCAGAAATGCAGGACAGGCCATGGAGAACAGGGAGCCTTTATACGCTGATGGGCAGTGTGTGAACTGCCGAGAGCCACTCTGGAGAAGTGTATGGTGGTTCCTAAATCATCTAAAAAACAGAGCTACAGAGCATAGGACACTTCCAATCATGGGAGTATATCTAGGGAAGTCTAAAATCAACAAGACACAAGCACACCACAGTTTAGGGCTACTCTGTTTACAAGAACCTCAACTTCAGTACACCTTAAATATCCCAGGAAAGAGAACAATGGATAAAGAAGATGTGGTACTTATGTACAATGGAATATCTCTTCACCATGAAATCAATGTAATAAGGCTAGTAGAAGGATAAAGAGTGGATTTAGGTCCGATAATACTACTTGAAATAAGTCAAACAGAAAAAGAAACATATCATAAGATATCACTTATAGAGGGAGGGTAAATATGGCTGCACAAGAAATGAATTACAGAACAGAACAGTGTCTCACATTTAGAAAACACACTTATGTCAGCTTAAGGGGAAAGGAGAGGTGGGGTGATGCATAAAACCAGAGTTTGAAATTAGCACAGATACCGTTCAATAAACCAAATAGGTATTAGACAAGATCTACACCTTGCTCAATGAACTGGCCTCAACACACCCTATACACCGCAGAGAAATATATCTGAGTAATAAGAATCTTAAAACCCATGTATTGATATATCTCCATAAGGGAATCAAGTGTGTGCAGAGCGGCACAAACACAGCAGTGAAAATGAGCTAAACCCCATTATAGAAATAAATTTTAAAAACAAAACGCTGAAACAATGAAAGAGAGAAAAATTCTTACAAAATTCGCTCAGGGGCTGTGATGCAACCTGGATTGACCACATATAAACCCACAGCTGGATAAGACATAAGGCTGGACACTTGGGGCTGAGAGGATTGGTGAGCTTTGGTGAGCAACTGCCGAAAGTTTAATGCAATACTTCATGCTACTCATTCCAAGGGTCCCAACACTCCAGGTTGAAGGGAATCTTCCTACAGCTAAACCATGCTTGGGAAACCCAGCGACTGGTATACCATATGATCGGGAAAGGTTTCTAAAACGCACCTCATTTTTCCTCTCCTGGGGCTCCGGATCGACATTCCAGCCACTTTACTAACAACATCCCCACATGGAGAGTCAATGCCTTTAAGTTCTGGTATTGCACAGTCTGCAGTTAGTGCGGAGGATGAATGGGAATAGGGGGAACCAGTGAGAAACTAGCTGTAGCGGTTTCAATGGGCACATGTCACTCTAATGTCACATCAGTAAGAAGAATTAACCAAAGGCACAGCAAGGTGCACCAGAAGAAAAATAGGGCTTCAAGGAATCCTGTGGTTATGGGGCAAGACCACAAAAATAAGAGCTGAAAAATGGAGCTAAGGGCCACTGCAATTCAAAAACCTGCAGAGTTATAAAGGCCAACTATTTTCAAAAAATATATTGAGGTAAGGCTATGAAGAGGCATTGAAAGCAAGGCAGAATTGCAGGAAACCGATTTCAGTAGGTAGACTGGAATTGAATTGAAAACATATGAAGAGAGTCAGAACCTCGACAATGATGCACTTGGCCAAAAAGGGCGTATGCGTTTTTTCCTGAATATATTCAGGAAAAAACGCATACGCCCTTTTTGGCCAACCAAGTAAGCTTGCAAAGGAAATCTGCACTACAATGAACTCTCACTTCCACCGGGTCAAAAGGGCCATCTGATAAAAGTGTAAAATCCATAAAGGCACCACAGGCCATGGAGAACTGGGAGCCTTCTTATGCTGATGGGCGGGATGTAAATTGCCAACAGCCACTCGGGAGAAGTGTATGGTGTTTCCTGAAACATCTAAAAAACAAAGCAACAGAGCCTAGGGCACTTCCACTTATGGTCCTATAGCTTAGGGAAATTAAAATCAAAAAGACACAGCCACCCCAAAGTTTGGGACGGCTCTGTTTACAAGAACCTCGTTTACCGTACAAGTTCAATATCGCAGAAAGTGAAAAATGGATAAAGAAGTTGTGGTACTTACGTACAATGCAATAACACTCAGCAATGAAATCTATGTCATCAGGCCCGTAGCACCATAATGAGTAGATTCAGGTATGATGATTCGAACTGAAATAAGTCACACAGAAAAGAAACATCATAAGGTATCACTAATACACAGAATGTGAACTTGGCTACACATGAACTGAATTACAAAACAGAACAGGGTCTCAAGTTTAGAAAACCAACTTATGCTTGCTTAAGGGGGAAGGTGAGTTAGGGTGCTGCATAAAACTAGAGTTTGAAATGAGCACAGATAAATTTCCTTAAGCCAAATATGGAATAGACAAGAGCTACTCCTTGCTCAAAGAAATGGACTCAACACCCCATATTAAACGCCTAAGAATATACCTGACTAGTAAGAATCTTAAAACGTATGGATGGCTATGTCTGAAAGAGAATCAAGCTTGTGTACAGGGG
This sequence comes from Pseudorca crassidens, assembly GCF_039906515.1. Classification (NCBI taxonomy): domain Eukaryota; kingdom Metazoa; phylum Chordata; class Mammalia; order Artiodactyla; family Delphinidae; genus Pseudorca; species Pseudorca crassidens. The sequence goes on along the minus strand of NW_027136337.1, from coordinate 320,446 downwards.
CATAAACACAGCTGTGACAGGATTGGAGAGGTTCAGTGAGCAAATGAAGACTCTTTGAAGTCATATTGCATGGTACCCATTCCACGGGTCTCAACTCTCCAGGTTTAAGGTATTCTTCCTTCAGCTAAAATATGCATGTGGAACCCAGAGTATGATCAACCGTGTGATCGGGAGATGTGTTCAAATATGTCTCAGTTTTCATCCCCTGGTACTCGGGTGCGACATTCCAGACGCTTTACTAACACTCTCCCCACTTGGAGAGTCAGTGCCTTTAAACTCCTGTTTGGCCCAGTTTGCAATTTCTGCGGAAGATGAACAGGAATAGGGAGAACCAATGACAGACTAGCTGGAGGTGTCTGGACGGGCAAATTTAACTCTCATTTCCCACCAGGAAGAGGAATTAACCAAAGGCTCAGCGTGCCATTCCGGAAACAGATTAGGGCCTGAAGCAATCCTGTGGTGTTGCGGCCAGCTCACAAGAAAGCGAGTTGAAGAAAGGAGCTCAGGGGCACTGTAATTCACAAACCTGCAGAGTTATAAATGACAGCTATCGTCCAAAAATATACTGAAGTAAGGCTGCCAAGAGGACTTGAAAGCGGGGCAGAATTGCAGGAAACCGATTTCAGGAGGTAGACTGGAATTGCATTGAAAGCATAGGAAAAGAGGCAGAACGTCCTCAATGATGCACTTGGCCAAAAAGGGCGTATGCGTTTTTTCCTGAATATATTCAGGAAAAAACGCATACGCCCTTTTTGGCCAACCAAGCAAACTTGCAAAGGAAATCTGCACTACAATGAAGTCTCACTTCCCCCCGGTCAAAAGGGCCATCTGAAAAAAGTGTAAAATCCAGAAAGTCAGGACAGGCCATGGAGAACTGGGAGCCTTGTTATGCTTATGGGCGGGATGTAAATTGCCAACAGACACTCGGGAGAAGTGTATGGTGTTTCCTGAAACATCTAAAAAACAAAGCAACAGAGCCTAGGGCACTTCCACTTATGGTCCTATAGCTTAGGGAAATTAAAATCAAAAAGACACAGCCACCCCAAAGTTTGGGACGCCTCTGTTTACAAGAACCTCGTTTACCGTACAAGTTCAACATCACAGAAAGTGAAAAATGGATAAAGAACTTGTGGAACTTACGTACAATGCAGTATCACTCAGCAATGAAATCTATGTCACCAGGCCCGTAGCAGCATAATGAGTGGATTCAGGTACGATGATTCTAACTGAAATAAGTCACACAGAAAAAGAAACATCATAAGATATCACTAATACACGGAATGTAAACTTGGCTACACAGGAACTGAATTCCAAAACAGAACAGGGTCTCAAATTTAGAAAACCAACTTATGCTTGCTTAAGGGGAAAGGTGAGTTGGGGTGCTGCATAAAACCAGAGATTGAAATGAGCACAGATAAAGTTCCTTAAGCCAAATATGGAATAGACAAGAGCTACTCCTTGCTCAACGAAATGGACTCAACACCGCATATTAAACGCCTAAGAATGTACCTGACTAGTAAGTATCTTAAAACCTATGGATTGCTATGTCTCCGAAAGAGAATCAAGCATGTGTACAGGGGCATAAACGCAGCAGTGATAGGATTGGAGAGGTTCGGTGAGCAAATGAAGACCCTTTGAAGTCATCTTGCATGGTACCGATTCCACGGGTTTCAACTACCCAGGTTTAAGGTATTCTTCCTTCAGCTAAAACATGCATGTGGAACCTAGAGTATGATCAACCATGTGATCGGGAGACGTGTTCAAATATGTCTCAGTTTTCGTACCCTGGTACTCGGGTGCAACATTCCAGACGCTTTACTAACACTCTCCCGACTTGGAGAGTCAGTCCCTTTAACCTCCTGTTTGGCCCAGTTTGCAATTTCTGCGGAAGATGAACAGGAATAGCGAGAACCAATGAGAGATTAGCTGGAGGTGTCTGGACGGGCAAATTTAACTCTCATTTCCCACCAGGAAGAGGAATTAACCAAAGGCTCAGCATGCCGTGCCGGAACCAGATTAGGGCCTGAAGCCATCCTGCGGTGTTGCGGCCAGCTCACAAGAAAGCGAGTTGAAGAAAGGAGCTCAGGGGCACTGTAATTCACAAACCTGCAGAGTTATAAATGACAGCTATCGTCCAAAAATATACTGAAGTAAGGCTGCCAAGAGGACTTGAAAGCGGGGCAGAATTGCAGGAAACCGATTTCAGGAGGTAGACTGGAATTGCATTGAAAGCATAGGAAAAGAGGCAGAACGTCCACAATGATGCACTTGGCCAAAAAGGGCGTATGCGTTTTTTCCTGAATATATTCAGGAAAAAACGCATACGCCCTTTTTGGCCAACCAAGCAAGCTTGCAAAGGAAATCTGCACTACAATGAAGTCTCACTTCCCCCCGGTCAAAAGGGCCATCTGAAAAAAGTGTAAAATCCAGAAAGGCAGGACAGGCCATGGAGAACTGGGAGCCTTGTTATGCTGATGGGCGGGATGTAAATTGCCAACAGACACTCGGGAGAAGTGTTTGGTGTTTCCTGAAACATCTAACAAACACAGCAACAGAGCCTAGGGCACTTCCACTTATGGTCCTATAGCTTAGAGAAATTAAAATCAAAAAGACACAGCCACCCCAAAGTTTGGGACGCCTCTGTTTACAAGAACCTCATTTACAGTACAAGTTCAACATCGCAGAAAGTGAAAAATGGATAAAGAAGTTGTGGTATTACTTACAAAGGAATATCACTCAGCAATGAAATCTATGTCATCAGGCCCTTAGCAACACAATGAGTGGATTCAGGTATGATGATTCTAACTGAAATAAGTCACACAGAAAAAGAAACATCATAAGATATCAGTAATACACGGAATGTAAACTTGACTACACAGGAACTGAATTACAGAACAGAACAGGGTCTCAAATTTAGAAAACCAACTTATGCTTGCTTAAGGGGAAAGGTGAGTTGGGGTGCTGCATAAAACCAGAGATTGAAATGAGCACAGATAAAGTTCCTTAAGCCAAATATGGAATAGACAAGAGCTACTCCTTGCTCAACGAAATGGACTCAACACCCCATATTAAACGCCTAAGAATGTACCTGACTAGTAAGTATCTTAAAACCTATGGATTGCTATGTCTCCAAAAGAGAATCAAGCATGTGTACAGGGGCATAAACGCAGCAGTGATAGGATTGGAGAGGTTCGGTGAGCAAATGAAGACCCTTTGAAGTCATATTGCATGGTACCCATTCCACGGGTTTCAACTACCCAGGTTTAAGGTATTCTTCCTTCAGCTAAAACATGCATGTGGAACCTAGAGTATGATCAACCATGTGATCGGGAGACGTGTTCAAATATGTCTCAGTTTTCGTACCCTGGTACTCGGGTGCAACATTCCAGACGCTTTACTAACACTCTCCCGACTTGGAGAGTCAGTCCCTTTAACCTCCTGTTTGGCCCAGTTTGCAATTTCTGCGGAAGATGAACAGGAATAGCGAGAACCAATGAGAGATTAGCTGGAGGTGTCTGGACGGGCAAATTTAACTCTCATTTCCCACCAGGAAGAGGAATTAACCAAAGGCTCAGCGTGCCGTGCCGGAACCAGATTACGGCCTGAAGCCATCCTGCGGTGTTGCGGCCAGCTCACAAGAAAGCGAGTTGAAGAAAGGAGCTCAGGGGCACTGTAATTCACAAACCTGCAGAGTTATAAATGACAGCTATCGTCCAAAAATATACTGAAGTAAGGCTGCCAAGAGGACTTGAAAGCGGGGCAGAATTGCAGGAAACCGATTTCAGGAGGTAGACTGGAATTGCATTGAAAGCATAGGAAAAGAGGCAGAACGTCCACAATGATGCACTTGGCCAAAAAGGGCGTATGCGTTTTTTCCTGAATATATTCAGGAAAAAACGCATACGCCCTTTTTGGCCAACCAAGCAAGCTTGCAAAAGAAATCTGCACTACAATGAAGTCTCACTTCCCCCCGGTCAAAAGGGCCATCTGAAAAAAGTGTAAAATCCAGAAAGGCAGGACAGGCCATGGAGAACTGGGAGCCTTGTTATGCTGATGGGCGGGATGTAAATTGCCAACAGACACTCGGGAGAAGTGTTTGGTGTTTCCTGAAACATCTAACAAACACAGCAACAGAGCCTAGGGCACTTCCACTTATGGTCCTATAGCTTAGAGAAATTAAAATCAAAAAGACACAGCCACCCTAAAGTTTGGGACGCCTCTGTTTACAAGAACCTCATTTACAGTACAAGTTCAACATCGCAGAAAGTGAAAAATGGATAAAGAAGTTGTGGTATTACTTACAAAGGAATATCACTCAGCAATGAAATCTATGTCATCAGGCCCTTAGCAACACAATGAGTGGATTCAGGTATGATGATTCTAACTGAAATAAGTCACACAGAAAAAGAAACATCATAAGATATCAGTAATACACGGAATGTAAACTTGACTACACAGGAACTGAATTACAGAACAGAACAGGGTCTCAAATTTAGAAAACCAACTTATGCTTGCTTAAGGGGAAAGGTGAGTTGGGGTGCTGCATAAAACCAGAGATTGAAATGAGCACAGATAAAGTTCCTTAAGCCAAATATGGAATAGACAAGAGCTACTCCTTGCTCAACGAAATGGACTCAACACCGCATATTAAACGCCTAAGAATGTACCTGACTAGTAAGTATCTTAAAACCTATGGATTGCTATGTCTCCGAAAGAGAATCAAGCATGTGTACAGGGGCATAAACGCAGCAGTGATAGGATTGGAGAGGTTCGGTGAGCAAATGAAGACCCTTTGAAGTCATATTTTATGGTACCCATTCCACGGGTTTCAACTACCCAGGTTTAAGGTATTCTTCCTTCAGCTAAAACATGCATGTGGAACCTAAAGTATGATCAACCATGTGATTGGGAGACGTGTTCAAATATGTCTCAGTTTTCGTACCCTGGTACTCGGGTGCAACATTCCAGAAGCTTTACTAACACTCTCCCGACTTGGAGAGTCAGTGCCTTTAACCTCCTGTTTGGCCCAGTTTGCAATTACTGCGGAAGATGAACAGGAATAGGGAGAACCAATGAGAGACTAGCTGGACGTGTCTGAACGGGCAAATTTAACTCTCATTTCCCACCAGGAAGAGGAATTAACCAAAGGCTCAGCGTGCAGTGCCGGAACCAGATTACGGCCTGAAGCCATCCTGTGGTGTTGCGGCCAGCTCACAAGAAAGCGAGTTGAAGAAAGGAGCTCAGGGGCACTGTAATTCACAAACCTGCAGAGTTATAAATGACAGCTATCGTCCAAAAATATACTGAAGTAAGGCTGCCAAGAGGACTTGAAAGCGGGGCAGAATTGCAGGAAACCGATTTCAGGAGGTAGACTGGAATTGCATTGAAAGCATAGGAAAAGAGGCAGAACGTCCACAATGATGCACTTGGCCAAAAAGGGCGTATGCGTTTTTTCCTGAATATATTCAGGAAAAAACGCATACGCCCTTTTTGGCCAACCAAGCAAGCTTGCAAAGGAAATCTGCACTACAATGAAGTGTCACTTCCCCCCGGTAAAAAGGGCCATCTGAAAAAAGTGTAAAATCCAGAAAGGCAGGATAGGCAATGGAGAACTGGGAGCCTTGTTATGCTGATGGGCGGGATGTAAATTGCCAACAGACACTCGGGAGAAGTGTATGGTGTTTCCTGAAACATCTAAAAAACACAGCAACAGAGCCTAGGGCACTTCCACTTATGGTCCTATAGCTTAGGGAAATTAAAATCAAAAAGACACAGCCACCCCAAAGTTTGGGACGCCTCTGTTTACAAGAACCTCGTTTACCGTACAAGTTCAACATCACAGAAAGTGAAAAATGGATAAAGAACTTGTGGAACTTACGTACAATGCAGTATCACTCAGCAATGAAATCTATGTCACCAGGCCCGTAGCAGCATAATGAGTGGATTCAGGTACGATGATTCTAACTGAAATAAGTCACACAGAAAAAGAAACATCATAAGATATCACTAATACACGGAATGTAAACTTGGCTACACAGGAACTGAATTCCAAAACAGAACAGGGTCTCAAATTTAGAAAACCAACTTATGCTTGCTTAAGGGGAAAGGTGAGTTGGGGTGCTGCATAAAACCAGAGATTGAAATGAGCACAGATAAAGTTCCTTAAGCCAAATATGGAATAGACAAGAGCTACTCCTTGCTCAACGAAATGGACTCAACACCGCATATTAAACGCCTAAGAATGTACCTGACTAGTAAGTATCTTAAAACCTATGGATTGCTATGTCTCCGAAAGAGAATCAAGCATGTGTACAGGGGCATAAACGCAGCAGTGATAGGATTGGAGAGGTTCGGTGAGCAAATGAAGACCCTTTGAAGTCATATTGCATGGTACCCATTCCACGGGTTTCAACTACCCAGGTTTAAGGTATTCTTCCTTCAGCTAAAACATGCATGTGGAACCTAGAGTATGATCAACCATGTGATCGGGAGACGTGTTCAAATATGTCTCAGTTTTCGTACCCTGGTACTCGGGTGCAACATTCCAGACGCTTTACTAACACTCTCCCGACTTGGAGAGTCAGTCCCTTTAACCTTCTGTTTGGCCCAGCTTGTAATTTCTGCGGAAGATGAACAAGAATAGCGAGAACCAATGAGAGACTAGCTGGAGGTGTCTGGACGGGCAAATTTAACTCTCATTTCCCACCAGGAAGAGGAATTAACCAAAGGCTCAGCGTGCCGTGCCGGAACCAGATTAGGGCCTGAAGCCATCCTGCGGTGTTGCGGCCAGCTCACAAGAAAGCGAGTTGAAGAAAGGAGCTCAGGGGCACTGTAATTCACAAACCTGCAGAGTTATAAATGACAGCTATCGTCCAAAAATATACCGAAGTAAGGCTGCCAAGAGGACTTGAAAGCGGGGCAGAATTGCAGGAAACCGATTTCAGGAGGTAGACTGGAATTGCATTGAAAGCATAGGAAAAGAGGCAGAACGTCCACAATGATGCACTTGGCCAAAAAGGGCATATGCGTTTTTTCCTGAATATATTCGGGAAAAAACGCATACGCCCTTTTTGGCCAACCAAGCAAGCTTGCAAAGGAAATCTGCACTACAATGAAGTCTCACTTCCCCCCGGTCAAAAGGGCCATCTGAAAAAAGTGTAAAATCCAGAAAGGCAGGACAGGCCATGGAGAACTGGGAGCCTTGTTATGCTGATGGGCGGGATGTAAATTGCCAACAGACACTCGGGAGAAGTGTATGGTGTTTTCTGAAACATCTAAAAAACAAAGCAACAGAGCCTAGGGCACTTCCACTTATGGTCCTATAGTTTAGGGAAATTAAAATCAAAAAGACACAGCCACCCCAAAGTTTGGGACGCCTCTGTTTACAAGAACCTCGCTTACCTTACAAGTTCAACATCACAGAAAGTGAAAAATGGATAAAGAACTTGTGGAACTTACGTACAATGCAGTATCACTCAGCAATGAAATCTCTGTCACCAGGCCCGTAGCAGCATAATGGGTGGATTCAGGTACGATGATTCTAACTGAAATAAGTCACACAGAAAAAGAAACATCATAAGATATCACTAATACACGGAATGTAAACTTGGCTACACAGGAACTGAATTCCAAAACAGAACAGGGTCCCAAATTTAGAAAACCAACTTATGCTTGCTTAAGGGGAAAGGTGAGTTGGGGTGCTGCATAAAACCAGAGATTGAAATGAGCACAGATAAAGTTCCTTAAGCCAAATATGGAATAGACAAGAGCTACTCCTTGCTCAACAAAATGGACTCAACACCCCATATTAAACGCCTAAGAATGTACCTGACTAGTAAGTATCTTAAAACCTATGGATTGCTATGTCTCCAAAAGAGAATCAAGCATGTGTACAGGGGCATAAACGCAGCAGTGATAGGATTAGAGAGGTTCGGTGAGCAAATGAAGACCCTTTGAAGTCATATTGCATGGTACCCATTCCACGTGTTTCAACTACCCAGGTTTAATGTATTCTTCCTTCAGCTAAAACATGCATGTGGAACCTAGAGTATGATCAACCATGTGATCGGGAGACGTGTTCAAATATGTCTCAGTTTTCGTACCCTGGTACTCGGGTGCAACATTCCAGACGCTTTACTAACACTCTCCCGACTTGGAGAGTCAGTCCCTTTAACCTCCTGTTTGGCCCAGTTTGCAATTTCTGCGGAAGATGAACAGGAATAGCGAGAACCAATGAGAGATTAGCTGGAGGTGTCTGGACGGGCAAATTTAACTCTCATTTCCCACCAGGAAGAGGAATTAACCAAAGGCTCAGCGTGCCGTGCCGGAACCAGATTAGGGCCTGAAGCCATCCTGCGGTGTTGCGGCCAGCTCACAAGAAAGCGAGTTGAAGAAAGGAGCTCAGGGGCACTGTAATTCACAAACCTGCAGAGTTATAAATGACAGCTATCGTCCAAAAATATACTGAAGTAAGGCTGCCAAGAGGACTTGAAAGCGGGGCAGAATTGCAGGAAACCGATTTCAGGAGGTAGACTGGAATTGCATTGAAAGCATAGGAAAAGAGGCAGAACGTCCACAATGATGCACTTGGCCAAAAAGGGCGTATGCGTTTTTTCCTGAATATATTCAGGAAAAAACGCATACGCCCTTTTTCGCCAACCAAGCAAGCTTGCAAAGGAAATCTGCACTACAATGAAGTCTCACTTCCCCCCGGTCAAAAGGGCCATCTGAAAAAAGTGTAAAATCCAGAAAGGCAGGACAGGCCATGGAGAACTGGGAGCCTTGTTATGCTGATGGGCGGGATGTAAATTGCCAACAGACACTCGGGAGAAGTGTTTGGTGTTTCCTGAAACATCTAACAAACACAGCAACAGAGCCTAGGGCACTTCCACTTATGGTCCTATAGCTTAGAGAAATTAAAATCAAAAAGACACAGCCACCCCGAAGTTTGGGACGCCTCTGTTTACAAGAACCTCATTTACAGTACAAGTTCAACATCGCAGAAAGTGAAAAATGGATAAAGAAGTTGTGGTATTACTTACAAAGGAATATCACTCAGCAATGAAATCTATGTCATCAGGCCCTTAGCAACACAATGAGTGGATTCAGGTATGATGATTCTAACTGAAATAAGTCACACAGAAAAAGAAACATCATAAGATATCAGTAATACACGGAATGTAAACTTGACTACACAGGAACTGAATTACAGAACAGAACAGGGTCTCAAATTTAGAAAACCAACTTATGCTTGCTTAAGGGGAAAGGTGAGTTGGGGTGCTGCATAAAACCAGAGATTGAAATGAGCACAGATAAAGTTCCTTAAGCCAAATATGGAATAGACAAGAGCTACTCCTTGCTCAACGAAATGGACTCAACACCGCATATTAAACGCCTAAGAATGTACCTGACTAGTAAGTATCTTAAAACCTATGGATTGCTATGTCTCCGAAAGAGAATCAAGCATGTGTACAGGGGCATAAACGCAGCAGTGATAGGATTGGAGAGGTTCGGTGAGCAAATGAAGACCCTTTGAAGTCATATTTTATGGTACCCATTCCACGGGTTTCAACTACCCAGGTTTAAGGTATTCTTCCTTCAGCTAAAACATGCATGTGGAACCTAAAGTATGATCAACCATGTGATTGGGAGACGTGTTCAAATATGTCTCAGTTTTCGTACCCTGGTACTCGGGTGCAACATTCCAGAAGCTTTACTAACACTCTCCCGACTTGGAGAGTCAGTGCCTTTAACCTCCTGTTTGGCCCAGTTTGCAATTACTGCGGAAGATGAACAGGAATAGGGAGAACCAATGAGAGACTAGCTGGACGTGTCTGAACGGGCAAATTTAACTCTCATTTCCCACCAGGAAGAGGAATTAACCAAAGGCTCAGCGTGCCGTGCCGGAACCAGATTACGGCCTGAAGCCATCCTGCGGTGTTGCGGCCAGCTCACAAGAAAGCGAGTTGAAGAAAGGAGCTCAGGGGCACTGTAATTCACAAACCTGCAGAGTTATAAATGACAGCTATCGTCCAAAAATATACTGAAGTAAGGCTGCCAAGAGGACTTGAAAGCGGGGCAGAATTGCAGGAAACCGATTTCAGGAGGTAGACTGGAATTGCATTGAAAGCATAGGAAAAGAGGCAGAACGTCCACAATGATGCACTTGGCCAAAAAGGGCGTATGCGTTTTTTCCTGAATATATTCAGGAAAAAACGCATACGCCCTTTTTGGCCAACCAAGCAAGCTTGCAAAGGAAATCTGCACTACAATGAAGTGTCACTTCCCCCCGGTCAAAAGGGCCATCTGAAAAAAGTGTAAAATCCAGAAAGGCAGGACAGGCAATGGAGAACTGGGAGCCTTGTTATGCTGATGGGCGGGATGTAAATTGCCAACAGACACTCGGGAGAAGTGTATGGTGTTTCCTGAAACATCTAAAAAACACAGCAACAGAGCCTAGGGCACTTCCACTTATGGTCCTATAGCTTAGGGAAATTAAAATCAAAAAGACACAGCCACCCCAAAGTTTGGGACACCTCTGTTTACAAGAACCTCATTTACCGTACAAGTTCAACATCACAGAAAGTGAAAAATGGATAAAGAACTTGTGGAACTTACGTACAATGCAGTATCACTCAGCAATGAAATCTATGTCACCAGGCCCGTAGCAGCATAATGAGTGGATTCAGGTACGATGATTCTAACTGAAATAAGTCACACAGAAAAAGAAACATCATAAGATATCACTAATACACGGAATGTAAACTTGGCTACACAGGAACTGAATTCCAAAACAGAACAGGGTCTCAAATTTAGAAAACCAACTTATGCTTGCTTAAGGGGAAAGGTGAGTTGGGGTGCTGCATAAAACCAGAGATTGAAATGAGCACAGATAAAGTTCCTTAAGCCAAATATGGAATAGACAAGAGCTACTCCTTGCTCAACGAAATGGACTCAACACCGCATATTAAACGCCTAAGAATGTACCTGACTAGTAAGTATCTTAAAACCTATGGATTGCTATGTCTCCGAAAGAGAATCAAGCATGTGTACAGGGGCATAAACGCAGCAGTGATAGGATTGGAGAGGTTCGGTGAGCAAATGAAGACCCTTTGAAGTCATATTGCATGGTACCCATTCCACGGGTTTCAACTACCCAGGTTTAAGGTATTCTTCCTTCAGCTAAAACATGCATGTGGAACCTAGAGTATGATCAACCATGTGATCGGGAGACGTGTTCAAATATGTCTCAGTTTTCGTACCCTGGTACTCGGGTGCAACATTCCAGACGCTTTACTAACACTCTCCCGACTTGGAGAGTCAGTCCCTTTAACCTCCTGTTTGGCCCAGTTTGCAATTTCTGCGGAAGATGAACAGGAATAGCGAGAACCAATGAGAGATTAGCTGGAGGTGTCTGGACGGGCAAATTTAACTCTCATTTCCCACCAGGAAGAGGAATTAACCAAAGGCTCAGCGTGCCGTGCCGGAACCAGATTAGGGCCTGAAGCCATCCTGCGGTGTTGCGGCCAGCTCACAAGAAAGCGAGTTGAAGAAAGGAGCTCAGGGGCACTGTAATTCACAAACCTGCAGAGTTATAAATGACAGCTATCGTCCAAAAATATACTGAAGTAAGGCTGCCAAGAGGACTTGAAAGCGGGGCAGAATTGCAGGAAACCGATTTCAGGAGGTAGACTGGAATTGCATTGAAAGCATAGGAAAAGAGGCAGAACGTCCACAATGATGCACTTGGCCAAAAAGGGCGTATGCGTTTTTTCCTGAATATATTCAGGAAAAAACGCATACGCCCTTTTTGGCCAACCAAGCAAGCTTGCAAAGGAAATCTGCACTACAATGAAGTCTCACTTCCCCCCGGTCAAAAGGGCCATCTGAAAAAAGTGTAAAATCCAGAAAGGCAGGACAGGCCATGGAGAACTGGGAGCCTTGTTATGCTGATGGGCGGGATGTAAATTGCCAACAGACACTCGGGAGAAGTGTTTGGTGTTTCCTGAAACATCTAACAAACACAGCAACAGAGCCTAGGGCACTTCCACTTATGGTCCTATAGCTTAGAGAAATTAAAATCAAAAAGACACAGCCACCCCAAAGTTTGGGACGCCTCTGTTTACAAGAACCTCATTTACAGTACAAGTTCAACATCGCAGAAAGTGAAAAATGGATAAAGAAGTTGTGGTATTACTTACAAAGGAATATCACTCAGCAATGAAATCTATGTCATCAGGCCCTTAGCAACACAATGAGTGGATTCAGGTATGATGATTCTAACTGAAATAAGTCACACAGAAAAAGAAACATCATAAGATATCAGTAATACACGGAATGTAAACTTGACTACACAGGAACTGAATTACAGAACAGAACAGGGTCTCAAATTTAGAAAACCAACTTATGCTTGCTTAAGGGTAAAGGTGAGTTGGGGTGCTGCATAAAACCAGAGATTGAAATGAGCACAGATAAAGTTCCTTAAGCCAAATATGGAATAGACAAGAGCTACTCCTTGCTCAACGAAATGGACTCAACACCGCATATTAAACGCCTAAGAATGTACCTGACTAGTAAGTATCTTAAAACCTATGGATTGCTATGTCTCCGAAAGAGAATCAAGCATGTGTACAGGGGCATAAACGCAGCAGTGATAGGATTGGAGAGGTTCGGTGAGCAAATGAAGACCCTTTGAAGTCATATTTTATGGTACCCATTCCACGGGTTTCAACTACCCAGGTTTAAGGTATTCTTCCTTCAGCTAAAACATGCATGTGGAACCTAAAGTATGATCAACCATGTGATTGGGAGACGTGTTCAAATATGTCTCAGTTTTCGTACCCTGGTACTCGGGTGCAACATTCCAGAAGCTTTACTAACACTCTCCCGACTTGGAGAGTCAGTGCCTTTAACCTCCTGTTTGGCCCAGTTTGCAATTACTGCGGAAGATGAACAGGAATAGGGAGAACCAATGAGAGACTAGCTGGACGTGTCTGAACGGGCAAATTTAACTCTCATTTCCCACCAGGAAGAGGAATTAACCAAAGGCTCAGCGTGCCGTGCCGGAACCAGATTACGGCCTGAAGCCATCCTGCGGTGTTGCGGCCAGCTCACAAGAAAGCGAGTTGAAGAAAGGAGCTCAGGGGCACTGTAATTCACAAACCTGCAGAGTTATAAATTACAGCTATCGTCCAAAAATATACTGAAGTAAGGCTGCCAAGAGGACTTGAAAGCGGGGCAGAATTGCAGGAAACCAATTTCAGGAGGTAGACTGGAATTGCATTGAAAGCATAGGAAAAGAGGCAGAACGTCCACAATGATGCACTTGGCCAAAAAGGGCGTATGCGTTTTTTCCTGAATATATTCAGGAAAAAACGCATACGCACTTTTTGGCCAACCAAGCAAGCTTGCAAAGGAAATCTGCACTACAATGAAGTCTCACTTCCCCCCGGTCAAAAGGGCCATCTGAAAAAAGTGTAAAATCCAGAAAGGCAGGACAGGCAATGGAGAACTGGGAGCCTTGTTATGCTGATGGGCGGGATGTAAATTGCCAACAGACACTCGGGAGAAGTGTATGGTGTTTCCTGAAACATCTAAAAAACACAGCAACAGAGCCTAGGGCACTTCCACTTATGGTCCTATAGCTTAGGGAAATTAAAATCAAAAAGACACAGCCACCCCAAAGTTTGGGACGCCTCTGTTTACAAGAACCTCGTTTACCGTACAAGTTCAACATCACAGAAAGTGAAAAATGGATAAAGAACTTGTGGAACTTACGTACAATGCAGTATCACTCAGCAATGAAATCTATGTCACCAGGCCCATAGCAGCATAATGAGTGGATTCAGGTACGATGATTCTAACTGAAATAAGTCACACAGAAAAAGAAACATCATAAGATATCACTAATACACGGAATGTAAACTTGGCTACACAGGAACTGAATTCCAAAACAGAACAGGGTCTCAAATTTAGAAAACCAACTTATGCTTGCTTAAGGGGAAAGGTGAGTTGGGGTGCTGCATAAAACCAGAGATTGAAATGAGCACAGATAAAGTTCCTTAAGCCAAATATGGAATAGACAAGAGCTACTCCTTGCTCAATGAAATGGACTCAACACCGCATATTAAACGCCTAAGAATGTACCTGACTAGTAAGTATCTTAAAACCTATGGATTGCTATGTCTCCGAAAGAGAATCAAGCATGTGTACAGGGGCATAAACGCAGCAGTGATAGGATTGGAGAGGTTCGGTGAGCAAATGAAGACCCTTTGAAGTCATATTGCATGGTACCCATTCCACGTGTTTCAACTACCCAGGTTTAAGGTATTCTTCCTTCAGCTAAAACATGCATGTGGAACCTAGAGTATGATCAACCATGTGATCGGGAGACGTGTTCAAATATGTCTCAGTTTTCGTACCCTGGTACTCGGGTGCAACATTCCAGACGCTTTACTAACACTCTCCCGACTTGGAGAGTCAGTCCCTTTAACCTCCTGTTTGGCCCAGCTTGTAATTTCTGCGGAAGATGAACAAGAATAGCGAGAACCAATGAGAGACTAGCTGGAGGTGTCTGGACGGGCAAATTTAACTCTCATTTCCCACCAGGAAGAGGAATTAACCAAAGGCTCAGCGTGCCGTGCCGGAACCAGATTAGGGCCTGAAGCCATCCTGCGGTGTTGCGGCCAGCTCACAAGAAAGCGAGTTGAAGAAAGGAGCTCAGGGGCACTGTAATTCACAAACATGCAGAGTTATAAATGACAGCTATCGTCCAAAAATATACTGAAGTAAGGCTGCCAAGAGGACTTGAAAGCGGGGCAGAATTGCAGGAAACCGATTTCAGGAGGTAGACTGGAATTGCATTGAAAGCATAGGAAAAGAGGCAGAACGTCCACAATGATGCACTTGGCCAAAAAGGGCGTATGCGTTTTTTCCTGAATATATTCAGGAAAAAACGCATACGCCCTTTTTGGCCAACCAAGCAAGCTTGCAAAGGAAATCTGCACTACAATGAAGTGTCACTTCCCCCCGGTCAAAAGGGCCATCTGAAAAAAGTGTAAAATCCAGAAAGGCAGGACAGGCAATGGAGAACTGGGAGCCTTGTTATGCTGATGGGCGGGATGTAAATTGCCAACAGACACTCGGGAGAAGTGTATGGTGTTTCCTGAAACATCTAAAAAACACAGCAACAGAGCCTAGGGCACTTCCACTTATGGTCCTATAGCTTAGGGAAATTAAAATCAAAAAGACACAGCCACCCCAAAGTTTGGGACGCCTCTGTTTACAAGAACCTCGTTTACCGTACAAGTTCAACATCACAGAAAGTGAAAAATGGATAAAGAACTTGTGGAACTTACGTACAATGCAGTATCACTCAGCAATGAAATCTATGTCACCAGGCCCGTAGCAGCATAATGAGTGGATTCAGGTACGATGATTCTAACTGAAATAAGTCACACAGAAAAAGAAACATCATAAGATATCACTAATACACGGAATGTAAACTTGGCTACACAGGAACTGAATTCCAAAACAGAACAGGGTCTCAAATTTAGAAAACCAACTTATGCTTGCTTAAGGGGAAAGGTGAGTTGGGGTGCTGCATAAAACCAGAGATTGAAATGAGCACAGATAAAGTTCCTTAAGCCAAATATGGAATAGACAAGAGCTACTCCTTGCTCAACGAAATGGACTCAACACCGCATATTAAACGCCTAAGAATGTACCTGACTAGTAAGTATCTTAAAACCTATGGATTGCTATGTCTCCGAAAGAGAATCAAGCATGTGTACAGGGGCATAAACGCAGCAGTGATAGGATTGGAGAGGTTCGGTGAGCAAATGAAGACCCTTTGAAGTCATATTGCATGGTACCCATTCCACGGGTTTCAACTACCCAGGTTTAAGGTATTCTTCCTTCAGCTAAAACATGCATGTGGAACCTAGAGTATGATCAACCATGTGATCGGGAGACGTGTTCAAATATGTCTCAGTTTTCGTACCCTGGTACTCGGGTGCAACATTCCA
Organism: Pseudorca crassidens; assembly: GCF_039906515.1. Classification (NCBI taxonomy): domain Eukaryota; kingdom Metazoa; phylum Chordata; class Mammalia; order Artiodactyla; family Delphinidae; genus Pseudorca; species Pseudorca crassidens. The sequence continues at coordinate 304,421 of NW_027136337.1, read as the reverse complement.
GACGCTTTACTAACACTCTCCCGACTTGGAGAGTCAGTCCCTTTAACCTCCTGTTTGGCCCAGTTTGCAATTTCTGCGGAAGATGAACAGGAATAGCGAGAACCAATGAGAGATTAGCTGGAGGTGTCTGGACGGGCAAATTTAACTCTCATTTCCCACCAGGAAGAGGAATTAACCAAAGGCTCAGCGTGCCGTGCCGGAACCAGATTAGGGCCTGAAGCCATCCTGCGGTGTTGCGGCCAGCTCACAAGAAAGCGAGTTGAAGAAAGGAGCTCAGGGGCACTGTAATTCACAAACCTGCAGAGTTATAAATGACAGCTATCGTCCAAAAATATACTGAAGTAAGGCTGCCAAGAGGACTTGAAAGCGGGGCAGAATTGCAGGAAACCGATTTCAGGAGGTAGACTGGAATTGCATTGAAAGCATAGGAAAAGAGGCAGAACGTCCACAATGATGCACTTGGCCAAAAAGGGCGTATGCGTTTTTTCCTGAATATATTCAGGAAAAAACGCATACGCCCTTTTTGGCCAACCAAGCAAGCTTGCAAAGGAAATCTGCACTACAATGAAGTCTCACTTCCCCCCGGTCAAAAGGACCATCTGAAAAAAGTGTAAAATCCAGAAAGGCAGGACAGGCCATGGAGAACTGGGAGCCTTGTTATGCTGATGGGCGGGATGTAAATTGCCAACAGACACTCGGGAGAAGTGTTTGGTGTTTCCTGAAACATCTAACAAACACAGCAACAGAGCCTAGGGCACTTCCACTTATGGTCCTATAGCTTAGAGAAATTAAAATCAAAAAGACACAGCCACCCCGAAGTTTGGGACGCCTCTGTTTACAAGAACCTCATTTACAGTACAAGTTCAACATCGCAGAAAGTGAAAAATGGATAAAGAAGTTGTGGTATTACTTACAAAGGAATATCACTCAGCAATGAAATGTATGTCATCAGGCCCTTAGCAACACAATGAGTGGATTCAGGTATGATGATTCTAACTGAAATAAGTCACACAGAAAAAGAAACATCATAAGATATCAGTAATACACGGAATGTAAACTTGACTACACAGGAACTGAATTACAGAACAGAACAGGGTCTCAAATTTAGAAAACCAACTTATGCTTGCTTAAGGGGAAAGGTGAGTTGGGGTGCTGCATAAAACCAGAGATTGAAATGAGCACAGATAAAGTTCATTAAGCCAAATATGGAATAGACAAGAGCTACTCCTTGCTCAACGAAATGGACTCAACACCGCATATTAAACGCCTAAGAATGTACCTGACTAGTAAGTATCTTAAAACCTATGGATTGCTATGTCTCCGAAAGAGAATCAAGCATGTGTACAGGGGCATAAACGCAGCAGTGATAGGATTGGAGAGGTTCGGTGAGCAAATGAAGACCCTTTGAAGTCATATTTTATGGTACCCATTCCACGGGTTTCAACTACCCAGGTTTAAGGTATTCTTCCTTCAGCTAAAACATGCATGTGGAACCTAAACTATGATCAACCATGTGATAGGGAGACGTGTTCAAATATGTCTCAGTTTTCGTACCCTGGTACTCGGGTGCAACATTCCAGAAGCTTTACTAACACTCTCCCGACTTGGAGAGTCAGTGCCTTTAACCTCCTGTTTGGCCCAGTTTGCAATTACTGCGGAAGATGAACAGGAATAGGGAGAACCAATGAGAGACTAGCTGGACGTGTCTGAACGGGCAAATTTAACTCTCATTTCCCACCAGGAAGAGGAATTAACCAAAGGCTCAGCGTGCCGTGCCGGAACCAGATTACGGCCTGAAGCCATCCTGCGGTGTTGCGGCCAGCTCACAAGAAAGCGAGTTGAAGAAAGGAGCTCAGGGGCACTGTAATTCACAAACCTGCAGAGTTATAAATTACAGCTATCGTCCAAAAATATACTGAAGTAAGGCTGCCAAGAGGACTTGAAAGCGGGGCAGAATTGCAGGAAACCAATTTCAGGAGGTAGACTGGAATTGCATTGAAAGCATAGGAAAAGAGGCAGAACGTCCACAATGATGCACTTGGCCAAAAAGGGCGTATGCGTTTTTTCCTGAATATATTCAGGAAAAAACGCATACGCCCTTTTTGGCCAACCAAGCAAGCTTGCAAAGGAAATCTGCACTACAATGAAGTGTCACTTCCCCCCGGTCAAAAGGGCCATCTGAAAAAAGTGTAAAATCCAGAAAGGCAGGACAGGCAATGGAGAACTGGGAGCCTTGTTATGCTGATGGGCGGGATGTAAATTGCCAACAGACACTCGGGAGAAGTGTATGGTGTTTCCTGAAACATCTAAAAAACACAGCAACAGAGCCTAGGGCACTTCCACTTATGGTCCTATAGCTTAGGGAAATTAAAATCAAAAAGACACAGCCACCCCAAAGTTTGGGACGCCTCTGTTTACAAGAACCTCGTTTACCGTACAAGTTCAACATCACAGAAAGTGAAAAATGGATAAAGAACTTGTGGAACTTACGTACAATGCAGTATCACTCAGCAATGAAATCTATGTCACCAGGCCCGTAGCAGCATAATGAGTGGATTCAGGTACGATGATTCTAACTGAAATAAGTCACACAGAAAAAGAAACATCATAAGATATCACTAATACACGGAATGTAAACTTGGCTACACAGGAACTGAATTCCAAAACAGAACAGGGTCTCAAATTTAGAAAACCAACTTATGCTTGCTTAAGGGGAAAGGTGAGTTGGGGTGCTGCATAAAACCAGAGATTGAAATGAGCACAGATAAAGTTCCTTAAGCCAAATATGGAATAGACAAGAGCTACTCCTTGCTCAACGAAATGGACTCAACACCGCATATTAAACGCCTAAGAATGTACCTGACTAGTAAGTATCTTAAAACCTATGGATTGCTATGTCTCCGAAAGAGAATCAAGCATGTGTACAGGGGCATAAACGCAGCAGTGATAGGATTGGAGAGGTTCGGTGAGCAAATGAAGACCCTTTGAAGTCATATTGCATGGTACCCATTCCACGTGTTTCAACTACACAGGTTTAATGTATTCTTCCTTCAGCTAAAACATGCATGTGGAACCTAGAGTATGATCAACCATGTGATCGGGAGACGTGTTCAAATATGTCTCAGTTTTCGTACCCTGGTACTCGGGTGCAACATTCCAGACGCTTTACTAACACTCTCCCGACTTGGAGAGTCAGTCCCTTTAACCTCCTGTTTGGCCCAGTTTGCAATTTCTGCGGAAGATGAACAGGAATAGCGAGAACCAATGAGAGATTAGCTGGAGGTGTCTGGACGGGCAAATTTAACTCTCATTTCCCACCAGGAAGAGGAATTAACCAAAGGCTCAGCGTGCCGTGCCGGAACCAGATTAGGGCCTGAAGCCATCCTGCGGTGTTGCGGCCAGCTCACAAGAAAGCGAGTTGAAGAAAGGAGCTCAGGGGCACTGTAATTCACAAACCTGCAGAGTTATAAATGACAGCTATCGTCCAAAAATATACTGAAGTAAGGCTGCCAAGAGGACTTGAAAGCGGGGCAGAATTGCAGGAAAACCGATTTCAGGAGGTAGACTGGAATTGCATTGAAAGCATAGGAAAAGAGGCAGAACGTCCACAATGATGCACTTGGCCAAAAAGGGCGTATGCGTTTTTTCCTGAATATATTCAGGAAAAAACGCATACGCCCTTTTTGGCCAACCAAGCAAGCTTGCAAAGGAAATCTGCACTACAATGAAGTCTCACTTCCCCCCGGTCAAAAGGGCCATCTGAAAAAAGTGTAAAATCCAGAAAGGCAGGACAGGCCATGGAGAACTGGGAGCCTTGTTATGCTGATGGGCGGGATGTAAATTGCCAACAGACACTCGGGAGAAGTGTTTGGTGTTTCCTGAAACATCTAAAAAACACAGCAACGGAGCCTAGGGCACTTCCACTTATGGTCCTATAGCTTAGAGAAATTAAAATCAAAAAGACACAGCCACCCCAAAGTTTGGGACGCCTCTGTTTACAAGAACCTCATTTACAGTACAAGTTCAACATCGCAGAAAGTGAAAAATGGATAAAGAAGTTGTGGTATTACTTACAAAGGAATATCACTCAGCAATGAAATCTATGTCATCAGGCCCTTAGCAACACAATGAGTGGATTCAGGTATGATGATTCTAACTGAAATAAGTCACACAGAAAAAGAAACATCATAAGATATCAGTAATACACGGAATGTAAACTTGACTACACAGGAACTGAATTACAGAACAGAACAGGGTCTCAAATTTAGAAAACCAACTTATGCTTGCTTAAGGGGAAAGGTGAGTTGGGGTGCTGCATAAAACCAGAGATTGAAATGAGCACAGATAAAGTTCCTTAAACCAAATATGGAATAGACAAGAGCTACTCCTTGCTCAACGAAATGGACTCAACACCGCATATTAAACGCCTAAGAATGTACCTGACTAGTAAGTATCTTAAAACCTATGGATTGCTATGTCTCCGAAAGAGAATCAAGCATGTGTACAGGGGCATAAACGCAGCAGTGATAGGATTGGAGAGGTTCGGTGAGCAAATGAAGACCCTTTGAAGTCATATTGCATGGTACCCATTCCACGGGTTTCAACTACCCAGGTTTAAGGTATTCTTCCTTCAGCTAAAACATGCATGTGGAACCTAGAGTATGATCAACCATGTGATCGGGAGACGTGTTCAAATATGTCTCAGTTTTCGTACCCTGGTACTCGGGTGCAACATTCCAGACGCTTTACTAACACTCTCCCGACTTGGAGAGTCAGTCCCTTTAACCTCCTGTTTGGCCCAGTTTGCAATTTCTGCGGAAGATGAACAGGAATAGCGAGAACCAATGAGAGATTAGCTGGAGGTGTCTGGACGGGCAAATTTAACTCTCATTTCCCACCAGGAAGAGGAATTAACCAAAGGCTCAGCGTGCCGTGCCGGAACCAGATTAGGGCCTGAAGCCATCCTGCGGTGTTGCGGCCAGCTCACAAGAAAGCGAGTTGAAGAAAGGAGCTCAGGGGCACTGTAATTCACAAACCTGCAGAGTTATAAATGACAGCTATCGTCCAAAAATATACTGAAGTAAGGCTGCCAAGAGGACTTGAAAGCGGGGCAGAATTGCAGGAAACCGATTTCAGGAGGTAGACTGGAATTGCATTGAAAGCATAGGAAAAGAGGCAGAACGTCCACAATGATGCACTTGGCCAAAAAGGGCGTATGCGTTTTTTCCTGAATATATTCAGGAAAAAACGCATACGCCCTTTTTCGCCAACCAAGCAAGCTTGCAAAGGAAATCTGCACTACAATGAAGTCTCACTTCCCCCCGGTCAAAAGGGCCATCTGAAAAAAGTGTAAAATCCAGAAAGGCAGGACAGGCCATGGAGAACTGGGAGCCTTGTTATGCTGATGGGCGGGATGTAAATTGCCAACAGACACTCGGGAGAAGTGTTTGGTGTTTCCTGAAACATCTAACAAACACAGCAACAGAGCCTAGGGCACTTCCACTTATGGTCCTATAGCTTAGAGAAATTAAAATCAAAAAGACACAGCCACCCCGAAGTTTGGGACGCCTCTGTTTACAAGAACCTCATTTACAGTACAAGTTCAACATCGCAGAAAGTGAAAAATGGATAAAGAAGTTGTGGTATTACTTACAAAGGAATATCACTCAGCAATGAAATCTATGTCATCAGGCCCTTAGCAACACAATGAGTGGATTCAGGTATGATGATTCTAACTGAAATAAGTCACACAGAAAAAGAAACATCATAAGATATCAGTAATACACGGAATGTAAACTTGACTACACAGGAACTGAATTACAGAACAGAACAGGGTCTCAAATTTAGAAAACCAACTTATGCTTGCTTAAGGGGAAAGGTGAGTTGGGGTGCTGCATAAAACCAGAGATTGAAATGAGCACAGATAAAGTTCCTTAAGCCAAATATGGAATAGACAAGAGCTACTCCTTGCTCAACGAAATGGACTCAACACCGCATATTAAACGCCTAAGAATGTACCTGACTAGTAAGTATCTTAAAACCTATGGATTGCTATGTCTCCGAAAGAGAATCAAGCATGTGTACAGGGGCATAAACGCAGCAGTGATAGGATTGGAGAGGTTCGGTGAGCAAATGAAGACCCTTTGAAGTCATATTTTATGGTACCCATTCCACGGGTTTCAACTACCCAGGTTTAAGGTATTCTTCCTTCAGCTAAAACATGCATGTGGAACCTAAAGTATGATCAACCATGTGATTGGGAGACGTGTTCAAATATGTCTCAGTTTTCGTACCCTGGTACTCGGGTGCAACATTCCAGAAGCTTTACTAACACTCTCCCGACTTGGAGAGTCAGTGCCTTTAACCTCCTGTTTGGCCCAGTTTGCAATTACTGCGGAAGATGAACAGGAATAGGGAGAACCAATGAGAGACTAGCTGGACGTGTCTGAACGGGCAAATTTAACTCTCATTTCCCACCAGGAAGAGGAATTAACCAAAGGCTCAGCGTGCCGTGCCGGAACCAGATTACGGCCTGAAGCCATCCTGCGGTGTTGCGGCCAGCTCACAAGAAAGCGAGTTGAAGAAAGGAGCTCAGGGGCACTGTAATTCACAAACCTGCAGAGTTATAAATGACAGCTATCGTCCAAAAATATACTGAAGTAAGGCTGCCAAGAGGACTTGAAAGCGGGGCAGAATTGCAGGAAACCGATTTCAGGAGGTAGACTGGAATTGCATTGAAAGCATAGGAAAAGAGGCAGAACGTCCACAATGATGCACTTGGCCAAAAAGGGCGTATGCGTTTTTTCCTGAATATATTCAGGAAAAAACGCATACGCCCTTTTTGGCCAACCAAGCAAGCTTGCAAAGGAAATCTGCACTACAATGAAGTGTCACTTCCCCCCGGTCAAAAGGGCCATCTGAAAAAAGTGTAAAATCCAGAAAGGCAGGACAGGCAATGGAGAACTGGGAGCCTTGTTATGCTGATGGGCGGGATGTAAATTGCCAACAGACACTCGGGAGAAGTGTATGGTGTTTCCTGAAACATCTAAAAAACACAGCAACAGAGCCTAGGGCACTTCCACTTATGGTCCTATAGCTTAGGGAAATTAAAATCAAAAAGACACAGCCACCCCAAAGTTTGGGACACCTCTGTTTACAAGAACCTCATTTACCGTACAAGTTCAACATCACAGAAAGTGAAAAATGGATAAAGAACTTGTGGAACTTACGTACAATGCAGTATCACTCAGCAATGAAATCTATGTCACCAGGCCCGTAGCAGCATAATGAGTGGATTCAGGTACGATGATTCTAACTGAAATAAGTCACACAGAAAAAGAAACATCATAAGATATCACTAATACACGGAATGTAAACTTGGCTACACAGGAACTGAATTCCAAAACAGAACAGGGTCTCAAATTTAGAAAACCAACTTATGCTTGCTTAAGGGGAAAGGTGAGTTGGGGTGCTGCATAAAACCAGAGATTGAAATGAGCACAGATAAAGTTCCTTAAGCCAAATATGGAATAGACAAGAGCTACTCCTTGCTCAACGAAATGGACTCAACACCGCATATTAAACGCCTAAGAATGTACCTGACTAGTAAGTATCTTAAAACCTATGGATTGCTATGTCTCCGAAAGAGAATCAAGCATGTGTACAGGGGCATAAACGCAGCAGTGATAGGATTGGAGAGGTTCGGTGAGCAAATGAAGACCCTTTGAAGTCATATTGCATGGTACCCATTCCACGGGTTTCAACTACCCAGGTTTAAGGTATTCTTCCTTCAGCTAAAACATGCATGTGGAACCTAGAGTATGATCAACCATGTGATCGGGAGACGTGTTCAAATATGTCTCAGTTTTCGTACCCTGGTACTCGGGTGCAACATTCCAGACGCTTTACTAACACTCTCCCGACTTGGAGAGTCAGTCCCTTTAACCTCCTGTTTGGCCCAGTTTGCAATTTCTGCGGAAGATGAACAGGAATAGCGAGAACCAATGAGAGATTAGCTGGAGGTGTCTGGACGGGCAAATTTAACTCTCATTTCCCACCAGGAAGAGGAATTAACCAAAGGCTCAGCGTGCCGTGCCGGAACCAGATTAGGGCCTGAAGCCATCCTGCGGTGTTGCGGCCAGCTCACAAGAAAGCGAGTTGAAGAAAGGAGCTCAGGGGCACTGTAATTCACAAACCTGCAGAGTTATAAATGACAGCTATCGTCCAAAAATATACTGAAGTAAGGCTGCCAAGAGGACTTGAAAGCGGGGCAGAATTGCAGGAAACCGATTTCAGGAGGTAGACTGGAATTGCATTGAAAGCATAGGAAAAGAGGCAGAACGTCCACAATGATGCACTTGGCCAAAAAGGGCGTATGCGTTTTTTCCTGAATATATTCAGGAAAAAACGCATACGCCCTTTTTGGCCAACCAAGCAAGCTTGCAAAGGAAATCTGCACTACAATGAAGTCTCACTTCCCCCCGGTCAAAAGGGCCATCTGAAAAAAGTGTAAAATCCAGAAAGGCAGGACAGGCCATGGAGAACTGGGAGCCTTGTTATGCTGATGGGCGGGATGTAAATTGCCAACAGACACTCGGGAGAAGTGTTTGGTGTTTCCTGAAACATCTAACAAACACAGCAACAGAGCCTAGGGCACTTCCACTTATGGTCCTATAGCTTAGAGAAATTAAAATCAAAAAGACACAGCCACCCCAAAGTTTGGGACGCCTCTGTTTACAAGAACCTCATTTACAGTACAAGTTCAACATCGCAGAAAGTGAAAAATGGATAAAGAAGTTGTGGTATTACTTACAAAGGAATATCACTCAGCAATGAAATCTATGTCATCAGGCCCTTAGCAACACAATGAGTGGATTCAGGTATGATGATTCTAACTGAAATAAGTCACACAGAAAAAGAAACATCATAAGATATCAGTAATACACGGAATGTAAACTTGACTACACAGGAACTGAATTACAGAACAGAACAGGGTCTCAAATTTAGAAAACCAACTTATGCTTGCTTAAGGGGAAAGGTGAGTTGGGGTGCTGCATAAAACCAGAGATTGAAATGAGCACAGATAAAGTTCCTTAAGCCAAATATGGAATAGACAAGAGCTACTCCTTGCTCAACGAAATGGACTCAACACCGCATATTAAACGCCTAAGAATGTACCTGACTAGTAAGTATCTTAAAACCTATGGATTGCTATGTCTCCGAAAGAGAATCAAGCATGTGTACAGGGGCATAAACGCAGCAGTGATAGGATTGGAGAGGTTCGGTGAGCAAATGAAGACCCTTTGAAGTCATATTTTATGGTACCCATTCCACGGGTTTCAACTACCCAGGTTTAAGGTATTCTTCCTTCAGCTAAAACATGCATGTGGAACCTAAAGTATGATCAACCATGTGATTGGGAGACGTGTTCAAATATGTCTCAGTTTTCGTACCCTGGTACTCGGGTGCAACATTCCAGAAGCTTTACTAACACTCTCCCGACTTGGAGAGTCAGTGCCTTTAACCTCCTGTTTGGCCCAGTTTGCAATTACTGCGGAAGATGAACAGGAATAGGGAGAACCAATGAGAGACTAGCTGGACGTGTCTGAACGGGCAAATTTAACTCTCATTTCCCACCAGGAAGAGGAATTAACCAAAGGCTCAGCGTGCCGTGCCGGAACCAGATTACGGCCTGAAGCCATCCTGCGGTGTTGCGGCCAGCTCACAAGAAAGCGAGTTGAAGAAAGGAGCTCAGGGGCACTGTAATTCACAAACCTGCAGAGTTATAAATTACAGCTATCGTCCAAAAATATACTGAAGTAAGGCTGCCAAGAGGACTTGAAAGCGGGGCAGAATTGCAGGAAACCAATTTCAGGAGGTAGACTGGAATTGCATTGAAAGCATAGGAAAAGAGGCAGAACGTCCACAATGATGCACTTGGCCAAAAAGGGCGTATGCGTTTTTTCCTGAATATATTCAGGAAAAAACGCATACGCACTTTTTGGCCAACCAAGCAAGCTTGCAAAGGAAATCTGCACTACAATGAAGTCTCACTTCCCCCCGGTCAAAAGGGCCATCTGAAAAAAGTGTAAAATCCAGAAAGGCAGGACAGGCAATGGAGAACTGGGAGCCTTGTTATGCTGATGGGCGGGATGTAAATTGCCAACAGACACTCGGGAGAAGTGTATGGTGTTTCCTGAAACATCTAAAAAACACAGCAACAGAGCCTAGGGCACTTCCACTTATGGTCCTATAGCTTAGGGAAATTAAAATCAAAAAGACACAGCCACCCCAAAGTTTGGGACGCCTCTGTTTACAAGAACCTCGTTTACCGTACAAGTTCAACATCACAGAAAGTGAAAAATGGATAAAGAACTTGTGGAACTTACGTACAATGCAGTATCACTCAGCAATGAAATCTATGTCACCAGGCCCATAGCAGCATAATGAGTGGATTCAGGTACGATGATTCTAACTGAAATAAGTCACACAGAAAAAGAAACATCATAAGATATCACTAATACACGGAATGTAAACTTGGCTACACAGGAACTGAATTCCAAAACAGAACAGGGTCTCAAATTTAGAAAACCAACTTATGCTTGCTTAAGGGGAAAGGTGAGTTGGGGTGCTGCATAAAACCAGAGATTGAAATGAGCACAGATAAAGTTCCTTAAGCCAAATATGGAATAGACAAGAGCTACTCCTTGCTCAATGAAATGGACTCAACACCGCATATTAAACGCCTAAGAATGTACCTGACTAGTAAGTATCTTAAAACCTATGGATTGCTATGTCTCCGAAAGAGAATCAAGCATGTGTACAGGGGCATAAACGCAGCAGTGATAGGATTGGAGAGGTTCGGTGAGCAAATGAAGACCCTTTGAAGTCATATTGCATGGTACCCATTCCACGTGTTTCAACTACCCAGGTTTAAGGTATTCTTCCTTCAGCTAAAACATGCATGTGGAACCTAGAGTATGATCAACCATGTGATCGGGAGACGTGTTCAAATATGTCTCAGTTTTCGTACCCTGGTACTCGGGTGCAACATTCCAGACGCTTTACTAACACTCTCCCGACTTGGAGAGTCAGTCCCTTTAACCTCCTGTTTGGCCCAGCTTGTAATTTCTGCGGAAGATGAACAAGAATAGCGAGAACCAATGAGAGACTAGCTGGAGGTGTCTGGACGGGCAAATTTAACTCTCATTTCCCACCAGGAAGAGGAATTAACCAAAGGCTCAGCGTGCCGTGCCGGAACCAGATTAGGGCCTGAAGCCATCCTGCGGTGTTGCGGCCAGCTCACAAGAAAGCGAGTTGAAGAAAGGAGCTCAGGGGCACTGTAATTCACAAACATGCAGAGTTATAAATGACAGCTATCGTCCAAAAATATACTGAAGTAAGGCTGCCAAGAGGACTTGAAAGCGGGGCAGAATTGCAGGAAACCGATTTCAGGAGGTAGACTGGAATTGCATTGAAAGCATAGGAAAAGAGGCAGAACGTCCACAATGATGCACTTGGCCAAAAAGGGCGTATGCGTTTTTTCCTGAATATATTCAGGAAAAAACGCATACGCCCTTTTTGGCCAACCAAGCAAGCTTGCAAAGGAAATCTGCACTACAATGAAGTGTCACTTCCCCCCGGTCAAAAGGGCCATCTGAAAAAAGTGTAAAATCCAGAAAGGCAGGACAGGCAATGGAGAACTGGGAGCCTTGTTATGCTGATGGGCGGGATGTAAATTGCCAACAGACACTCGGGAGAAGTGTATGGTGTTTCCTGAAACATCTAAAAAACACAGCAACAGAGCCTAGGGCACTTCCACTTATGGTCCTATAGCTTAGGGAAATTAAAATCAAAAAGACACAGCCACCCCAAAGTTTGGGACGCCTCTGTTTACAAGAACCTCGTTTACCGTACAAGTTCAACATCACAGAAAGTGAAAAATGGATAAAGAACTTGTGGAACTTACGTACAATGCAGTATCACTCAGCAATGAAATCTATGTCACCAGGCCCGTAGCAGCATAATGAGTGGATTCAGGTACGATGATTCTAACTGAAATAAGTCACACAGAAAAAGAAACATCATAAGATATCACTAATACACGGAATGTAAACTTGGCTACACAGGAACTGAATTCCAAAACAGAACAGGGTCTCAAATTTAGAAAACCAACTTATGCTTGCTTAAGGGGAAAGGTGAGTTGGGGTGCTGCATAAAACCAGAGATTGAAATGAGCACAGATAAAGTTCCTTAAGCCAAATATGGAATAGACAAGAGCTACTCCTTGCTCAACGAAATGGACTCAACACCGCATATTAAACGCCTAAGAATGTACCTGACTAGTAAGTATCTTAAAACCTATGGATTGCTATGTCTCCGAAAGAGAATCAAGCATGTGTACAGGGGCATAAACGCAGCAGTGATAGGATTGGAGAGGTTCGGTGAGCAAATGAAGACCCTTTGAAGTCATATTGCATGGTACCCATTCCACGGGTTTCAACTACCCAGGTTTAAGGTATTCTTCCTTCAGCTAAAACATGCATGTGGAACCTAGAGTATGATCAACCATGTGATCGGGAGACGTGTTCAAATATGTCTCAGTTTTCGTACCCTGGTACTCGGGTGCAACATTCCAGACGCTTTACTAACACTCTCCCGACTTGGAGAGTCAGTCCCTTTAACCTCCTGTTTGGCCCAGTTTGCAATTTCTGCGGAAGATGAACAGGAATAGCGAGAACCAATGAGAGATTAGCTGGAGGTGTCTGGACGGGCAAATTTAACTCTCATTTCCCACCAGGAAGAGGAATTAACCAAAGGCTCAGCGTGCCGTGCCGGAACCAGATTAGGGCCTGAAGCCATCCTGCGGTGTTGCGGCCAGCTCACAAGAAAGCGAGTTGAAGAAAGGAGCTCAGGGGCACTGTAATTCACAAACCTGCAGAGTTATAAATGACAGCTATCGTCCAAAAATATACTGAAGTAAGGCTGCCAAGAGGACTTGAAAGCGGGGCAGAATTGCAGGAAACCGATTTCAGGAGGTAGACTGGAATTGCATTGAAAGCATAGGAAAAGAGGCAGAACGTCCACAATGATGCACTTGGCCAAAAAGGGCGTATGCGTTTTTTCCTGAATATATTCAGGAAAAAACGCATACGCCCTTTTTGGCCAACCAAGCAAGCTTGCAAAGGAAATCTGCACTACAATGAAGTCTCACTTCCCCCCGGTCAAAAGGACCATCTGAAAAAAGTGTAAAATCCAGAAAGGCAGGACAGGCCATGGAGAACTGGGAGCCTTGTTATGCTGATGGGCGGGATGTAAATTGCCAACAGACACTCGGGAGAAGTGTTTGGTGTTTCCTGAAACATCTAACAAACACAGCAACAGAGCCTAGGGCACTTCCACTTATGGTCCTATAGCTTAGAGAAATTAAAATCAAAAAGACACAGCCACCCCGAAGTTTGGGACGCCTCTGTTTACAAGAACCTCATTTACAGTACAAGTTCAACATCGCAGAAAGTGAAAAATGGATAAAGAAGTTGTGGTATTACTTACAAAGGAATATCACTCAGCAATGAAATGTATGTCATCAGGCCCTTAGCAACACAATGAGTGGATTCAGGTATGATGATTCTAACTGAAATAAGTCACACAGAAAAAGAAACATCATAAGATATCAGTAATACACGGAATGTAAACTTGACTACACAGGAACTGAATTACAGAACAGAACAGGGTCTCAAATTTAGAAAACCAACTTATGCTTGCTTAAGGGGAAAGGTGAGTTGGGGTGCTGCATAAAACCAGAGATTGAAATGAGCACAGATAAAGTTCATTAAGCCAAATATGGAATAGACAAGAGCTACTCCTTGCTCAACGAAATGGACTCAACACCGCATATTAAACGCCTAAGAATGTACCTGACTAGTAAGTATCTTAAAACCTATGGATTGCTATGTCTCCGAAAGAGAATCAAGCATGTGTACAGGGGCATAAACGCAGCAGTGATAGGATTGGAGAGGTTCGGTGAGCAAATGAAGACCCTTTGAAGTCATATTTTATGGTACCCATTCCACGGGTTTCAACTACCCAGGTTTAAGGTATTCTTCCTTCAGCTAAAACATGCATGTGGAACCTAAACTATGATCAACCATGTGATAGGGAGACGTGTTCAAATATGTCTCAGTTTTCGTACCCTGGTACTCGGGTGCAACATTCCAGAAGCTTTACTAACACTCTCCCGACTTGGAGAGTCAGTGCCTTTAACCTCCTGTTTGGCCCAGTTTGCAATTACTGCGGAAGATGAACAGGAATAGGGAGAACCAATGAGAGACTAGCTGGACGTGTCTGAACGGGCAAATTTAACTCTCATTTCCCACCAGGAAGAGGAATTAACCAAAGGCTCAGCGTGCCGTGCCGGAACCAGATTACGGCCTGAAGCCATCCTGCGGTGTTGCGGCCAGCTCACAAGAAAGCGAGTTGAAGAAAGGAGCTCAGGGGCACTGTAATTCACAAACCTGCAGAGTTATAAATTACAGCTATCGTCCAAAAATATACTGAAGTAAGGCTGCCAAGAGGACTTGAAAGCGGGGCAGAATTGCAGGAAACCAATTTCAGGAGGTAGACTGGAATTGCATTGAAAGCATAGGAAAAGAGGCAGAACGTCCACAATGATGCACTTGGCCAAAAAGGGCGTATGCGTTTTTTCCTGAATATATTCAGGAAAAAACGCATACGCCCTTTTTGGCCAACCAAGCAAGCTTGCAAAGGAAATCTGCACTACAATGAAGTGTCACTTCCCCCCGGTCAAAAGGGCCATCTGAAAAAAGTGTAAAATCCAGAAAGGCAGGACAGGCAATGGAGAACTGGGAGCCTTGTTATGCTGATGGGCGGGATGTAAATTGCCAACAGACACTCGGGAGAAGTGTATGGTGTTTCCTGAAACATCTAAAAAACACAGCAACAGAGCCTAGGGCACTTCCACTTATGGTCCTATAGCTTAGGGAAATTAAAATCAAAAAGACACAGCCACCCCAAAGTTTGGGACGCCTCTGTTTACAAGAACCTCGTTTACCGTACAAGTTCAACATCACAGAAAGTGAAAAATGGATAAAGAACTTGTGGAACTTACGTACAATGCAGTATCACTCAGCAATGAAATCTATGTCACCAGGCCCGTAGCAGCATAATGAGTGGATTCAGGTACGATGATTCTAACTGAAATAAGTCACACAGAAAAAGAAACATCATAAGATATCACTAATACACGGAATGTAAACTTGGCTACACAGGAACTGAATTCCAAAACAGAACAGGGTCTCAAATTTAGAAAACCAACTTATGCTTGCTTAAGGGGAAAGGTGAGTTGGGGTGCTGCATAAAACCAGAGATTGAAATGAGCACAGATAAAGTTCCTTAAGCCAAATATGGAATAGACAAGAGCTACTCCTTGCTCAACGAAATGGACTCAACACCGCATATTAAACGCCTAAGAATGTACCTGACTAGTAAGTATCTTAAAACCTATGGATTGCTATGTCTCCGAAAGAGAATCAAGCATGTGTACAGGGGCATAAACGCAGCAGTGATAGGATTGGAGAGGTTCGGTGAGCAAATGAAGACCCTTTGAAGTCATATTGCATGGTACCCATTCCACGTGTTTCAACTACACAGGTTTAATGTATTCTTCCTTCAGCTAAAACATGCATGTGGAACCTAGAGTATGATCAACCATGTGATCGGGAGACGTGTTCAAATATGTCTCAGTTTTCGTACCCTGGTACTCGGGTGCAACATTCCAGACGCTTTACTAACACTCTCCCGACTTGGAGAGTCAGTCCCTTTAACCTCCTGTTTGGCCCAGTTTGCAATTTCTGCGGAAGATGAACAGGAATAGCGAGAACCAATGAGAGATTAGCTGGAGGTGTCTGGACGGGCAAATTTAACTCTCATTTCCCACCAGGAAGAGGAATTAACCAAAGGCTCAGCGTGCCGTGCCGGAACCAGATTAGGGCCTGAAGCCATCCTGCGGTGTTGCGGCCAGCTCACAAGAAAGCGAGTTGAAGAAAGGAGCTCAGGGGCACTGTAATTCACAAACCTGCAGAGTTATAAATGACAGCTATCGTCCAAAAATATACTGAAGTAAGGCTGCCAAGAGGACTTGAAAGCGGGGCAGAATTGCAGGAAAACCGATTTCAGGAGGTAGACTGGAATTGCATTGAAAGCATAGGAAAAGAGGCAGAACGTCCACAATGATGCACTTGGCCAAAAAGGGCGTATGCGTTTTTTCCTGAATATATTCAGGAAAAAACGCATACGCCCTTTTTGGCCAACCAAGCAAGCTTGCAAAGGAAATCTGCACTACAATGAAGTCTCACTTCCCCCCGGTCAAAAGGGCCATCTGAAAAAAGTGTAAAATCCAGAAAGGCAGGACAGGCCATGGAGAACTGGGAGCCTTGTTATGCTGATGGGCGGGATGTAAATTGCCAACAGACACTCGGGAGAAGTGTTTGGTGTTTCCTGAAACATCTAACAAACACAGCAACGGAGCCTAGGGCACTTCCACTTATGGTCCTATAGCTTAGAGAAATTAAAATCAAAAAGACACAGCCACCCCAAAGTTTGGGACGCCTCTGTTTACAAGAACCTCATTTACAGTACAAGTTCAACATCGCAGAAAGTGAAAAATGGATAAAGAAGTTGTGGTATTACTTACAAAGGAATATCACTCAGCAATGAAATCTATGTCATCAGGCCCTTAGCAACACAATGAGTGGATTCAGGTATGATGATTCTAACTGAAATAAGTCACACAGAAAAAGAAACATCATAAGATATCAGTAATACACGGAATGTAAACTTGACTACACAGGAACTGAATTACAGAACAGAACAGGGTCTCAAATTTAGAAAACCAACTTATGCTTGCTTAAGGGGAAAGGTGAGTTGGGGTGCTGCATAAAACCAGAGATTGAAATGAGCACAGATAAAGTTCCTTAAGCCAAATATGGAATAGACAAGAGCTACTCCTTGCTCAACGAAATGGACTCAACACCGCATATTAAACGCCTAAGAATGTACCTGACTAGTAAGTATCTTAAAACCTATGGATTGCTATGTCTCCGAAAGAGAATCAAGCATGTGTACAGGGGCATAAACGCAGCAGTGATAGGATTGGAGAGGTTCGGTGAGCAAATGAAGACCCTTTGAAGTCATATTTTATGGTACCCATTCCACGGGTTTCAACTACCCAGGTTTAAGGTATTCTTCCTTCAGCTAAAACATGCATGTGGAACCTAAACTATGATCAACCATGTGATAGGGAGACGTGTTCAAATATGTCTCAGTTTTCGTACCCTGGTACTCGGGTGCAACATTCCAGAAGCTTTACTAACACTCTCCCGACTTGGAGAGTCAGTGCCTTTAACCTCCTGTTTGGCCCAGTTTGCAATTACTGCGGAAGATGAACAGGAATAGGGAGAACCAATGAGAGACTAGCTGGACGTGTCTGAACGGGCAAATTTAACTCTCATTTCCCACCAGGAAGAGGAATTAACCAAAGGCTCAGCGTGCCGTGCCGGAACCAGATTACGGCCTGAAGCCATCCTGCGGTGTTGCGGCCAGCTCACAAGAAAGCGAGTTGAAGAAAGGAGCTCAGGGGCACTGTAATTCACAAACCTGCAGAGTTATAAATTACAGCTATCGTCCAAAAATATACTGAAGTAAGGCTGCCAAGAGGACTTGAAAGCGGGGCAGAATTGCAGGAAACCAATTTCAGGAGGTAGACTGGAATTGCATTGAAAGCATAGGAAAAGAGGCAGAACGTCCACAATGATGCACTTGGCCAAAAAGGGCGTATGCGTTTTTTCCTGAATATATTCAGGAAAAAACGCATACGCCCTTTTTGGCCAACCAAGCAAGCTTGCAAAGGAAATCTGCACTACAATGAAGTGTCACTTCCCCCCGGTCAAAAGGGCCATCTGAAAAAAGTGTAAAATCCAGAAAGGCAGGACAGGCAATGGAGAACTGGGAGCCTTGTTATGCTGATGGGCGGGATGTAAATTGCCAACAGACACTCGGGAGAAGTGTATGGTGTTTCCTGAAACATCTAAAAAACACAGCAACAGAGCCTAGGGCACTTCCACTTATGGTCCTATAGCTTAGGGAAATTAAAATCAAAAAGACACAGCCACCCCAAAGTTTGGGACGCCTCTGTTTACAAGAACCTCGTTTACCGTACAAGTTCAACATCACAGAAAGTGAAAAATGGATAAAGAACTTGTGGAACTTACGTACAATGCAGTATCACTCAGCAATGAAATCTATGTCACCAGGCCCGTAGCAGCATAATGAGTGGATTCAGGTACGATGATTCTAACTGAAATAAGTCACACAGAAAAAGAAACATCATAAGATATCACTAATACACGGAATGTAAACTTGGCTACACAGGAACTGAATTCCAAAACAGAACAGGGTCTCAAATTTAGAAAACCAACTTATGCTTGCTTAAGGGGAAAGGTGAGTTGGGGTGCTGCATAAAACCAGAGATTGAAATGAGCACAGATAAAGTTCCTTAAGCCAAATATGGAATAGACAAGAGCTACTCCTTGCTCAACGAAATGGACTCAACACCGCATATTAAACGCCTAAGAATGTACCTGACTAGTAAGTATCTTAAAACCTATGGATTGCTATGTCTCCGAAAGAGAATCAAGCATGTGTACAGGGGCATAAACGCAGCAGTGATAGGATTGGAGAGGTTCGGTGAGCAAATGAAGACCCTTTGAAGTCATATTGCATGGTACCCATTCCACGTGTTTCAACTACACAGGTTTAATGTATTCTTCCTTCAGCTAAAACATGCATGTGGAACCTAGAGTATGATCAACCATGTGATCGGGAGACGTGTTCAAATATGTCTCAGTTTTCGTACCCTGGTACTCGGGTGCAACATTCCAGACGCTTTACTAACACTCTCCCGACTTGGAGAGTCAGTCCCTTTAACCTCCTGTTTGGCCCAGTTTGCAATTTCTGCGGAAGATGAACAGGAATAGCGAGAACCAATGAGAGATTAGCTGGAGGTGTCTGGACGGGCAAATTTAACTCTCATTTCCCACCAGGAAGAGGAATTAACCAAAGGCTCAGCGTGCCGTGCCGGAACCAGATTAGGGCCTGAAGCCATCCTGCGGTGTTGCGGCCAGCTCACAAGAAAGCGAGTTGAAGAAAGGAGCTCAGGGGCACTGTAATTCACAAACCTGCAGAGTTATAAATGACAGCTATCGTCCAAAAATATACTGAAGTAAGGCTGCCAAGAGGACTTGAAAGCGGGGCAGAATTGCAGGAAAACCGATTTCAGGAGGTAGACTGGAATTGCATTGAAAGCATAGGAAAAGAGGCAGAACGTCCACAATGATGCACTTGGCCAAAAAGGGCGTATGCGTTTTTTCCTGAATATATTCAGGAAAAAACGCATACGCCCTTTTTGGCCAACCAAGCAAGCTTGCAAAGGAAATCTGCACTACAATGAAGTCTCACTTCCCCCCGGTCAAAAGGGCCATCTGAAAAAAGTGTAAAATCCAGAAAGGCAGGACAGGCCATGGAGAACTGGGAGCCTTGTTATGCTGATGGGCGGGATGTAAATTGCCAACAGACACTCGGGAGAAGTGTTTGGTGTTTCCTGAAACATCTAAAAAACACAGCAACGGAGCCTAGGGCACTTCCACTTATGGTCCTATAGCTTAGAGAAATTAAAATCAAAAAGACACAGCCACCCCAAAGTTTGGGACGCCTCTGTTTACAAGAACCTCATTTACAGTACAAGTTCAACATCGCAGAAAGTGAAAAATGGATAAAGAAGTTGTGGTATTACTTACAAAGGAATATCACTCAGCAATGAAATCTATGTCATCAGGCCCTTAGCAACACAATGAGTGGATTCAGGTATGATGATTCTAACTGAAATAAGTCACACAGAAAAAGAAACATCATAAGATATCAGTAATACACGGAATGTAAACTTGACTACACAGGAACTGAATTACAGAACAGAACAGGGTCTCAAATTTAGAAAACCAACTTATGCTTGCTTAAGGGGAAAGGTGAGTTGGGGTGCTGCATAAAACCAGAGATTGAAATGAGCACAGATAAAGTTCCTTAAACCAAATATGGAATAGACAAGAGCTACTCCTTGCTCAACGAAATGGACTCAACACCGCATATTAAACGCCTAAGAATGTACCTGACTAGTAAGTATCTTAAAACCTATGGATTGCTATGTCTCCGAAAGAGAATCAAGCATGTGTACAGGGGCATAAACGCAGCAGTGATAGGATTGGAGAGGTTCGGTGAGCAAATGAAGACCCTTTGAAGTCATATTGCATGGTACCCATTCCACGGGTTTCAACTACCCAGGTTTAAGGTATTCTTCCTTCAGCTAAAACATGCATGTGGAACCTAGAGTATGATCAACCATGTGATCGGGAGACGTGTTCAAATATGTCTCAGTTTTCGTACCCTGGTACTCGGGTGCAACATTCCAGACGCTTTACTAACACTCTCCCGACTTGGAGAGTCAGTCCCTTTAACCTCCTGTTTGGCCCAGTTTGCAATTTCTGCGGAAGATGAACAGGAATAGCGAGAACCAATGAGAGATTAGCTGGAGGTGTCTGGACGGGCAAATTTAACTCTCATTTCCCACCAGGAAGAGGAATTAACCAAAGGCTCAGCGTGCCGTGCCGGAACCAGATTAGGGCCTGAAGCCATCCTGCGGTGTTGCGGCCAGCTCACAAGAAAGCGAGTTGAAGAAAGGAGCTCAGGGGCACTGTAATTCACAAACCTGCAGAGTTATAAATGACAGCTATCGTCCAAAAATATACTGAAGTAAGGCTGCCAAGAGGACTTGAAAGCGGGGCAGAATTGCAGGAAACCGATTTCAGGAGGTAGACTGGAATTGCATTGAAAGCATAGGAAAAGAGGCAGAACGTCCACAATGATGCACTTGGCCAAAAAGGGCGTATGCGTTTTTTCCTGAATATATTCAGGAAAAAACGCATACACCCTTTTTGGCCAACCAAGCAAGCTTGCAAAGGAAATCTGCACTACAATGAAGTCTCACTTCCCCCCGGTCAAAAGGGCCATCTGAAAAAAGTGTAAAATCCAGAAAGGCAGGACAGGCCATGGAGAACTGGGAGCCTTGTTATGCTGATGGGCGGGATGTAAATTGCCAACAGACACTCGGGAGAAGTGTTTGGTGTTTCCTGAAACATCTAACAAACACAGCAACAGAGCCTAGGGCACTTCCACTTATGGTCCTATAGCTTAGAGAAATTAAAATCAAAAAGACACAGCCACCCCAAAGTTTGGGACGCCTCTGTTTACAAGAACCTCATTTACAGTACAAGTTCAACATCGCAGAAAGTGAAAAATGGATAAAGAAGTTGTGGTATTACTTACAAAGGAATATCACTCAGCAATGAAATCTATGTCATCAGGCCCTTAGCAACACAATGAGTGGATTCAGGTATGATGATTCTAACTGAAATAAGTCACACAGAAAAAGAAACATCATAAGATATCAGTAATACACGGAATGTAAACTTGACTACACAGGAACTGAATTACAGAACAGAACAGGGTCTCAAATTTAGAAAACCAACTTATGCTTGCTTAAGGGGAAAGGTGAGTTGGGGTGCTGCATAAAACCAGAGATTGAAATGAGCACAGATAAAGTTCCTTAAGCCAAATATGGAATAGACAAGAGCTACTCCTTGCTCAACGAAATGGACTCAACACCGCATATTAAACGCCTAAGAATGTACCTGACTAGTAAGTATCTTAAAACCTATGGATTGCTATGTCTCCGAAAGAGAATCAAGCATGTGTACAGGGGCATAAACGCAGCAGTGATAGGATTGGAGAGGTTCGGTGAGCAAATGAAGACCCTTTGAAGTCATATTTTATGGTACCCATTCCACGGGTTTCAACTACCCAGGTTTAAGGTATTCTTCCTTCAGCTAAAACATGCATGTGGAACCTAAAGTATGATCAACCATGTGATTGGGAGACGTGTTCAAATATGTCTCAGTTTTCGTACCCTGGTACTCGGGTGCAACATTCCAGAAGCTTTACTAACACTCTCCCGACTTGGAGAGTCAGTGCCTTTAACCTCCTGTTTGGCCCAGTTTGCAATTACTGCGGAAGATGAACAGGAATAGGGAGAACCAATGAGAGACTAGCTGGACGTGTCTGAACGGGCAAATTTAACTCTCATTTCCCACCAGGAAGAGGAATTAACCAAAGGCTCAGCGTGCCGTGCCGGAACCAGATTACGGCCTGAAGCCATCCTGCGGTGTTGCGGCCAGCTCACAAGAAAGCGAGTTGAAGAAAGGAGCTCAGGGGCACTGTAATTCACAAACCTGCAGAGTTATAAATTACAGCTATCGTCCAAAAATATACTGAAGTAAGGCTGCCAAGAGGACTTGAAAGCGGGGCAGAATTGCAGGAAACCAATTTCAGGAGGTAGACTGGAATTGCATTGAAAGCATAGGAAAAGAGGCAGAACGTCCACAATGATGCACTTGGCCAAAAAGGGCGTATGCGTTTTTTCCTGAATATATTCAGGAAAAAACGCATACGCCCTTTTTGGCCAACCAAGCAAGCTTGCAAAGGAAATCTGCACTACAATGAAGTCTCACTTCCCCCCGGTCAAAAGGGCCATCTGAAAAAAGTGTAAAATCCAGAAAGGCAGGACAGGCAATGGAGAACTGGGAGCCTTGTTATGCTGATGGGCGGGATGTAAATTGCCAACAGACACTCGGGAGAAGTGTATGGTGTTTCCTGAAACATCTAAAAAACACAGCAACAGAGCCTAGGGCACTTCCACTTATGGTCCTATAGCTTAGGGAAATTAAAATCAAAAAGACACAGCCACCCCAAAGTTTGGGACGCCTCTGTTTACAAGAACCTCGTTTACCGTACAAGTTCAACATCACAGAAAGTGAAAAATGGATAAAGAACTTGTGGAACTTACGTACAATGCAGTATCACTCAGCAATGAAATCTATGTCACCAGGCCCGTAGCAGCATAATGAGTGGATTCAGGTACGATGATTCTAACTGAAATAAGTCACACAGAAAAAGAAACATCATAAGATATCACTAATACACGGAATGTAAACTTGGCTACACAGGAACTGAATTCCAAAACAGAACAGGGTCTCAAATTTAGAAAACCAACTTATGCTTGCTTAAGGGGAAAGGTGAGTTGGGGTGCTGCATAAAACCAGAGATTGAAATGAGCACAGATAAAGTTCCTTAAGCCAAATATGGAATAGACAAGAGCTACTCCTTGCTCAACGAAATGGAGTCAACACCGCATATTAAACGCCTAAGAATGTACCTGACTAGTAAGTATCTTAAAACCTATGGATTGCTATGTCTCCGAAAGAGAATCAAGCATGTGTACAGGGGCATAAACGCAGCAGTGATAGGATTGGAGAGGTTCGGTGAGCAAATGAAGACCCTTTGAAGTCATATTGCATGGTACCCATTCCACGTGTTTCAACTACCCAGGTTTAAGGTATTCTTCCTTCAGCTAAAACATGCATGTGGAACCTAGAGTATGATCAACCATGTGATCGGGAGACGTGTTCAAATATGTCTCAGTTTTCGTACCCTGGTACTCGGGTGCAACATTCCAGACGCTTTACTAACACTCTCCCGACTTGGAGAGTCAGTCCCTTTAACCTCCTGTTTGGCCCAGTTTGCAATTTCTGCGGAAGATGAACAGGAATAGCGAGAACCAATGAGAGATTAGCTGGAGGTGTCTGGACGGGCAAATTTAACTCTCATTTCCCACCAGGAAGAGGAATTAACCAAAGGCTCAGCGTGCCGTGCCGGAACCAGATTAGGGCCTGAAGCCATCCTGCGGTGTTGCGGCCAGCTCACAAGAAAGCGAGTTGAAGAAAGGAGCTCAGGGGCACTGTAATTCACAAACCTGCAGAGTTATAAATGACAGCTATCGTCCAAAAATATACTGAAGTAAGGCTGCCAAGAGGACTTGAAAGCGGGGCAGAATTGCAGGAAAACCGATTTCAGGAGGTAGACTGGAATTGCATTGAAAGCATAGGAAAAGAGGCAGAACGTCCACAATGATGCACTTGGCCAAAAAGGGCGTATGCGTTTTTTCCTGAATATATTCAGGAAAAAACGCATACGCCCTTTTTGGCCAACCAAGCAAGCTTGCAAAGGAAATCTGCACTACAATGAAGTCTCACTTCCCCCCGGTCAAAAGGGCCATCTGAAAAAAGTGTAAAATCCAGAAAGGCAGGACAGGCCATGGAGAACTGGGAGCCTTGTTATGCTGATGGGCGGGATGTAAATTGCCAACAGACACTCGGGAGAAGTGTTTGGTGTTTCCTGAAACATCTAACAAACACAGCAACGGAGCCTAGGGCACTTCCACTTATGGTCCTATAGCTTAGAGAAATTAAAATCAAAAAGACACAGCCACCCCAAAGTTTGGGACGCCTCTGTTTACAAGAACCTCATTTACAGTACAAGTTCAACATCGCAGAAAGTGAAAAATGGATAAAGAAGTTGTGGTATTACTTACAAAGGAATATCACTCAGCAATGAAATCTATGTCATCAGGCCCTTAGCAACACAATGAGTGGATTCAGGTATGATGATTCTAACTGAAATAAGTCACACAGAAAAAGAAACATCATAAGATATCAGTAATACACGGAATGTAAACTTGACTACACAGGAACTGAATTACAGAACAGAACAGGGTCTCAAATTTAGAAAACCAACTTATGCTTGCTTAAGGGGAAAGGTGAGTTGGGGTGCTGCATAAAACCAGAGATTGAAATGAGCACAGATAAAGTTCCTTAAGCCAAATATGGAATAGACAAGAGCTACTCCTTGCTCAACGAAATGGACTCAACACCGCATATTAAACGCCTAAGAATGTACCTGACTAGTAAGTATCTTAAAACCTATGGATTGCTATGTCTCCGAAAGAGAATCAAGCATGTGTACAGGGGCATAAACGCAGCAGTGATAGGATTGGAGAGGTTCGGTGAGCAAATGAAGACCCTTTGAAGTCATATTTTATGGTACCCATTCCACGGGTTTCAACTACCCAGGTTTAAGGTATTCTTCCTTCAGCTAAAACATGCATGTGGAACCTAAACTATGATCAACCATGTGATAGGGAGACGTGTTCAAATATGTCTCAGTTTTCGTACCCTGGTACTCGGGTGCAACATTCCAGAAGCTTTACTAACACTCTCCCGACTTGGAGAGTCAGTGCCTTTAACCTCCTGTTTGGCCCAGTTTGCAATTACTGCGGAAGATGAACAGGAATAGGGAGAACCAATGAGAGACTAGCTGGACGTGTCTGAACGGGCAAATTTAACTCTCATTTCCCACCAGGAAGAGGAATTAACCAAAGGCTCAGCGTGCCGTGCCGGAACCAGATTACGGCCTGAAGCCATCCTGCGGTGTTGCGGCCAGCTCACAAGAAAGCGAGTTGAAGAAAGGAGCTCAGGGGCACTGTAATTCACAAACCTGCAGAGTTATAAATTACAGCTATCGTCCAAAAATATACTGAAGTAAGGCTGCCAAGAGGACTTGAAAGCGGGGCAGAATTGCAGGAAACCAATTTCAGGAGGTAGACTGGAATTGCATTGAAAGCATAGGAAAAGAGGCAGAACGTCCACAATGATGCACTTGGCCAAAAAGGGCGTATGCGTTTTTTCCTGAATATATTCAGGAAAAAACGCATACGCCCTTTTTGGCCAACCAAGCAAGCTTGCAAAGGAAATCTGCACTACAATGAAGTGTCACTTCCCCCCGGTCAAAAGGGCCATCTGAAAAAAGTGTAAAATCCAGAAAGGCAGGACAGGCAATGGAGAACTGGGAGCCTTGTTATGCTGATGGGCGGGATGTAAATTGCCAACAGACACTCGGGAGAAGTGTATGGTGTTTCCTGAAACATCTAAAAAACACAGCAACAGAGCCTAGGGCACTTCCACTTATGGTCCTATAGCTTAGGGAAATTAAAATCAAAAAGACACAGCCACCCCAAAGTTTGGGACGCCTCTGTTTACAAGAACCTCGTTTACCGTACAAGTTCAACATCACAGAAAGTGAAAAATGGATAAAGAACTTGTGGAACTTACGTACAATGCAGTATCACTCAGCAATGAAATCTATGTCACCAGGCCCGTAGCAGCATAATGAGTGGATTCAGGTACGATGATTCTAACTGAAATAAGTCACACAGAAAAAGAAACATCATAAGATATCACTAATACACGGAATGTAAACTTGGCTACACAGGAACTGAATTCCAAAACAGAACAGGGTCTCAAATTTAGAAAACCAACTTATGCTTGCTTAAGGGGAAAGGTGAGTTGGGGTGCTGCATAAAACCAGAGATTGAAATGAGCACAGATAAAGTTCCTTAAGCCAAATATGGAATAGACAAGAGCTACTCCTTGCTCAACGAAATGGAGTCAACACCGCATATTAAACGCCTAAGAATGTACCTGACTAGTAAGTATCTTAAAACCTATGGATTGCTATGTCTCCGAAAGAGAATCAAGCATGTGTACAGGGGCATAAACGCAGCAGTGATAGGATTGGAGAGGTTCGGTGAGCAAATGAAGACCCTTTGAAGTCATATTGCATGGTACCCATTCCACGTGTTTCAACTACCCAGGTTTAAGGTATTCTTCCTTCAGCTAAAACATGCATGTGGAACCTAGAGTATGATCAACCATGTGATCGGGAGACGTGTTCAAATATGTCTCAGTTTTCGTACCCTGGTACTCGGGTGCAACATTCCAGACGCTTTACTAACACTCTCCCGACTTGGAGAGTCAGTCCCTTTAACCTCCTGTTTGGCCCAGTTTGCAATTTCTGCGGAAGATGAACAGGAATAGCGAGAACCAATGAGAGATTAGCTGGAGGTGTCTGGACGGGCAAATTTAACTCTCATTTCCCACCAGGAAGAGGAATTAACCAAAGGCTCAGCGTGCCGTGCCGGAACCAGATTAGGGCCTGAAGCCATCCTGCGGTGTTGCGGCCAGCTCACAAGAAAGCGAGTTGAAGAAAGGAGCTCAGGGGCACTGTAATTCACAAACCTGCAGAGTTATAAATGACAGCTATCGTCCAAAAATATACTGAAGTAAGGCTGCCAAGAGGACTTGAAAGCGGGGCAGAATTGCAGGAAAACCGATTTCAGGAGGTAGACTGGAATTGCATTGAAAGCATAGGAAAAGAGGCAGAACGTCCACAATGATGCACTTGGCCAAAAAGGGCGTATGCGTTTTTTCCTGAATATATTCAGGAAAAAACGCATACGCCCTTTTTGGCCAACCAAGCAAGCTTGCAAAGGAAATCTGCACTACAATGAAGTCTCACTTCCCCCCGGTCAAAAGGGCCATCTGAAAAAAGTGTAAAATCCAGAAAGGCAGGACAGGCCATGGAGAACTGGGAGCCTTGTTATGCTGATGGGCGGGATGTAAATTGCCAACAGACACTCGGGAGAAGTGTTTGGTGTTTCCTGAAACATCTAACAAACACAGCAACGGAGCCTAGGGCACTTCCACTTATGGTCCTATAGCTTAGAGAAATTAAAATCAAAAAGACACAGCCACCCCAAAGTTTGGGACGCCTCTGTTTACAAGAACCTCATTTACAGTACAAGTTCAACATCGCAGAAAGTGAAAAATGGATAAAGAAGTTGTGGTATTACTTACAAAGGAATATCACTCAGCAATGAAATCTATG
Organism: Pseudorca crassidens; assembly: GCF_039906515.1. Classification (NCBI taxonomy): domain Eukaryota; kingdom Metazoa; phylum Chordata; class Mammalia; order Artiodactyla; family Delphinidae; genus Pseudorca; species Pseudorca crassidens. The sequence continues at coordinate 276,620 of NW_027136337.1, read as the reverse complement.
TCATCAGGCCCTTAGCAACACAATGAGTGGATTCAGGTATGATGATTCTAACTGAAATAAGTCACACAGAAAAAGAAACATCATAAGATATCAGTAATACACGGAATGTAAACTTGACTACACAGGAACTGAATTACAGAACAGAACAGGGTCTCAAATTTAGAAAACCAACTTATGCTTGCTTAAGGGGAAAGGTGAGTTGGGGTGCTGCATAAAACCAGAGATTGAAATGAGCACAGATAAAGTTCCTTAAGCCAAATATGGAATAGACAAGAGCTACTCCTTGCTCAACGAAATGGACTCAACACCGCATATTAAACGCCTAAGAATGTACCTGACTAGTAAGTATCTTAAAACCTATGGATTGCTATGTCTCCGAAAGAGAATCAAGCATGTGTACAGGGGCATAAACGCAGCAGTGATAGGATTGGAGAGGTTCGGTGAGCAAATGAAGACCCTTTGAAGTCATATTTTATGGTACCCATTCCACGGGTTTCAACTACCCAGGTTTAAGGTATTCTTCCTTCAGCTAAAACATGCATGTGGAACCTAAACTATGATCAACCATGTGATAGGGAGACGTGTTCAAATATGTCTCAGTTTTCGTACCCTGGTACTCGGGTGCAACATTCCAGAAGCTTTACTAACACTCTCCCGACTTGGAGAGTCAGTGCCTTTAACCTCCTGTTTGGCCCAGTTTGCAATTACTGCGGAAGATGAACAGGAATAGGGAGAACCAATGAGAGACTAGCTGGACGTGTCTGAACGGGCAAATTTAACTCTCATTTCCCACCAGGAAGAGGAATTAACCAAAGGCTCAGCGTGCCGTGCCGGAACCAGATTACGGCCTGAAGCCATCCTGCGGTGTTGCGGCCAGCTCACAAGAAAGCGAGTTGAAGAAAGGAGCTCAGGGGCACTGTAATTCACAAACCTGCAGAGTTATAAATTACAGCTATCGTCCAAAAATATACTGAAGTAAGGCTGCCAAGAGGACTTGAAAGCGGGGCAGAATTGCAGGAAACCAATTTCAGGAGGTAGACTGGAATTGCATTGAAAGCATAGGAAAAGAGGCAGAACGTCCACAATGATGCACTTGGCCAAAAAGGGCGTATGCGTTTTTTCCTGAATATATTCAGGAAAAAACGCATACGCCCTTTTTGGCCAACCAAGCAAGCTTGCAAAGGAAATCTGCACTACAATGAAGTGTCACTTCCCCCCGGTCAAAAGGGCCATCTGAAAAAAGTGTAAAATCCAGAAAGGCAGGACAGGCAATGGAGAACTGGGAGCCTTGTTATGCTGATGGGCGGGATGTAAATTGCCAACAGACACTCGGGAGAAGTGTATGGTGTTTCCTGAAACATCTAAAAAACACAGCAACAGAGCCTAGGGCACTTCCACTTATGGTCCTATAGCTTAGGGAAATTAAAATCAAAAAGACACAGCCACCCCAAAGTTTGGGACGCCTCTGTTTACAAGAACCTCGTTTACCGTACAAGTTCAACATCACAGAAAGTGAAAAATGGATAAAGAACTTGTGGAACTTACGTACAATGCAGTATCACTCAGCAATGAAATCTATGTCACCAGGCCCGTAGCAGCATAATGAGTGGATTCAGGTACGATGATTCTAACTGAAATAAGTCACACAGAAAAAGAAACATCATAAGATATCACTAATACACGGAATGTAAACTTGGCTACACAGGAACTGAATTCCAAAACAGAACAGGGTCTCAAATTTAGAAAACCAACTTATGCTTGCTTAAGGGGAAAGGTGAGTTGGGGTGCTGCATAAAACCAGAGATTGAAATGAGCACAGATAAAGTTCCTTAAGCCAAATATGGAATAGACAAGAGCTACTCCTTGCTCAACGAAATGGACTCAACACCGCATATTAAACGCCTAAGAATGTACCTGACTAGTAAGTATCTTAAAACCTATGGATTGCTATGTCTCCGAAAGAGAATCAAGCATGTGTACAGGGGCATAAACGCAGCAGTGATAGGATTGGAGAGGTTCGGTGAGCAAATGAAGACCCTTTGAAGTCATATTGCATGGTACCCATTCCACGTGTTTCAACTACACAGGTTTAATGTATTCTTCCTTCAGCTAAAACATGCATGTGGAACCTAGAGTATGATCAACCATGTGATCGGGAGACGTGTTCAAATATGTCTCAGTTTTCGTACCCTGGTACTCGGGTGCAACATTCCAGACGCTTTACTAACACTCTCCCGACTTGGAGAGTCAGTCCCTTTAACCTCCTGTTTGGCCCAGTTTGCAATTTCTGCGGAAGATGAACAGGAATAGCGAGAACCAATGAGAGATTAGCTGGAGGTGTCTGGACGGGCAAATTTAACTCTCATTTCCCACCAGGAAGAGGAATTAACCAAAGGCTCAGCGTGCCGTGCCGGAACCAGATTAGGGCCTGAAGCCATCCTGCGGTGTTGCGGCCAGCTCACAAGAAAGCGAGTTGAAGAAAGGAGCTCAGGGGCACTGTAATTCACAAACCTGCAGAGTTATAAATGACAGCTATCGTCCAAAAATATACTGAAGTAAGGCTGCCAAGAGGACTTGAAAGCGGGGCAGAATTGCAGGAAAACCGATTTCAGGAGGTAGACTGGAATTGCATTGAAAGCATAGGAAAAGAGGCAGAACGTCCACAATGATGCACTTGGCCAAAAAGGGCGTATGCGTTTTTTCCTGAATATATTCAGGAAAAAACGCATACGCCCTTTTTGGCCAACCAAGCAAGCTTGCAAAGGAAATCTGCACTACAATGAAGTCTCACTTCCCCCCGGTCAAAAGGGCCATCTGAAAAAAGTGTAAAATCCAGAAAGGCAGGACAGGCCATGGAGAACTGGGAGCCTTGTTATGCTGATGGGCGGGATGTAAATTGCCAACAGACACTCGGGAGAAGTGTTTGGTGTTTCCTGAAACATCTAAAAAACACAGCAACGGAGCCTAGGGCACTTCCACTTATGGTCCTATAGCTTAGAGAAATTAAAATCAAAAAGACACAGCCACCCCAAAGTTTGGGACGCCTCTGTTTACAAGAACCTCATTTACAGTACAAGTTCAACATCGCAGAAAGTGAAAAATGGATAAAGAAGTTGTGGTATTACTTACAAAGGAATATCACTCAGCAATGAAATCTATGTCATCAGGCCCTTAGCAACACAATGAGTGGATTCAGGTATGATGATTCTAACTGAAATAAGTCACACAGAAAAAGAAACATCATAAGATATCAGTAATACACGGAATGTAAACTTGACTACACAGGAACTGAATTACAGAACAGAACAGGGTCTCAAATTTAGAAAACCAACTTATGCTTGCTTAAGGGGAAAGGTGAGTTGGGGTGCTGCATAAAACCAGAGATTGAAATGAGCACAGATAAAGTTCCTTAAACCAAATATGGAATAGACAAGAGCTACTCCTTGCTCAACGAAATGGACTCAACACCGCATATTAAACGCCTAAGAATGTACCTGACTAGTAAGTATCTTAAAACCTATGGATTGCTATGTCTCCGAAAGAGAATCAAGCATGTGTACAGGGGCATAAACGCAGCAGTGATAGGATTGGAGAGGTTCGGTGAGCAAATGAAGACCCTTTGAAGTCATATTGCATGGTACCCATTCCACGGGTTTCAACTACCCAGGTTTAAGGTATTCTTCCTTCAGCTAAAACATGCATGTGGAACCTAGAGTATGATCAACCATGTGATCGGGAGACGTGTTCAAATATGTCTCAGTTTTCGTACCCTGGTACTCGGGTGCAACATTCCAGACGCTTTACTAACACTCTCCCGACTTGGAGAGTCAGTCCCTTTAACCTCCTGTTTGGCCCAGTTTGCAATTTCTGCGGAAGATGAACAGGAATAGCGAGAACCAATGAGAGATTAGCTGGAGGTGTCTGGACGGGCAAATTTAACTCTCATTTCCCACCAGGAAGAGGAATTAACCAAAGGCTCAGCGTGCCGTGCCGGAACCAGATTAGGGCCTGAAGCCATCCTGCGGTGTTGCGGCCAGCTCACAAGAAAGCGAGTTGAAGAAAGGAGCTCAGGGGCACTGTAATTCACAAACCTGCAGAGTTATAAATGACAGCTATCGTCCAAAAATATACTGAAGTAAGGCTGCCAAGAGGACTTGAAAGCGGGGCAGAATTGCAGGAAACCGATTTCAGGAGGTAGACTGGAATTGCATTGAAAGCATAGGAAAAGAGGCAGAACGTCCACAATGATGCACTTGGCCAAAAAGGGCGTATGCGTTTTTTCCTGAATATATTCAGGAAAAAACGCATACACCCTTTTTGGCCAACCAAGCAAGCTTGCAAAGGAAATCTGCACTACAATGAAGTCTCACTTCCCCCCGGTCAAAAGGGCCATCTGAAAAAAGTGTAAAATCCAGAAAGGCAGGACAGGCCATGGAGAACTGGGAGCCTTGTTATGCTGATGGGCGGGATGTAAATTGCCAACAGACACTCGGGAGAAGTGTTTGGTGTTTCCTGAAACATCTAACAAACACAGCAACAGAGCCTAGGGCACTTCCACTTATGGTCCTATAGCTTAGAGAAATTAAAATCAAAAAGACACAGCCACCCCAAAGTTTGGGACGCCTCTGTTTACAAGAACCTCATTTACAGTACAAGTTCAACATCGCAGAAAGTGAAAAATGGATAAAGAAGTTGTGGTATTACTTACAAAGGAATATCACTCAGCAATGAAATCTATGTCATCAGGCCCTTAGCAACACAATGAGTGGATTCAGGTATGATGATTCTAACTGAAATAAGTCACACAGAAAAAGAAACATCATAAGATATCAGTAATACACGGAATGTAAACTTGACTACACAGGAACTGAATTACAGAACAGAACAGGGTCTCAAATTTAGAAAACCAACTTATGCTTGCTTAAGGGGAAAGGTGAGTTGGGGTGCTGCATAAAACCAGAGATTGAAATGAGCACAGATAAAGTTCCTTAAGCCAAATATGGAATAGACAAGAGCTACTCCTTGCTCAACGAAATGGACTCAACACCGCATATTAAACGCCTAAGAATGTACCTGACTAGTAAGTATCTTAAAACCTATGGATTGCTATGTCTCCGAAAGAGAATCAAGCATGTGTACAGGGGCATAAACGCAGCAGTGATAGGATTGGAGAGGTTCGGTGAGCAAATGAAGACCCTTTGAAGTCATATTTTATGGTACCCATTCCACGGGTTTCAACTACCCAGGTTTAAGGTATTCTTCCTTCAGCTAAAACATGCATGTGGAACCTAAAGTATGATCAACCATGTGATTGGGAGACGTGTTCAAATATGTCTCAGTTTTCGTACCCTGGTACTCGGGTGCAACATTCCAGAAGCTTTACTAACACTCTCCCGACTTGGAGAGTCAGTGCCTTTAACCTCCTGTTTGGCCCAGTTTGCAATTACTGCGGAAGATGAACAGGAATAGGGAGAACCAATGAGAGACTAGCTGGACGTGTCTGAACGGGCAAATTTAACTCTCATTTCCCACCAGGAAGAGGAATTAACCAAAGGCTCAGCGTGCCGTGCCGGAACCAGATTACGGCCTGAAGCCATCCTGCGGTGTTGCGGCCAGCTCACAAGAAAGCGAGTTGAAGAAAGGAGCTCAGGGGCACTGTAATTCACAAACCTGCAGAGTTATAAATTACAGCTATCGTCCAAAAATATACTGAAGTAAGGCTGCCAAGAGGACTTGAAAGCGGGGCAGAATTGCAGGAAACCAATTTCAGGAGGTAGACTGGAATTGCATTGAAAGCATAGGAAAAGAGGCAGAACGTCCACAATGATGCACTTGGCCAAAAAGGGCGTATGCGTTTTTTCCTGAATATATTCAGGAAAAAACGCATACGCCCTTTTTGGCCAACCAAGCAAGCTTGCAAAGGAAATCTGCACTACAATGAAGTCTCACTTCCCCCCGGTCAAAAGGGCCATCTGAAAAAAGTGTAAAATCCAGAAAGGCAGGACAGGCAATGGAGAACTGGGAGCCTTGTTATGCTGATGGGCGGGATGTAAATTGCCAACAGACACTCGGGAGAAGTGTATGGTGTTTCCTGAAACATCTAAAAAACACAGCAACAGAGCCTAGGGCACTTCCACTTATGGTCCTATAGCTTAGGGAAATTAAAATCAAAAAGACACAGCCACCCCAAAGTTTGGGACGCCTCTGTTTACAAGAACCTCGTTTACCGTACAAGTTCAACATCACAGAAAGTGAAAAATGGATAAAGAACTTGTGGAACTTACGTACAATGCAGTATCACTCAGCAATGAAATCTATGTCACCAGGCCCGTAGCAGCATAATGAGTGGATTCAGGTACGATGATTCTAACTGAAATAAGTCACACAGAAAAAGAAACATCATAAGATATCACTAATACACGGAATGTAAACTTGGCTACACAGGAACTGAATTCCAAAACAGAACAGGGTCTCAAATTTAGAAAACCAACTTATGCTTGCTTAAGGGGAAAGGTGAGTTGGGGTGCTGCATAAAACCAGAGATTGAAATGAGCACAGATAAAGTTCCTTAAGCCAAATATGGAATAGACAAGAGCTACTCCTTGCTCAACGAAATGGAGTCAACACCGCATATTAAACGCCTAAGAATGTACCTGACTAGTAAGTATCTTAAAACCTATGGATTGCTATGTCTCCGAAAGAGAATCAAGCATGTGTACAGGGGCATAAACGCAGCAGTGATAGGATTGGAGAGGTTCGGTGAGCAAATGAAGACCCTTTGAAGTCATATTGCATGGTACCCATTCCACGTGTTTCAACTACCCAGGTTTAAGGTATTCTTCCTTCAGCTAAAACATGCATGTGGAACCTAGAGTATGATCAACCATGTGATCGGGAGACGTGTTCAAATATGTCTCAGTTTTCGTACCCTGGTACTCGGGTGCAACATTCCAGACGCTTTACTAACACTCTCCCGACTTGGAGAGTCAGTCCCTTTAACCTCCTGTTTGGCCCAGTTTGCAATTTCTGCGGAAGATGAACAGGAATAGCGAGAACCAATGAGAGATTAGCTGGAGGTGTCTGGACGGGCAAATTTAACTCTCATTTCCCACCAGGAAGAGGAATTAACCAAAGGCTCAGCGTGCCGTGCCGGAACCAGATTAGGGCCTGAAGCCATCCTGCGGTGTTGCGGCCAGCTCACAAGAAAGCGAGTTGAAGAAAGGAGCTCAGGGGCACTGTAATTCACAAACCTGCAGAGTTATAAATGACAGCTATCGTCCAAAAATATACTGAAGTAAGGCTGCCAAGAGGACTTGAAAGCGGGGCAGAATTGCAGGAAACCGATTTCAGGAGGTAGACTGGAATTGCATTGAAAGCATAGGAAAAGAGGCAGAACGTCCACAATGATGCACTTGGCCAAAAAGGGCGTATGCGTTTTTTCCTGAATATATTCAGGAAAAAACGCATACGCCCTTTTTGGCCAACCAAGCAAGCTTGCAAAGGAAATCTGCACTACAATGAAGTCTCACTTCCCCCCGGTCAAAAGGGCCATCTGAAAAAAGTGTAAAATCCAGAAAGGCAGGACAGGCCATGGAGAACTGGGAGCCTTGTTATGCTGATGGGCGGGATGTAAATTGCCAACAGACACTCGGGAGAAGTGTTTGGTGTTTCCTGAAACATCTAACAAACACAGCAACAGAGCCTAGGGCACTTCCACTTATGGTCCTATAGCTTAGAGAAATTAAAATCAAAAAGACACAGCCACCCCAAAGTTTGGGACGCCTCTGTTTACAAGAACCTCATTTACAGTACAAGTTCAACATCGCAGAAAGTGAAAAATGGATAAAGAAGTTGTGGTATTACTTACAAAGGAATATCACTCAGCAATGAAATCTATGTCATCAGGCCCTTAGCAACACAATGAGTGGATTCAGGTATGATGATTCTAACTGAAATAAGTCACACAGAAAAAGAAACATCATAAGATATCAGTAATACACGGAATGTAAACTTGACTACACAGGAACTGAATTACAGAACAGAACAGGGTCTCAAATTTAGAAAACCAACTTATGCTTGCTTAAGGGGAAAGGTGAGTTGGGGTGCTGCATAAAACCAGAGATTGAAATGAGCACAGATAAAGTTCCTTAAGCCAAATATGGAATAGACAAGAGCTACTCCTTGCTCAACGAAATGGACTCAACACCGCATATTAAACGCCTAAGAATGTACCTGACTAGTAAGTATCTTAAAACCTATGGATTGCTATGTCTCCGAAAGAGAATCAAGCATGTGTACAGGGGCATAAACGCAGCAGTGATAGGATTGGAGAGGTTCGGTGAGCAAATGAAGACCCTTTGAAGTCATATTTTATGGTACCCATTCCACGGGTTTCAACTACCCAGGTTTAAGGTATTCTTCCTTCAGCTAAAACATGCATGTGGAACCTAAAGTATGATCAACCATGTGATTGGGAGACGTGTTCAAATATGTCTCAGTTTTCGTACCCTGGTACTCGGGTGCAACATTCCAGAAGCTTTACTAACACTCTCCCGACTTGGAGAGTCAGTGCCTTTAACCTCCTGTTTGGCCCAGTTTGCAATTACTGCGGAAGATGAACAGGAATAGGGAGAACCAATGAGAGACTAGCTGGACGTGTCTGAACGGGCAAATTTAACTCTCATTTCCCACCAGGAAGAGGAATTAACCAAAGGCTCAGCGTGCCGTGCCGGAACCAGATTACGGCCTGAAGCCATCCTGCGGTGTTGCGGCCAGCTCACAAGAAAGCGAGTTGAAGAAAGGAGCTCAGGGGCACTGTAATTCACAAACATGCAGAGTTATAAATTACAGCTATCGTCCAAAAATATACTGAAGTAAGGCTGCCAAGAGGACTTGAAAGCGGGGCAGAATTGCAGGAAACCAATTTCAGGAGGTAGACTGGAATTGCATTGAAAGCATAGGAAAAGAGGCAGAACGTCCACAATGATGCACTTGGCCAAAAAGGGCGTATGCGTTTTTTCCTGAATATATTCAGGAAAAAACGCATACGCCCTTTTTGGCCAACCAAGCAAGCTTGCAAAGGAAATCTGCACTACAATGAAGTGTCACTTCCCCCCGGTCAAAAGGGCCATCTGAAAAAAGTGTAAAATCCAGAAAGGCAGGACAGGCAATGGAGAACTGGGAGCCTTGTTATGCTGATGGGCGGGATGTAAATTGCCAACAGACACTCGGGAGAAGTGTATGGTGTTTCCTGAAACATCTAAAAAACACAGCAACAGAGCCTAGGGCACTTCCACTTATGGTCCTATAGCTTAGGGAAATTAAAATCAAAAAGACACAGCCACCCCAAAGTTTGGGACGCCTCTGTTTACAAGAACCTCGTTTACCGTACAAGTTCAACATCACAGAAAGTGAAAAATGGATAAAGAACTTGTGGAACTTACGTACAATGCAGTATCACTCAGCAATGAAATCTATGTCACCAGGCCCGTAGCAGCATAATGAGTGGATTCAGGTACGATGATTCTAACTGAAATAAGTCACACAGAAAAAGAAACATCATAAGATATCAGTAATACACGGAATGTAAACTTGGCTACACAGGAACTGAATTCCAAAACAGAACAGGGTCTCAAATTTAGAAAACCAACTTATGCTTGCTTAAGGGGAAAGGTGAGTTGGGGTGCTGCATAAAACCAGAGATTGAAATGAGCACAGATAAAGTTCCTTAAGCCAAATATGGAATAGACAAGAGCTACTCCTTGCTCAACGAAATGGACTCAACACCGCATATTAAACGCCTAAGAATGTACCTGACTAGTAAGTATCTTAAAACCTATGGATTGCTATGTCTCCGAAAGAGAATCAAGCATGTGTACAGGGGCATAAACACAGCAGTGATAGGATTGGAGAGGTTCGGTGAGCAAATGAAGACCCTTTGAAGTCATATTGCATGGTACCCATTCCACGGGTTTCAACTACCCAGGTTTAAGGTATTCTTCCTTCAGCTAAAACATGCATGTGGAACCTAGAGTATGATCAACCATGTGATCGGGAGACGTGTTCAAATATGTCTCAGTTTTCGTACCCTGGTACTCGGGTGCAACATTCCAGACGCTTTACTAACACTCTCCCGACTTGGAGAGTCAGTCCCTTTAACCTCCTGTTTGGCCCAGCTTGTAATTTCTGCGGAAGATGAACAAGAATAGCGAGAACCAATGAGAGACTAGCTGGAGGTGTCTGGACGGGCAAATTTAACTCTCATTTCCCACCAGGAAGAGGAATTAACCAAAGGCTCAGCGTGCCGTGCCGGAACCAGATTAGGGCCTGAAGCCATCCTGCGGTGTTGCGGCCAGCTCACAAGAAAGCGAGTTGAAGAAAGGAGCTCAGGGGCACTGTAATTCACAAACCTGCAGAGTTATAAATGACAGCTATCGTCCAAAAATATACCGAAGTAAGGCTGCCAAGAGGACTTGAAAGCGGGGCAGAATTGCAGGAAACCGATTTCAGGAGGTAGACTGGAATTGCATTGAAAGCATAGGAAAAGAGGCAGAACGTCCACAATGATGCACTTGGCCAAAAAGGGCGTATGCGTTTTTTCCTGAATATATTCGGGAAAAAACGCATACGCCCTTTTTGGCCAACCAGGCAAGCTTGCAAAGGAAATGTGCACTACAATGAAGTCTCACTTCCCCCCGGTCAAAAGGGCCATCTGAAAAAAGTGTAAAATCCAGAAAGGCAGGACAGGCCATGGAGAACTGGGAGCCTTGTTATGCTGATGGGCGGGATGTAAATTGCCAACAGACACTCGGGAGAAGTGTATGGTGTTTTCTGAAACATCTAAAAAACAAAGCAACAGAGCCTAGGGCACTTCCACTTATGGTCCTATAGTTTAGGGAAATTAAAATCAAAAAGACACAGCCACCCCAAAGTTTGGGACGCCTCTGTTTACAAGAACCTCGCTTACCTTACAAGTTCAACATCACAGAAAGTGAAAAATGGATAAAGAACTTGTGGAACTTACGTACAATGCAGTATCACTCAGCAATGAAATCTCTGTCACCAGGCCCGTAGCAGCATAATGAGTGGATTCAGGTACGATGATTCTAACTGAAATAAGTCACACAGAAAAAGAAACATCATAAGATATCACTAATACACGGAATGTAAACTTGGCTACACAGGAACTGAATTCCAAAACAGAACAGGGTCCCAAATTTAGAAAACCAACTTATGCTTGCTTAAGGGGAAAGGTGAGTTGGGGTGCTGCATAAAACCAGAGATTGAAATGAGCACAGATAAAGTTCCTTAAGCCAAATATGGAATAGACAAGAGCTACTCCTTGCTCAACAAAATGGACTCAACACCCCATATTAAACGCCTAAGAATGTACCTGACTAGTAAGTATCTTAAAACCTATGGATTGCTATGTCTCCAAAAGAGAATCAAGCATGTGTACAGGGGCATAAACGCAGCAGTGATAGGATTAGAGAGGTTCGGTGAGCAAATGAAGACCCTTTGAAGTCATATTGCATGGTACCCATTCCACGTGTTTCAACTACCCAGGTTTAATGTATTCTTCCTTCAGCTAAAACATGCATGTGGAACCTAGAGTATGATCAACCATGTGATCGGGAGATGTGTTCAAATATGTCTCAGTTTTCGTACCCTGGTACTCGGGTGCAACATTCCAGACGCTTTACTAACACTCTCCCGACTTGGAGAATCAGTCCCTTTAACCTCCTGTTTGGCCCAGTTTGCAATTTCTGCGGAAGATGAACAGGAATAGCGAGAACCAATGAGAGATTAGCTGGAGGTGTCTGGACGGGCAAATTTAACTCTCATTTCCCACCAGGAAGAGGAATTAACCAAAGGCTCAGCGTGCCGTGCCGGAACCAGATTAGGGCCTGAAGCCATCCTGCGGTGTTGCGGCCAGCTCACAAGAAAGCGAGTTGAAGAAAGGAGCTCAGGGGCACTGTAATTCACAAACCTGCAGAGTTATAAATGACAGCTATCGTCCAAAAATATACTGAAGTAAGGCTGCCAAGAGGACTTGAAAGCGGGGCAGAATTGCAGGAAACCGATTTCAGGAGGTAGACTGGAATTGCATTGAAAGCATAGGAAAAGAGGCAGAACGTCCACAATGATGCACTTGGCCAAAAAGGGCGTATGCGTTTTTTCCTGAATATATTCAGGAAAAAACGCATACACCCTTTTTGGCCAAACAAGCAAGCTTGCAAAGGAAATCTGCACTACAATGAAGTCTCACTTCCCCCCGGTCAAAAGGGCCATCTGAAAAAAGTGTAAAATCCAGAAAGGCAGGACAGGCCATGGAGAACTGGGAGCCTTGTTATGCTGATGGGCGGGATGTAAATTGCCAACAGACACTCGGGAGAAGTGTTTGGTGTTTCCTGAAACATCTAACAAACACAGCAACAGAGCCTAGGGCACTTCCACTTATGGTCCTATAGCTTAGAGAAATTAAAATCAAAAAGACACAGCCACCCCAAAGTTTGGGACGCCTCTGTTTACAAGAACCTCATTTACAGTACAAGTTCAACATCGCAGAAAGTGAAAAATGGATAAAGAAGTTGTGGTATTACTTACAAAGGAATATCACTCAGCAATGAAATCTATGTCATCAGGCCCTTAGCAACACAATGAGTGGATTCAGGTATGATGATTCTAACTGAAATAAGTCACACAGAAAAAGAAACATCATAAGATATCAGTAATACACGGAATGTAAACTTGACTACACAGGAACTGAATTACAGAACAGAACAGGGTCTCAAATTTAGAAAACCAACTTATGCTTGCTTAAGGGGAAAGGTGAGTTGGGGTGCTGCATAAAACCAGAGATTGAAATGAGCACAGATAAAGTTCCTTAAGCCAAATATGGAATAGACAAGAGCTACTCCTTGCTCAACGAAATGGACTCAACACCGCATATTAAACGCCTAAGAATGTACCTGACTAGTAAGTATCTTAAAACCTATGGATTGCTATGTCTCCGAAAGAGAATCAAGCATGTGTACAGGGGCATAAACGCAGCAGTGATAGGATTGGAGAGGTTCGGTGAGCAAATGAAGACCCTTTGAAGTCATATTTTATGGTACCATTCCACGGGTTTCAACTACCCAGGTTTAAGGTATTCTTCCTTCAGCTAAAACATGCATGTGGAACCTAAAGTATGATCAACCATGTGATTGGGAGACGTGTTCAAATATGTCTCAGTTTTCGTACCCTGGTACTCGGGTGCAACATTCCAGAAGCTTTACTAACACTCTCCCGACTTGGAGAGTCAGTGCCTTTAACCTCCTGTTTGGCCCAGTTTGCAATTACTGCGGAAGATGAACAGGAATAGGGAGAACCAATGAGAGACTAGCTGGACGTGTCTGAACGGGCAAATTTAACTCTCATTTCCCACCAGGAAGAGGAATTAACCAAAGGCTCAGCGTGCCGTGCCGGAACCAGATTACGGCCTGAAGCCATCCTGCGGTGTTGCGGCCAGCTCACAAGAAAGCGAGTTGAAGAAAGGAGCTCAGGGGCACTGTAATTCACAAACCTGCAGAGTTATAAATTACAGCTATCGTCCAAAAATATACTGAAGTAAGGCTGCCAAGAGGACTTGAAAGCGGGGCAGAATTGCAGGAAACCAATTTCAGGAGGTAGACTGGAATTGCATTGAAAGCATAGGAAAAGAGGCAGAACGTCCACAATGATGCACTTGGCCAAAAAGGGCGTATGCGTTTTTTCCTGAATATATTCAGGAAAAAACGCATACGCCCTTTTTGGCCAACCAAGCAAGCTTGCAAAGGAAATCTGCACTACAATGAAGTGTCACTTCCCCCCGGTCAAAAGGGCCATCTGAAAAAAGTGTAAAATCCAGAAAGGCAGGACAGGCAATGGAGAACTGGGAGCCTTGTTATGCTGATGGGCGGGATGTAAATTGCCAACAGACACTTGGGAGAAGTGTATGGTGTTTCCTGAAACATCTAAAAAACACAGCAACAGAGCCTAGGGCACTTCCACTTATGGTCCTATAGCTTAGGGAAATTAAAATCAAAAAGACACAGCCACCCCAAAGTTTGGGACGCCTCTGTTTACAAGAACCTCGTTTACCGTACAAGTTCAACATCACAGAAAGTGAAAAATGGATAAAGAACTTGTGGAACTTACGTACAATGCAGTATCACTCAGCAATGAAATCTATGTCACCAGGCCCGTAGCAGCATAATGAGTGGATTCAGGTACGATGATTCTAACTGAAATAAGTCACACAGAAGAAGAAACATCATAAGATATCACTAATACACGGAATGTAAACTTGGCTACACAGGAACTGAATTCCAAAACAGAACAGGGTCTCAAATTTAGAAAACCAACTTATGCTTGCTTAAGGGGAAAGGTGAGTTGGGGTGCTGCATAAAACCAGAGATTGAAATGAGCACAGATAAAGTTCCTTAAGCCAAATATGGAATAGACAAGAGCTACTCCTTGCTCAACGAAATGGACTCAACACCCCATATTAAACGCCTAAGAATGTACCTGACTAGTAAGTATCTTAAAACCTATGGATTGCTATGTCTCCGAAAGAGAATCAAGCATGTGTACAGGGGCATAAACGCAGCAGTGATAGGATTGGAGAGGTTCGGTGAGCAAATGAAGACCCTTTGAAGTCATATTGCATGGTACCCATTCCACGTGTTTCAACTACCCAGGTTTAAGGTATTCTTCCTTCAGCTAAAACATGCATGTGGAACCTAGAGTATGATCAACCATGTGATCGGGAGACGTGTTCAAATATGTCTCAGTTTTCGTACCCTGGTACTCGGGTGCAACATTCCAGACGCTTTACTAACACTCTCCCGACTTGGAGAGTCAGTCCCTTTAACCTCCTGTTTGGCCCAGCTTGTAATTTCTGCGGAAGATGAACAAGAATAGCGAGAACCAATGAGAGACTAGCTGGAGGTGTCTGGACGGGCAAATTTAACTCTCATTTCCCACCAGGAAGAGGAATTAACCAAAGGCTCAGCGTGCCGTGCCGGAACCAGATTAGGGCCTGAAGCCATCCTGCGGTGTTGCGGCCAGCTCACAAGAAAGCGAGTTGAAGAAAGGAGCTCAGGGGCACTGTAATTCACAAACCTGCAGAGTTATAAATGACAGCTATCGTCCAAAAATATACCGAAGTAAGGCTGCCAAGAGGACTTGAAAGCGGGGCAGAATTGCAGGAAACCGATTTCAGGAGGTAGACTGGAATTGCATTGAAAGCATAGGAAAAGAGGCAGAACGTCCACAATGATGCACTTGGCCAAAAAGGGCGTATGCGTTTTTTCCTGAATATATTCAGGAAAAAACGCATACGCCCTTTTTGGCCAACCAAGCAAGCTTGCAAAGGAAATCTGCACTACAATGAAGTCTCACTTCCCCCCGGTCAAAAGGGCCATCTGAAAAAAGTGTAAAATCCAGAAAGGCAGGACAGGCAATGGAGAACTGGGAGCCTTGTTATGCTGATGGGCGGGATGTAAATTGCCAACAGACACTCGGGAGAAGTGTATGGTGTTTCCTGAAACATCTAAAAAACACAGCAACAGAGCCTAGGGCACTTCCACTTATGGTCCTATAGCTTAGGGAAATTAAAATCAAAAAGACACAGCCACCCCAAAGTTTGGGACGCCTCTGTTTACAAGAACCTCGTTTACCGTACAAGTTCAACATCACAGAAAGTGAAAAATGGATAAAGAACTTGTGGAACTTACGTACAATGCAGTATCACTCAGCAATGAAATCTATGTCACCAGGCCCGTAGCAGCATAATGAGTGGATTCAGGTACGATGATTCTAACTGAAATAAGTCACACAGAAAAAGAAACATCATAAGATATCACTAATACACGGAATGTAAACTTGGCTACACAGGAACTGAATTCCAAAACAGAACAGGGTCTCAAATTTAGAAAACCAACTTATGCTTGCTTAAGGGGAAAGGTGAGTTGGGGTGCTGCATAAAACCAGAGATTGAAATGAGCACAGATAAAGTTCCTTAAGCCAAATATGGAATAGACAAGAGCTACTCCTTGCTCAACGAAATGGACTCAACACCGCATATTAAACGCCTAAGAATGTACCTGACTAGTAAGTATCTTAAAACCTATGGATTGCTATGTCTCCGAAAGAGAATCAAGCATGTGTACAGGGGCATAAACGCAGCAGTGATAGGATTGGAGAGGTTCGGTGAGCAAATGAAGACCCTTTGAAGTCATATTGCATGGTACCCATTCCACGGGTTTCAACTACCCAGGTTTAAGGTATTCTTCCTTCAGCTAAAACATGCATGTGGAACCTAGAGTATGATCAACCATGTGATCGGGAGACGTGTTCAAATATGTCTCAGTTTTCCTCCCCTGGTACTCGGGTGCAACAT
Organism: Pseudorca crassidens; assembly: GCF_039906515.1. Classification (NCBI taxonomy): domain Eukaryota; kingdom Metazoa; phylum Chordata; class Mammalia; order Artiodactyla; family Delphinidae; genus Pseudorca; species Pseudorca crassidens. The sequence goes on along the minus strand of NW_027136337.1, from coordinate 260,194 downwards.
TCCAGACGCTTTACTAACACTCTCCCGACTTGGAGAGTCAGTCCCTTTAACCTCCTGTTTGGCCCAGCTTGTAATTTCTGCGGAAGATGAACAAGAATAGCGAGAACCAATGAGAGACTAGCTGGAGGTGTCTGGACGGGCAAATTTAACTCTCATTTCCCACCAGGAAGAGGAATTAACCAAAGGCTCAGCGTGCCATGCCGGAACCAGATTAGGGCCTGAAGCCATCCTGCGGTGTTGCGGCCAGCTCACAAGAAAGCGAGTTGAAGAAAGGAGCTCAGGGGCACTGTAATTCACAAACCTGCAGAGTTATAAATGACAGCTATCGTCCAAAAATATACCGAAGTAAGGCTGCCAAGAGGACTTGAAAGCGGGGCAGAATTGCAGGAAACCGATTTCAGGAGGTAGACTGGAATTGCATTGAAAGCATAGGAAAAGAGGCAGAACGTCCACAATGATGCACTTGGCCAAAAAGGGCATATGCGTTTTTTCCTGAATATATTCGGGAAAAAACGCATACGCCCTTTTTGGCCAACCAAGCAAGCTTGCAAAGGAAATCTGCACTACAATGAAGTCTCACTTCCCCCCGGTCAAAAGGGCCATCTGAAAAAAGTGTAAAATCCAGAAAGGCAGGAAATGTCATGGAGAACTGGGAGCCTTGTTATGCTGATGGGCGGGATGTAAATTGCCAACAGACACTCGGGAGAAGTGTATGGTGTTTCCTGAAACATCTAAAAAACAAAGCAACAGAGCCTAGAGCACTTCCACTTATGGTCCTATAGCTTAGGGAAATTAAAATCAAAAAGACACAGCCACCCCAAAGTTTGGGACGCCTCTGTTTACAAGAACCTCGTTTACCGTACAAGTTCAGTATCACAGAAAGTGAAAAATGGATAAAGAACTTGTGGTACTTACGTACAATGCAGTATCACTCAGCAATGAAATCTATGTCATCAGGCCCGTAGCAGAATAATGAGTGGATTCAGGTTCGATGATTCTAACTGAAATAAGTCACACAGAAAAAGAAACATCATAAGATATCACTAATACACGGAATGTAAACTTGGCTACACAGGAACTGAATTCCAAAACAGAACAGGGTCTCAAATTTAGAAAACCAACTTATGCTTGCTTAAGGGGAAAGGTGAGTTGGGGTGCTGCATAAAACCAGAGATTGAAATGAGCACAGATAAAGTTCCTTAAGCCAAATATGGAATAGACAAGAGCTACTCCTTGCTCAACGAAATGGACTCAACACCGCATATTAAACGCCTAAGAATGTACCTGACTAGTAAGTATCTTAAAACCTATGGATTGCTATGTCTCCGAAAGAGAATCAAGCATGTGTACAGGGGCATAAACGCAGCAGTGATAGGATTGGAGAGGTTCGGTGAGCAAATGAAGACCCTTTGAAGTCATATTGCATGGTACCCATTCCACGGGTTTCAACTACCCAGGTTTAAGGTATTCTTCCTTCAGCTAAAACATGCATGTGGAACCTAGAGTATGATCAACCATGTGATCGGGAGACGTGTTCAAATATGTCTCAGTTTTCGTACCCTGGTACTCGGGTGCAACATTCCAGACGCTTTACTAACACTCTCCCGACTTGGAGAGTCAGTCCCTTTAACCTCCTGTTTGGCCCAGCTTGTAATTTCTGCGGAAGATGAACAAGAATAGCGAGAACCAATGAGAGACTAGCTGGAGGTGTCTGGACGGGCAAATTTAACTCTCATTTCCCACCAGGAAGAGGAATTAACCAAAGGCTCAGCGTGCCGTGCCGGAACCAGATTAGGGCCTGAAGCCATCCTGCGGTGTTGCGGCCAGCTCACAAGAAAGCGAGTTGAAGAAAGGAGCTCAGGCGCACTGTAATTCACAAACCTGCAGAGTTATAAATGACAGCTATCGTCCAAAAATATACCGAAGTAAGGCTGCCAAGAGGACTTGAAAGCGGGGCAGAATTGCAGGAAACCGATTTCAGGAGGTAGACTGGAATTGCATTGAAAGCATAGGAAAAGAGGCAGAACGTCCACAATGATGCACTTGGCCAAAAAGGGCATATGCGTTTTTTCCTGAATATATTCGGGAAAAAACGCATACGCCCTTTTTGGCCAACCAAGCAAGCTTGCAAAGGAAATCTGCACTACAATGAAGTCTCACTTCCCCCCGGTCAAAAGGGCCATCTGAAAAAAGTGTAAAATCCAGAAAGGCAGGACAGGCAATGGAGAACTGGGAGCCTTGTTATGCTGATGGGCGGGATGTAAATTGCCAACAGACACTCGGGAGAAGTGTATGGTGTTTCCTGAAACATCTAAAAAACACAGCAACAGAGCCTAGGGCACTTCCACTTATGGTCCTATAGCTTAGGGAAATTAAAATCAAAAAGACACAGCCACCCCAAAGTTTGGGACGCCTCTGTTTACAAGAACCTCGTTTACCGTACAAGTTCAACATCACAGAAAGTGAAAAATGGATAAAGAACTTGTGGAACTTACGTACAATGCAGTATCACTCAGCAATGAAATCTATGTCACCAGGCCCGTAGCAGCATAATGAGTGGATTCAGGTACGATGATTCTAACTGAAATAAGTCACACAGAAAAAGAAACATCATAAGATATCACTAATACACGGAATGTAAACTTGGCTACACAGGAACTGAATTCCAAAACAGAACAGGGTCTCAAATTTAGAAAACCAACTTATGCTTGCTTAAGGGGAAAGGTGAGTTGGGGTGCTGCATAAAACCAGAGATTGAAATGAGCACAGATAAAGTTCCTTAAGCCAAATATGGAATAGACAAGAGCTACTCCTTGCTCAACGAAATGGACTCAACACCGCATATTAAACGCCTAAGAATGTACCTGACTAGTAAGTATCTTAAAACCTATGGATTGCTATGTCTCCGAAAGAGAATCAAGCATGTGTACAGGGGCATAAACGCAGCAGTGATAGGATTGGAGAGGTTCGGTGAGCAAATGAAGACCCTTTGAAGTCATATTGCATGGTACCCATTCCACGGGTTTCAACTACCCAGGTTTAAGGTATTCTTCCTTCAGCTAAAACATGCATGTGGAACCTAGAGTATGATCAACCATGTGATCGGGAGACGTGTTCAAATATGTCTCAGTTTTCCTCCCCTGGTACTCGGGTGCAACATTCCAGACGCTTTACTAACACTCTCCCGACTTGGAGAGTCAGTCCCTTTAACCTCCTGTTTGGCCCAGCTTGTAATTTCTGCGGAAGATGAACAAGAATAGCGAGAACCAATGAGAGACTAGCTGGAGGTGTCTGGACGGGCAAATTTAACTCTCATTTCCCACCAGGAAGAGGAATTAACCAAAGGCTCAGCGTGCCATGCCGGAACCAGATTAGGGCCTGAAGCCATCCTGCGGTGTTGCGGCCAGCTCACAAGAAAGCGAGTTGAAGAAAGGAGCTCAGGGGCACTGTAATTCACAAACCTGCAGAGTTATAAATGACAGCTATCGTCCAAAAATATACCGAAGTAAGGCTGCCAAGAGGACTTGAAAGCGGGGCAGAATTGCAGGAAACCGATTTCAGGAGGTAGACTGGAATTGCATTGAAAGCATAGGAAAAGAGGCAGAACGTCCACAATGATGCACTTGGCCAAAAAGGGCATATGCGTTTTTTCCTGAATATATTCGGGAAAAAACGCATACGCCCTTTTTGGCCAACCAAGCAAGCTTGCAAAGGAAATCTGCACTACAATGAAGTCTCACTTCCCCCCGGTCAAAAGGGCCATCTGAAAAAAGTGTAAAATCCAGAAAGGCAGGAAATGTCATGGAGAACTGGGAGCCTTGTTATGCTGATGGGCGGGATGTAAATTGCCAACAGACACTCGGGAGAAGTGTATGGTGTTTCCTGAAACATCTAAAAAACAAAGCAACAGAGCCTAGGGCACTTCCACTTATGGTCCTATAGCTTAGGGAAATTAAAATCAAAAAGACACAGCCACCCCAAAGTTTGGGACGCCTCTGTTTACAAGAACCTCGTTTACCGTACAAGTTCAGTATCACAGAAAGTGAAAAATGGATAAAGAACTTGTGGTACTTACGTACAATGCAGTATCACTCAGCAATGAAATCTATGTCATCAGGCCCGTAGCAGAATAATGAGTGGATTCAGGTTCGATGATTCTAACTGAAATAAGTCACACAGAAAAAGAAACATCATAAGATATCACTAATACACGGAATGTAAACTTGGCTACACAGGAACTGAATTCCAAAACAGAACAGGGTCTCAAATTTAGAAAACCAACTTATGCTTGCTTAAGGGGAAAGGTGAGTTGGGGTGCTGCATAAAACCAGAGATTGAAATGAGCACAGATAAAGTTCCTTAAGCCAAATATGGAATAGACAAGAGCTACTCCTTGCTCAACGAAATGGACTCAACACCGCATATTAAACGCCTAAGAATGTACCTGACTAGTAAGTATCTTAAAACCTATGGATTGCTATGTCTCCGAAAGAGAATCAAGCATGTGTACAGGGGCATAAACGCAGCAGTGATAGGATTGGAGAGGTTCGGTGAGCAAATGAAGACCCTTTGAAGTCATATTGCATGGTACCCATTCCACGGGTTTCAACTACCCAGGTTTAAGGTATTCTTCCTTCAGCTAAAACATGCATGTGGAACCTAGAGTATGATCAACCATGTGATCGGGAGACGTGTTCAAATATGTCTCAGTTTTCCTCCCCTGGTACTCGGGTGCAACATTCCAGACGCTTTACTAACACTCTCCCGACTTGGAGAGTCAGTCCCTTTAACCTCCTGTTTGGCCCAGCTTGTAATTTCTGCGGAAGATGAACAAGAATAGCGAGAACCAATGAGAGACTAGCTGGAGGTGTCTGGACGGGCAAATTTAACTCTCATTTCCCACCAGGAAGAGGAATTAACCAAAGGCTCAGCGTGCCATGCCGGAACCAGATTAGGGCCTGAAGCCATCCTGCGGTGTTGCGGCCAGCTCACAAGAAAGCGAGTTGAAGAAAGGAGCTCAGGGGCACTGTAATTCACAAACCTGCAGAGTTATAAATGACAGCTATCGTCCAAAAATATACCGAAGTAAGGCTGCCAAGAGGACTTGAAAGCGGGGCAGAATTGCAGGAAACCGATTTCAGGAGGTAGACTGGAATTGCATTGAAAGCATAGGAAAAGAGGCAGAACGTCCACAATGATGCACTTGGCCAAAAAGGGCATATGCGTTTTTTCCTGAATATATTCGGGAAAAAACGCATACGCCCTTTTTGGCCAACCAAGCAAGCTTGCAAAGGAAATCTGCACTACAATGAAGTCTCACTTCCCCCCGGTCAAAAGGGCCATCTGAAAAAAGTGTAAAATCCAGAAAGGCAGGAAATGTCATGGAGAACTGGGAGCCTTGTTATGCTGATGGGCGGGATGTAAATTGCCAACAGACACTCGGGAGAAGTGTATGGTGTTTCCTGAAACATCTAAAAAACAAAGCAACAGAGCCTAGGGCACTTCCACTTATGGTCCTATAGCTTAGGGAAATTAAAATCAAAAAGACACAGCCACCCCAAAGTTTGGGACGCCTCTGTTTACAAGAACCTCGTTTACCGTACAAGTTCAGTATCACAGAAAGTGAAAAATGGATAAAGAACTTGTGGTACTTACGTACAATGCAGTATCACTCAGCAATGAAATCTATGTCATCAGGCCCGTAGCAGAATAATGAGTGGATTCAGGTTCGATGATTCTAACTGAAATAAGTCACACAGAAAAAGAAACATCATAAGATATCACTAATACACGGAATGTAAACTTGGCTACACAGGAACTGAATTCCAAAACAGAACAGGGTCTCAAATTTAGAAAACCAACTTATGCTTGCTTAAGGGGAAAGGTGAGTTGGGGTGCTGCATAAAACCAGAGATTGAAATGAGCACAGATAAAGTTCCTTAAGCCAAATATGGAATAGACAAGAGCTACTCCTTGCTCAACGAAATGGACTCAACACCGCATATTAAACGCCTAAGAATGTACCTGACTAGTAAGTATCTTAAAACCTATGGATTGCTATGTCTCCGAAAGAGAATCAAGCATGTGTACAGGGGCATAAACGCAGCAGTGATAGGATTGGAGAGGTTCGGTGAGCAAATGAAGACCCTTTGAAGTCATATTGCATGGTACCCATTCCACGGGTTTCAACTACCCAGGTTTAAGGTATTCTTCCTTCAGCTAAAACATGCATGTGGAACCTAGAGTATGATCAACCATGTGATCGGGAGACGTGTTCAAATATGTCTCAGTTTTCGTACCCTGGTACTCGGGTGCAACATTCCAGACGCTTTACTAACACTCTCCCGACTTGGAGAGTCAGTCCCTTTAACCTCCTGTTTGGCCCAGCTTGTAATTTCTGCGGAAGATGAACAAGAATAGCGAGAACCAATGAGAGACTAGCTGGAGGTGTCTGGACGGGCAAATTTAACTCTCATTTCCCACCAGGAAGAGGAATTAACCAAAGGCTCAGCGTGCCGTGCCGGAACCAGATTAGGGCCTGAAGCCATCCTGCGGTGTTGCGGCCAGCTCACAAGAAAGCGAGTTGAAGAAAGGAGCTCAGGCGCACTGTAATTCACAAACCTGCAGAGTTATAAATGACAGCTATCGTCCAAAAATATACCGAAGTAAGGCTGCCAAGAGGACTTGAAAGCGGGGCAGAATTGCAGGAAACCGATTTCAGGAGGTAGACTGGAATTGCATTGAAAGCATAGGAAAAGAGGCAGAACGTCCACAATGATGCACTTGGCCAAAAAGGGCATATGCGTTTTTTCCTGAATATATTCGGGAAAAAACGCATACGCCCTTTTTGGCCAACCAAGCAAGCTTGCAAAGGAAATCTGCACTACAATGAAGTCTCACTTCCCCCCGGTCAAAAGGGCCATCTGAAAAAAGTGTAAAATCCAGAAAGGCAGGACAGGCAATGGAGAACTGGGAGCCTTGTTATGCTGATGGGCGGGATGTAAATTGCCAACAGACACTCGGGAGAAGTGTATGGTGTTTCCTGAAACATCTAAAAAACACAGCAACAGAGCCTAGGGCACTTCCACTTATGGTCCTATAGCTTAGGGAAATTAAAATCAAAAAGACACAGCCACCCCAAAGTTTGGGACGCCTCTGTTTACAAGAACCTCGTTTACCGTACAAGTTCAACATCACAGAAAGTGAAAAATGGATAAAGAACTTGTGGAACTTACGTACAATGCAGTATCACTCAGCAATGAAATCTATGTCACCAGGCCCGTAGCAGCATAATGAGTGGATTCAGGTACGATGATTCTAACTGAAATAAGTCACACAGAAAAAGAAACATCATAAGATATCACTAATACACGGAATGTAAACTTGGCTACACAGGAACTGAATTCCAAAACAGAACAGGGTCTCAAATTTAGAAAACCAACTTATGCTTGCTTAAGGGGAAAGGTGAGTTGGGGTGCTGCATAAAACCAGAGATTGAAATGAGCACAGATAAAGTTCCTTAAGCCAAATATGGAATAGACAAGAGCTACTCCTTGCTCAACGAAATGGACTCAACACCGCATATTAAACGCCTAAGAATGTACCTGACTAGTAAGTATCTTAAAACCTATGGATTGCTATGTCTCCGAAAGAGAATCAAGCATGTGTACAGGGGCATAAACGCAGCAGTGATAGGATTGGAGAGGTTCGGTGAGCAAATGAAGACCCTTTGAAGTCATATTGCATGGTACCCATTCCACGGGTTTCAACTACCCAGGTTTAAGGTATTCTTCCTTCAGCTAAAACATGCATGTGGAACCTAGAGTATGATCAACCATGTGATCGGGAGACGTGTTCAAATATGTCTCAGTTTTCCTCCCCTGGTACTCGGGTGCAACATTCCAGACGCTTTACTAACACTCTCCCGACTTGGAGAGTCAGTCCCTTTAACCTCCTGTTTGGCCCAGCTTGTAATTTCTGCGGAAGATGAACAAGAATAGCGAGAACCAATGAGAGACTAGCTGGAGGTGTCTGGACGGGCAAATTTAACTCTCATTTCCCACCAGGAAGAGGAATTAACCAAAGGCTCAGCGTGCCATGCCGGAACCAGATTAGGGCCTGAAGCCATCCTGCGGTGTTGCGGCCAGCTCACAAGAAAGCGAGTTGAAGAAAGGAGCTCAGGGGCACTGTAATTCACAAACCTGCAGAGTTATAAATGACAGCTATCGTCCAAAAATATACCGAAGTAAGGCTGCCAAGAGGACTTGAAAGCGGGGCAGAATTGCAGGAAACCGATTTCAGGAGGTAGACTGGAATTGCATTGAAAGCATAGGAAAAGAGGCAGAACGTCCACAATGATGCACTTGGCCAAAAAGGGCATATGCGTTTTTTCCTGAATATATTCGGGAAAAAACGCATACGCCCTTTTTGGCCAACCAAGCAAGCTTGCAAAGGAAATCTGCACTACAATGAAGTCTCACTTCCCCCCGGTCAAAAGGGCCATCTGAAAAAAGTGTAAAATCCAGAAAGGCAGGAAATGTCATGGAGAACTGGGAGCCTTGTTATGCTGATGGGCGGGATGTAAATTGCCAACAGACACTCGGGAGAAGTGTATGGTGTTTCCTGAAACATCTAAAAAACAAAGCAACAGAGCCTAGGGCACTTCCACTTATGGTCCTATAGCTTAGGGAAATTAAAATCAAAAAGACACAGCCACCCCAAAGTTTGGGACGCCTCTGTTTACAAGAACCTCGTTTACCGTACAAGTTCAGTATCACAGAAAGTGAAAAATGGATAAAGAACTTGTGGTACTTACGTACAATGCAGTATCACTCAGCAATGAAATCTATGTCATCAGGCCCGTAGCAGAATAATGAGTGGATTCAGGTTCGATGATTCTAACTGAAATAAGTCACACAGAAAAAGAAACATCATAAGATATCACTAATACACGGAATGTAAACTTGGCTACACAGGAACTGAATTCCAAAACAGAACAGGGTCTCAAATTTAGAAAACCAACTTATGCTTGCTTAAGGGGAAAGGTGAGTTGGGGTGCTGCATAAAACCAGAGATTGAAATGAGCACAGATAAAGTTCCTTAAGCCAAATATGGAATAGACAAGAGCTACTCCTTGCTCAACGAAATGGACTCAACACCGCATATTAAACGCCTAAGAATGTACCTGACTAGTAAGTATCTTAAAACCTATGGATTGCTATGTCTCCGAAAGAGAATCAAGCATGTGTACAGGGGCATAAACGCAGCAGTGATAGGATTGGAGAGGTTCGGTGAGCAAATGAAGACCCTTTGAAGTCATATTGCATGGTACCCATTCCACGGGTTTCAACTACCCAGGTTTAAGGTATTCTTCCTTCAGCTAAAACATGCATGTGGAACCTAGAGTATGATCAACCATGTGATCGGGAGACGTGTTCAAATATGTCTCAGTTTTCGTACCCTGGTACTCGGGTGCAACATTCCAGACGCTTTACTAACACTCTCCCGACTTGGAGAGTCAGTCCCTTTAACCTCCTGTTTGGCCCAGCTTGTAATTTCTGCGGAAGATGAACAAGAATAGCGAGAACCAATGAGAGACTAGCTGGAGGTGTCTGGACGGGCAAATTTAACTCTCATTTCCCACCAGGAAGAGGAATTAACCAAAGGCTCAGCGTGCCGTGCCGGAACCAGATTAGGGCCTGAAGCCATCCTGCGGTGTTGCGGCCAGCTCACAAGAAAGCGAGTTGAAGAAAGGAGCTCAGGCGCACTGTAATTCACAAACCTGCAGAGTTATAAATGACAGCTATCGTCCAAAAATATACCGAAGTAAGGCTGCCAAGAGGACTTGAAAGCGGGGCAGAATTGCAGGAAACCGATTTCAGGAGGTAGACTGGAATTGCATTGAAAGCATAGGAAAAGAGGCAGAACGTCCACAATGATGCACTTGGCCAAAAAGGGCATATGCGTTTTTTCCTGAATATATTCGGGAAAAAACGCATACGCCCTTTTTGGCCAACCAAGCAAGCTTGCAAAGGAAATCTGCACTACAATGAAGTCTCACTTCCCCCCGGTCAAAAGGGCCATCTGAAAAAAGTGTAAAATCCAGAAAGGCAGGAAATGTCATGGAGAACTGGGAGCCTTGTTATGCTGATGGGCGGGATGTAAATTGCCAACAGACACTCGGGAGAAGTGTATGGTGTTTCCTGAAACATCTAAAAAACAAAGCAACAGAGCCTAGGGCACTTCCACTTATGGTCCTATAGCTTAGGGAAATTAAAATCAAAAAGACACAGCCACCCCAAAGTTTGGGACGCCTCTGTTTACAAGAACCTCGTTTACCGTACAAGTTCAGTATCACAGAAAGTGAAAAATGGATAAAGAACTTGTGGTACTTACGTACAATGCAGTATCACTCAGCAATGAAATCTATGTCATCAGGCCCGTAGCAGAATAATAAGTGGATTCAGGTTCGATGATTCTAACTGAAATAAGTCACACAGAAAAAGAAACATCATAAGATATCACTAATACACGGAATGTAAACTTGGCTACACAGGAACTGAATTCCAAAACAGAACAGGGTCTCAAATTTAGAAAACCAACTTATGCTTGCTTAAGAGGAAAGGTGAGTTGGGGTGCTGCATAAAACCAGAGATTGAAATGAGCACAGATAAAGTTCCTTAAGCCAAATATGGAATAGACAAGAGCTACTCCTTGCTGAACGAAATGGACTCAACACCCCATATTAAACGCCTAAGAATGTACCTGACTAGTAAGTATCTTAAAACCTATGGATTGCTATGTCTCCAAAAGAGAATCAATCGTATGTACAGGGGCATAAACGCAGCAGTGATAGGATTGGAGAGGTTCGGTGAGCAAATGAAGACCCTTTGAAGTCATATTGCATGGTACCCATTCCACGGGTCTTAACTCTCCAGATTTAAGGTATTCTTCCTTGAGCTAAATCATGCATGTAGAACCCAGAGTATGATCAACTGTGTGAACGGGAGACGTGTTCAAATATGTCTCAGTTTTCCTCCCCTGGTACTCGGGTGCAACATTCCAGACGCTTTACTAACACTCTCCCCACTTGGAGAGTCAGCGCCTTTAACCTCCTGTTTGGCCCAGTTTGCAATTTCTGTGGAAGATGAACAGGAATAGGGAGAACCAATGAGAGACTAGCTGGAGGTGTCTGGACGGGCAAATTTAACTCTCATTTCCCACCAGGAAGAGGAAATAAACAAAGGCTCAGCGTGCCGTGCCGGAACCAGATTAGGGACTGAAGCCATCCTGCGGTGTTGCGTCCAGGTCAGAAGAAAGCGAGTTGAAGAAAGTAGCTAAGGGGCACTGTAATTCACAAACCTGCAGAGTTATAAATGACAGCGATCGTCCAAAAATATACTGAAGTATGGCTGCCAAGAGGACTTGAAAGCGGGGCAGAATTGCAGGAAACCGATTTCAGGAGGTAGAGTGGAATTGCATTGAAAGCATAGGAAAAGAGGCAGAACGTCCACAATGATGCACTTGGCCAAAAAGTGCGTATGCGTTTTTTCCTGAATATATTCAGGAAAAAACGCATACGCACTTTTTGGCCAACCAAGCAAACTTGCAAAGGAAATCTGCACTACAATGAAGTCTCACTTCCTTCCGGTCAAAAGGGCCATCTGAAAAAAGTGTAAAATCCAGAAAGGCAGGACAGGCCATGGAGAACTGGGAGCCTTGTTATGCTGATGGGCGGGATGTAAATTGCCAACAGACACTCGGGGGAAGTGTATGGTGTTTCCTGAAACATCTAAAAAACAAAGCAACAGAGCCTAGGGCACTTCCACTTATGGTCCTATAGCTTAGGGAAATTAAAATCAAAAAGACACAGCCACCCCAATGTTTGGGATGGCTCTGTTTACAAGAACATCGTTTACAGTACAAGTTCAACATCGCAGAAAGCGAAAAATGGATAAAGAAGCTGTGGTATTTACTTACAAAGCAATATCACTCAGCAATGAAATCTATGTCATCAGGCCCTTAGCAGCACAATGAGTGGATTCAGGTATGATGATTCTAACTGAAATAAGTCACACAGAAAAAGAAACATCATAAGATATCAGTAATACATGGAATGTAAACTTGGCTACACAGGAACTGAATTACAGAACAGAACAGGGTCTCAAATTTAGAAAACCAACTTATGCTTGCTTAAGGGGAAAGGTGAGTTGGGGTGCTCCATAAAACCAGAGATTGAAATGAGCACAGATAAAGTTCCTTAAGCCAAATATGGAATAGACAAGAGCTACTCCTTGCTCAACGAAATGGACTCAACACCACATATTAAACGCCTAAGAATGTACCTGACTAGTAAGTATCTTAAAACCTATGGATTGCTATGTCTCCAAAAGAGAATCAAGCGTGTGTACAGGGGAATAAACGCAGCAGTGATAGGATTGGAGAGGTTCGGTGAGCAAATGAAGACCCTTTGAAGTCATATTGCATGGTACCCATTCCACGGGTTTCAACTACCCAGGTTTTAGGGATTCTTCCTTCAGCTAAAACATGCATGTGGAACCTAGGGTATGATCAACCATGTGATCGGGAGACGTGTTCAAATATGTCTCAGTTTTTGTACCCTGGTACTCGGGTGCAACATTCCAGACGCTTTCCTAACACTCTCCCGACTTGGAGAGTCAGTCCCTTTAACCTCCTGTTTGGCCCAGTTTGCAATTTCTGCGGAAGATGAACAGGAATAGCGAGAACCAATGAGAGACTAGCTGGAGGTGTCTGGACGGGCAAATTTAACTCTCATTTCCCACCAGGAAGAGGAATTAACCAAACGCTCAGCATGCCGTGCCGGAAACAGATAAGGGCCTGAAGCCATCCTGCGGTGTTGTAGCCAAGTCACAAGAAAGCGAGTTGAAGAAAGGAGCTCAGGGGCACTGTAATGCACAAACCTGCAGAGTTATAAATGACAGCTATCGTCCAAAAATATACTGAAGTAAGGCTGCCAAGAGGACTTGAAAGCGGGGCAGAATTGCAGGAAACCGATTTCAGGAGGTAGACTGGAATTGCATTGAAAGCATAGGAAAAGAGGCAGAGCGTCCACAATGATGCACTTGGACAAAAAGGGCGTATGCGTTTTTTCCTGAATATATTCAGGAAAAAACGCATACGCACTTTTTGGGCAACCAAGCAAACTTGCAAAGGAAATCTGCACTACAATGAAGTCTCACTTCCCCCCGGTCAAAAGGGCCATCTGAACAAAGTGTAAAATCCAGAAAGACAGGACAGGCCATGGAGAACTGGGAGCCTTGTTATGCTGATGGGCGGGATGTAAATTGCCAAGAGACACTCGGGAGAAGTGTATGGTGTTTCCTGAAACATCTAAAAAATACAGCAACAGAGCCTAGGGCACTTCCACTTATGGTCCTATAGCTTAGGGAAATTAAAATCAAAAAGACACAGCCACCCCAAAGTTTGGGACGCCTCTGTTTACAAGAACCTCGTTTACCGTACAAGTTCAGTATCACAGAAAGTGAAAAATGGATAAAGAACTTGTGGTACTTACGTACAATGCAGTATCACTCAGCAATGAAATCTATGTCATCAGGCCCGTAGCAGCATAATGAGTGGATTCAGGTACGATGATTCTAACTGAAATAAGTCACACAGAAAAAGAAACATCATAAGATATCACTAATACACGGAATGTAAACTTGGCTACACAGGAACTGAATTCCAAAACAGAACAGGGTCTCAAATTTAGAAAACCAACTTATGCTTGCTTAAGAGGAAAGGTGAGTTGGGGTGCTGCATAAAACCAGAGATTGAAATGAGCACAGATAAAGTTCCTTAAGCCAAATATGGAATAGACAAGAGCTACTCCTTGCTCAACGAAATGGACTCAACACCCCATATTAAACGCCTAAGAATGTACCTGACTAGTAAGTATCTTAAAACCTATGGATTGCTATGTCTCCAAAAGAGAATCAATCGTATGTACAGGGGCATAAACGCAGCAGTGATAGGATTGGAGAGGTTCGGTGAGCAAATGAAGACCCTTTGAAGTCATATTGCATGGTACCCATTCCACGGGTCTCAACTCTCCAGATTTAAGGTATTCTTCCTTGAGCTAAATCATGCATGTAGAACCCAGAGTATGATCAACTGTGTGAACGGGAGACGTGTTCAAATATGTCTCAGTTTTCCTCCCCTGGTACTCGGGTGCAACATTCCAGACGCTTTACTAACACTCTCCCCACTTGGAGAGTCAGCGCCTTTAACCTCCTGTTTGGCCCAGTTTGCAATTTCTGCGGAAGATGAACAGGAATAGGGAGAACCAATGAGAGACTAGCTGGAGGTGTCTGGACGGGCAAATTTAACTCTCATTTCCCACCAGGAAGAGGAAATAACCAAAGGCTCAGCGTGCCGTGCCGGAACCAGATTAGGGACTGAAGCCATCCTGCGGTGTTGCGTCCAGGTCACAAGAAAGCGAGTTGAAGAAAGTAGCTAAGAGGCACTGTAATTCACAAACCTGCAGAGTTATAAATGACAGCGATCGTCCAAAAATATACTGAAGTATGGCTGCCAAGAGGACTTGAAAGCGGGGCAGAATTGCAGGCAACCGATTTCAGGAGGTAGAGTGGAATTGCATTGAAAGCATAGGAAAAGAGGCAGAACGTCCACAATGATGCACTTGGCCAAAAAGTGCGTATGCGTTTTTTCCTGAATATATTCAGGAAAAAACGCATACGCCCTGTTTGGCCAACCAAGCAAGCTTGCAAAGGAAATCTGCACTACAATGAAGTCTCACATCCTTCCGGTCAAAAGGGCCATCTGAAAAAAGTGTAAAATCCAGAAAGGCAGGACAGGCCATGGAGAACTGGGAGCCTTGTTATGCTGATGGGCGGGATGTAAATTGCCAACAGACACTCGGGAGAAGTGTATGGTGTTTCCTGAAACATCTAAAAAACAAAGCAACAGAGCCTAGGGCACTTCCACTTATGGTCCTATAGCTTAGGGAAATTAAAATCAAAAAGACACAGCCACCCCTAAGGTTGGAACGGCTCTGTTTACAAGAACCTCGTTTACAGTACAAGTTCAACATCGCAGAAAGTGAAAAATGGATAAAGAAGTTGTGGTATTTACTTACAAAGCAATATCACTCAGCAATGAAATCTATGTCATCAGGCCCTTAGCAGCACAATGAGTGGATTCAGGTATGATGCTTCTAACTGAAATAAGTCACACAGAAAAAGAAACATCATAAGATATCAGTAATACATGGAATGTAAACTTGGCTACACAGGAACTGAATTACAGAACAGAACAGGGTCTCAAATTTAGAAAACCAACTTATGCTTGCTTAAGGGGAAAGGTGAGTTGGGGTGCTGCATAAAACCAGAGATTGAAATGAGCACAGATAAAGTTCCTTAAGCCAAATATGGAATAGACAAGAGCTACTCCTTGCTCAATGAAATGGACTCAACACCGCATATTAAACGCCTAAGAATGTACCTGACTAGTAAGTATCTTAAAACCTATGGATTGCTATGTCTCCGAAAGAGAATCAAGCATGTGTACAGGGGCATAAACGCAGCAGTGATAGGATTGGAGAGGTTCGGTGAGCAAATGAAGACCCTTTGAAGTCATATTGCATGGTACCCATTCCACGGGTCTCAACTCTCCAGGTTTAAGGTATTCTTCCTTCAGCTAAAACATGCATGTGGAACCCAGAGTATGATCAACCGTGTGAACGGGAGACGTGTTCAAATATGTCTCAGTTTTCCTCCCCTGGTACTCGGGTGCAACATTCCAGACGCTTTACTAACACTCTCCCCACTTGGAGAGTCAGCGCCTTTAACCTCCTGTTTGGCCCAGTTTGCAATTTCTGCGGAAGATGAACAGGAATAGCGAGAACCAATGAGAGACTAGCTGGAGGTGTCTGAACGGGCAAATTTAACTCTCATTTCCCACCAGGAAGAGGAAATAACCAAAGGCTCAGCTTGCCGTGCCGGAACCAGATTAGGGCCTGAAGCCATCCTGCGGTGTTGCGGCCAGGTCACAAGAAAGCGAGTTGAAGAAAGTAGCTAAGGGGCACTGTAATTCACAAACCTGCAGAGTTATAAATGACAGCGATCGTCCAAAAATATACTGAAGTAAGGCTGCCAAGAGGACTTGAAAGCGGGGCAGAATTGCAGGAAACCGATGTCAGGAGGTAGACTGGAATTGCATTGAAAGCATAGGAAAAGAGGCAGAACGTCCACAATGATGCACTTGGCCAAAAAGGGCGTATGCGTTTTTTCCTGAATATATTCAGGAAAAAACGCATACGCCCTTTTTGGCCAACCAAGCAAGCTTGCAAAGGAAATCTGCACTACAATGAAGTCTCACTTCCTTCCGGTCAAAAGGGCCATCTGAAAAAAGTGTAAAATCCAGAAAGGCAGGACAGGCCATGGAGAACTGGGAGCCTTGTTATGCTGATGGGCGGGATGTAAATTGCCAACAGACACTCGGGAGAAGTGTAGGGTGTTTCCTGAAACATCTAAAAAACAAAGCAACAGAGCCTAGGGCACTTCCACTTATGGTCCTATAGCTTAGGGAAATTAAAATCAAAAAGACACAGCCACCCCAAAGTTTGGGATGGCTCTGTTTATAAGAACATCGTTTACAGTACAAGTTCAACATCGCAGAAAGCGAAAAATGGATAAAGAAGCTGTGGTATTTACTTACAAAGCAATATCACTCAGCAATGAAATCTATGTCATCAGGCCCTTAGCAGCACAATGAGTGGATTCAGGTATGATGATTCTAACTGAAATAAGTCACACAGAAAAAGAAACATCATAAGATATCAGTAATACATGGAATGTAAACTTGGCTACACAGGAACTGAATTACAGAACAGAACAGGGTCTCAAATTTAGAAAACCAACTTATGCTTGCTTAAGGGGAAAGGTGAGTTGGGGTGCTGCATAAAACTAGAGATTGAAATGAGCACAGATAAAGTTCCTTAAGCCAAATATGGAATAGACAAGAGCTACTCCTTGCTCAACGAAATGGACTCAACACCCCATATTAAACGCCTAAGAATGTACCTGACTAGTAAGTATCTTAAAACCTATGGATTGCTATGTCTCTAAAAGAGAATCAAGCGTGTGTACAGGGGCATAAACACAGCAGTGATAGGATTGGAGAGGTTCGGTGAGCAAATGAAGACCCTTTGAAGTCATATTGCATGGTACCATTCCACGGGTTTCAACTACCCAGGTTTAAGGTATTCTTCCTTCAGCTAAAACATGCATGTGGAACCTAGAGTATGATCAACCATGTGATCGGGAGACGTGTTCAAATATGTCTCAGTTTTCGTACCCTGGTACTCGGGTGCAACATTCCAGACGCTTTACTAACACTCTCCCGACTTGGAGAGTCAGTCCCTTTAACCTCCTGTTGGGCCCAGTTCGCAATTTCTGCGGAAGATGAACAGGAATAGCGAGAACCAATGAGAGACTAGCTGGAGGTGACTGGAGGGGCAAATTTAACTCTCATTTCCCACCAGGAAGAGGAATTAACCAAAGGCTCAGCATGCCGTGCCGGAACGAGATTAGGGCCTGAAGCCATGCTGCGGTGTTGCGGCCAGCTCACAAGAAAGCGAGTTGAAGAAAGTAGCTCAGGGGCACTGTAATGCACAAACCTGCAGAGTTATAAATGACAGCTATCGTCCAAAAATATACTGAAGTAAGGCTGCCAAGAGGACTTGAAAGCGGGACAGAATTGCAGGAAACCGATTTCAGGAGGTAGACTGGAATTGCATTGAAAGCATAGGAAAAGAGGCAGAACGTCCACAATGATGCACTTGACCAAAAAGGGCGTATGCATTTTTTCTTGAATATATTCAGGAAAAAACGCATACGCACTTGTTGGACAACCAAGCAAACTTGCAAAGGAAATCTGCACTACAATGAAGTCTCACTTCCCCCCGGTAAAAAGGGCCATCTGAACAAAGTGTAAAATCCAGAAAGGCAGTAAAGGTCATGGAGAACTGGGAGCCTTGTTATGCTGATGGGCGGGATGTAAATTGCCAAGAGACACTCGGGAGAAGTGTATGGTGTTTCCTGAAACATCTAAAAAACAAAGCAACAGAGCCTAGGGCACTTCCACTTATGGTCCTATAGCTTAGGGAAATTAAAATCAAAAAGACACAGCCACCCCAAAGTTTGGGACGCCTCTGTTTACAAGAACCTCGTTTACCGTACAAGTTCAGTATCACAGAAAGTGAAAAATGGATAAAGAACTTGTGGTACTTACCTACAATGCAGTATCACTCAGCAATGAAATCTATGTCATCAGGCCCGTAGCAGCATAATGAGTGGATTCAGGTACGATGATTCTAACTGAAATAAGTCACACAGAAAAAGAAACATCATAAGATATCACTAATACACGGAATGTAAACTTGGCTACACAGGAACTGAATTCCAAAACAGAACAGGGTCTCAAATTTAGAAAACCAACTTATGCTTGCTTAAGAGGAAAGGTGAGTTGGGGTGCTGCATAAAACCAGAGATTGAAATGAGCACAGATAAAGTTCCTTAAGCCAAATATGGAATAGACAAGAGCTACTCCTTGCTCAACGAAATGGACTCAACACCCCATATTAAACGCGTAAGAATGTACCTGACTAGTAAGTATCTTAAAACCTATGGATTCCTATGTCTCCAAAAGAGAATCAATCGTATGTACAGGGGCATAAACGCAGCAGTGATAGGATTGGAGAGGTTCGGTGAGCAAATGAAGACCCTTTGAAGTCATATTGCATGGTACCCATTCCACGGGTCTCAACTCTCCAGATTTAAGGTACTCTTCCTTGAGCTAAATCATGCATGTAGAACCCAGAGTATGATCAACTGTGTGAATGGGAGACGTGTTCAAATATGTCTCAGTTTTCCTCCCCTGGTACTCGGGTGCAACATTCCAGACGCTTTACTAACACTCTCCCCACTTGGAGAGTCAGCGCCTTTAACCTCCTGTTTGGCCCAGTTTGCAATTTCTGCGGAAGATGAACAGGAATAGGGAGAACCAATGAGAGACTAGCTGGAGGTGTCTGGACGGGCAAATTTAACTCTCATTTCCCACCAGGAAGAGGAAATAACCAAAGGCTCAGCGTGCCGTGCCGGAACCAGATTAGGGACTGAAGCCATCCTGCGGTGTTGCGTCCAGGTCACAAGAAAGCGTGTTGAAGAAAGTAGCTAAGGGGCACTGTAATTCACAAACCTGCAGAGTTATAAATGACAGCGATCGTCCAAAAATATACTGAAGTATGGCTGCCAAGAGGACTTGAAAGTGGGGCAGAATTGCAGGAAACCGATTTCAGGAGGTAGAGTGGAATTGCATTGAAAGCATAGGAAAAGAGGCAGAACGTCCACAATGATGCACTTGGCCAAAAAGTGCGTATGCGTTTTTTCCTGAATATATTCAGGAAAAAACGCATACGCCCTTTTTGGCCAACCAAGCAAGCTTGCAAAGGAAATCTGCACTACAATGAAGTCTCACTTCCTTCCGGTCAAAAGGGCCATCTGAAAAAAGTGTAAAATCCAGAAAGGCAGGACAGGCCATGGAGAACTGGGAGCCTTGTTATGCTGATGGGCGGGATGTAAATTGCCAACAGACACTCGGGGGAAGTGTATGGTGTTTCCTGAAACATCTAAAAAACAAAGCAACAGAGCCTAGGGCACTTCCACTTATGGTCCTATAGCTTAGGGAAATTAAAATCAAAAAGACACAGCCACCCCAAAGTTTGGGACGCCTCTGTTTACAAGAACCTCGTTTACCGTACAAGTTCAGTATCACAGAAAGTGAAAAATGGATAAAGAAGTTGTGGTACTTATGTACAATGCAGTATCACTCAGCAATGAAATCTATGTCATCAGGCCCATAGCAGCATAATGAGTGGATTCAGGTATGATGCTTCTAACTGAAATAAGTCACACAGAAAAAGAAACATCATAAGATATCAGTAATACATGGAATGTAAACTTGGCTACACAGGAACTGAATTACAGAACAGAACAGGGTCTCAAGTTTAGAAAACCAACTTATGCTTGCTTAAGGGGAAAGGTGAGTTGGGGTGCTGCATAAAACCAGAGATTGAAATGAGCACAGATAAAGTTCCTTAAGCCAAATATGGAATAGACAAGAGCTACTCCTTGCTCAACGAAATGGACTCAACACCCCATATTAAACGCCTAAGAATGTACCTGACTAGTAAGTATCTTAAAACCTATGGATTGCTATGTCTCCGAAAGAGAATCAAGCATGTGTACAGGGGCATAAACGCAGCAGTGATAGGATTGGAGAGGTTCGGTGAGCAAATGAAGCCCCTTTGAAGTCATATTGCATGGTACCCATTCCACGGGTCTCAACTCTCCAGGTTTAAGGTATTCTTCCTTCAGCTAAAACATGCATGTGGAACCCAGAGTATGATCAACCGTGTGACCGGGAGACGTGTTCAAATATGTCTCAGTTTTCGTACCCTGGTACTCGGGTGCAACATTCCAGACGCTTTACTAACACTCTCCCCACTTGGAGAGTCAGCGCCTTTAACCTCCTGTTTGGCCCAGTTTGCAATTTCTGCGGAAGATGAACAGGAATAGGGAGAACCAATGAGAGACTAGCTGGAGGTGTCTGGACGGGCAAATTTAACTCTCATTTCCCACCAGGAAGAGGAATTAACCAAAGGCTCAGCGTGCCGTGCCGGAACCAGATTAGGGCCTGAAGCCATCCTGCGGTGTTGCGGCCAGGTCACAAGAAAGCGAGTTGAAGAAAGGAGCTCAGGGGCACTGTAATTCACAAACCTGCAGAGTTATAAATGACAGCTATCGTCCAAAAATATACTGAAGTAAGGCTGCCAAGAGGACTTGAAAGTGGGGCAGAATTGCAGGAAACCGATTTCAGGAGGTAGACTGGAATTGCATTGAAAGCATAGGAAAAGAGGCAGAACGTCCACAATGATGCACTTGGCCAAAACGGGCGTATGCGTTGTTTCCTGAATATATTCAGGAAAAAACGCATACTCCCTTTTTGGCCAACCAAGCAAATTTGCAAAGGAAATCTGCAATACAATGAAGTCTCACTTCCCCCCGGTCAAAAGGGCCATCTGAACAAAGTGTAAAATCCAGAAAGGCAGGACAGGCCATGGAGAACTGGGAGCCTTGTTATGCTGATGGGCGGGATGTAAATTGCCAACAGACACTCGGGAGAAGTGTATGGTGTTTCCTGAAACATCTAAAAAACAAAGCAACAGAGCCTAGGGCACTTCCACTTATGGTCCTATAGCTTAGGGAAATTAAAATCAAAAAGACACAGCCACCCCAAAGTTTGGGACGCCTCTGTTTACAAGAACCTCGTTTACCGTACAAGTTCAGTATCACAGAAAGTGAAAAATGGATAAAGAACTTGTGGTACTTACGTACAATGCAGTATCACTCAGCAATGAAATCTATGTCATCAGGCCCGTAGCAGCATAATGAGTGGATTCAGGTACGATGATTCTAACTGAAATAAGTCACACAGAAAAAGAAACATCATAAGATATCACTAATACACGGAATGTAAACTTGGCTACACAGGAACTGAATTCCAAAACAGAACAGGGTCTCAAATTTAGAAAACCAACTTATGCTTGCTTAAGGGGAAAGGTGAGTTGGGGTGCTGCATAAAACCAGAGATTGAAATGAGCACAGATAAAGTTCCTTAAGCCAAATATGGAATAGACAAGAGCTACTCCTTGCTCAACGAAATGGACTCAACACCGCATATTAAACGCCTAAGAATGTACCTGACTAGTAAGTATCTTAAAACCTATGGATTGCTATGTCTCCAAAAGAGAATCAAGCATGTGTACAGGGGCATAAACGCAGCAGTGATAGGATTGGAGAGGTTCGGTGAGCAAATGAAGCCCCTTTGAAGTCATATTGCATGGTACCCATTCCACGGGTCTCAACTCTCCAGGTTTAAGGTATTCTTCCTTCAGCTAAAACATGCATGTGGAACCCAGAGTATGATCAACCGTGTGAACGGGAGACGTGTTCAAATATGTCTCAGTTTTCCTCCCCTGGTACTCGGGTGCAACATTCCAGACGCTTTACTAACACTCTCCCCACTTGGAGAGTCAGCGCCTTTAACCTCCTGTTTGGCCCAGTTTGCCATTTCTGCGGAAGATGAACAGGAATAGGGAGAACCAATGAGAGACTAGCTGGAGGTGTCTGGACGGGCAAATTTAACTCTCATTTCCCACCAGGAAGAGGAATTAACCAAAGGCTCAGCGTGCCGTGCCGGAACCAGATTAGGGCCTGAAGCCATCCTGCGGTGTTGCGGCCAGGTCACAAGAAAGCGAGTTGAAGAAAGGAGCTCAGGGGCACTGTAATTCACAAACCTGCAGAGTTATAAATGACAGCTATCGTCCAAAAATATACTGAAGTAAGGCTGCCAAGAGGACTTGAAAGCGGGGCAGAATTGCAGGAAACCGATTTCAGGAGGTAGACTGGAATTGCATTGAAAGCATAGGAAAAGAGGCAGAACGTCCACAATGATGCACTTGGCCAAAACGGGCGTATGCGTTGTTTCCTGAATATATTCAGGAAACAACGCATACGCCCTTTTTGGCCAACCAAGCAAACTTGCAAAGGAAATCTGCACTACAATGAAGTCTCACTTCCCCCCGGTCAAAAGGGCCATCTGAACAAAGTGTAAAATCCAGAAAGACAGGACAGGCCATGGAGAACTGGGAGCCTTGTTATGCTGATGGGCGGGATGTAAATTGCCAACAGACACTCGGGAGAAGTGTATGGTGTTTCCTGAAACATCTAAAAAACAAAGCAACAGAGCCTAGGGCACTTCCACTTATGGTCCTATAGCTTAGGGAAATTAAAATCAAAAAGACACAGCCACCCCAAAGTTTGGGACGCCTCTGTTTACAAGAACCTCGTTTACCGTACAAGTTCAGTATCACAGAAAGTGAAAAATGGATAAAGAACTTGTGGTACTTACGTACAATGCAGTATCACTCAGCAATGAAATCTATGTCATCAGGCCCGTAGCAGCATAATGAGTGGATTCAGGTACGATGATTCTAACTGAAATAAGTCACACAGAAAAAGAAACATCATAAGATATCACTAATACACGGAATGTAAACTTGGCTACACAGGAACTGAATTCCAAAACAGAACAGGGTCTCAAATTTAGAAAACCAACTTATGCTTGCTTAAGAGGAAAGGTGAGTTGGGGTGCTGCATAAAACCAGAGAGTGAAATGAGGACAGATAAACTTGTTAAGCCAAATATGGAATAGACAAGAGCTACTCCTTGCTCAACGAAATGGACTCAACACCCCATATTAAACGCCTAAGAATGTACCTGACTAGTAAGTATCTTAAAACCTATGGATTGCTATGTCTCCAAAAGAGAATCAATCGTATGTACAGGGGCATAAACGCAGCAGTGATAGGATTGGAGAGGTTCGGTGAGCAAATGAAGACCCTTTGAAGTCATATTGCATGGTACCCATTCCACGGGTCTCAACTCTCCAGATTTAAGATATTCTTCCTTGAGCTAAATCATGCATGTAGAACCCAGAGTATGATCAACTGTGTGAACGGGAGACGTGTTCAAATATGTCTCAGTTTTCCTCCCCTGGTACTCGGGTGCAACATTCCAGACGCTTTACTAACACTCTCCCCACTTGGAGAGTCAGCGCCTTTAACCTCCTGTTTGGCCCAGTTTGCAATTTCTGCGGAAGATGAACAGGAATAGGGAGAACCAATGAGAGACTAGCTGGAGGTGTCTGGACGGGCAAATTTAACTCTCATTTCCCACCAGGAAGAGGAAATAAACAAAGGCTCAGCGTGCCGTGCCGGAACCAGATTAGGGACTGAAGCCATCCTGCGGTGTTGCGTCCAGGTCACAAGAAAGCGAGTTGAAGAAAGTAGCTAAGGGGCACTGTAATTCACAAACCTGCAGAGTTATAAATGACAGCGATCGTCCAAAAATATACTGAAGTATGGCTGCCAAGAGGACTTGAAAGCGGGGCAGAATTGCAGGAAACCGATTTCAGGAGGTAGAGTGGAATTGCATTGAAAGCATAGGAAAAGAGGCAGAACGTCCACAATGATGCACTTGGCCAAAAAGTGCGTATGCGTTTTTTCCTGAATATATTCAGGAAAAAACGCATACACCCTTTTTGGCCAACCAAGCAAGCTTGCAAAGGAAATCTGCACTACAATGAAGTCTCACTTCCTTCCGGTCAAAAGGGCCATCTGAAAAAAGTGTAAAATCCAGAAAGGCAGGACAGGCCATGGAGAACTGGGAGCCTTGTTATGCTGATGGGCGGGATGTAAATTGCCAACAGACACTCGGGGGAAGTGTATGGTGTTTCCTGAAACATCTAAAAAACAAAGCAACAGAGCCTAGGGCACTTCCACTTATGGTCCTATAGCTTAGGGAAATTAAAATCAAAAAGACACAGCCACCCCTAAGGTTGGAACGGCTCTGTTTACAAGAACCTCGTTTACAGTACAAGTTCAACATCGCAGAAAGTGAAAAATGGATAAAGAAGTTGTGGTATTTACTTACAAAGCAATATCACTCAGCAATGAAATCTATGTCATCAGGCCCTTAGCAGCACAATGAGTGGATTCAGGTATGATGCTTCTAACTGAAATAAGTCACACAGAAAAAGAAACATCATAAGATATCAGTAATACATGGAATGTAAACTTGGCTACACAGGAACTGAATTACAGAACAGAACAGGGTCTCAAACTTAGAAAACCAACTTATGCTTGCTTAAGGGGAAAGGTGAGTTGGGGTGCTGCATAAAACCAGAGATTGAAATGAGCACAGATAAAGTTCCTTAAGCCAAATATGGAATAGACAAGAGCTACTCCTTGCTCAACGAAATGGACTCAACACCCCATATTAAACGCCTAAGAATGTACCTGACTAGTAAGTATCTTAAAACCTATGGATTGCTATGTCTCCGAAAGAGAATCAAGCGTGTGTACAGGGGTATAAACGCAGCAGTGATAGGATTGGAGAGGTTCGGTGAGCAAATGAAGACCCTTTGAAGTCATATTGCATGGTACCCATTCCACGGGTCTCAACTCTCCAGGTTTAAGGTATTCTTCCTTCAGCTAAAACATGCATGTGGAACCCAGAGTATGATCAACCGTGTGAACGGGAGACGTGTTCAAATATGTCTCAGTTTTCCTCCCCTGGTACTCGGGTGCAACATTCCAGACGCTTTACTAACACTCTCCCGACTTGGAGAGTCAGTCCCTTTAACCTCCTATTTGGCCCAGTTTGCAATTTCTGCGGAAGATGAACAGGAATAGCGAGAACCAATGAGAGACTAGCTGGAGGTGTCTGGACGGGCAAATTTAACTCTCATTTCCCACCAGGAAGAGGAATTAACCAAACGCTCAGCGTGCCATGCCGGAAACAGATAAGGGCCTGAAGCCATCCTGCGGTGTTGTGGCCAAGTCACAAGAAAGCGAGTTGAAGAAAGGAGCTCAGGGGCACTGTAATGCACAAACCTGCAGAGTTATAAATGACAGCTATCGTCCAAAAATATACTGAAGTAAGGCTGCCAAGAGGACTTGAAAGCGGGGCAGAATTGCAGGAAACCGATTTCAGGAGGTAGACTGGAATTGCATTGAAAGCATAGGAAAAGAGGCAGAACGTCCACAATGATGCACTTGGCCAAAAAGGGCGTATGCGTTTTTTCCTGAATATATTCAGGAAAAAACGCATACGCCCTTTTTGGCCAACCAAGCAAGCTTGCAAAGAAATCTGCACTACAATGAAGTGTCACTTCCCCCCGGTCAAAAGGGCCATCTGAAAAAAGTGTAAAATCCAGAAAGGCAGGACAGGCAATGGAGAACTGGGAGCCTTGTTATGCTGATGGGCGGGATGTAAATTGCCAACAGACACTCGGGAGAAGTGTATGGTGTTTCCTGAAACATCTAAAAAACACAGCAACAGAGCCTAGGGCACTTCCACTTATGGTCCTATAGCTTAGGGAAATTAAAATCAAAAAGACACAGCCACCCCAAAGTTTGGGACGCCTCTGTTTACAAGAACCTCGTTTACCGTACAAGTTCAACATCACAGAAAGTGAAAAATGGATAAAGAACTTGTGGAACTTACGTACAATGCAGTATCACTCAGCAATGAAATCTATGTCACCAGGCCCGTAGCAGCATAATGAGTGGATTCAGGTACGATGATTCTAACTGAAATAAGTCACACAGAAAAAGAAACATCATAAGATATCACTAATACACGGAATGTAAACTTGGCTACACAGGAACTGAATTCCAAAACAGAACAGGGTCTCAAATTTAGAAAACCAACTTATGCTTGCTTAAGGGGAAAGGTGAGTTGGGGTGCTGCATAAAACCAGAGATTGAAATGAGCACAGATAAAGTTCCTTAAGCCAAATATGGAATAGACAAGAGCTACTCCTTGCTCAACGAAATGGACTCAACACCGCATATTAAACGCCTAAGAATGTACCTGACTAGTAAGTATCTTAAAACCTATGGATTGCTATGTCTCCGAAAGAGAATCAAGCATGTGTACAGGGGCATAAACGCAGCAGTGATAGGATTGGAGAGGTTCGGTGAGCAAATGAAGCCCCTTTGAAGTCATATTGCATGGTACCCATTCCACGTGTTTCAACTACCCAGGTTTAAGGTATTCTTCCTTCAGCTAAAACATGCATGTGGAACCTAGAGTATGATCAACCATGTGATCGGGAGACGTGTTCAAATATGTCTCAGTTTTCGTACCCTGGTACTCGGGTGCAACATTCCAGACGCTTTACTAACACTCTCCCGACTTGGAGAGTCAGTCCCTTTAACCTCCTGTTTGGCCCAGCTTGTAATTTCTGCGGAAGATGAACAAGAATAGCGAGAACCAATGAGAGACTAGCTGGAGGTGTCTGGACGGGCAAATTTAACTCTCATTTCCCACCAGGAAGAGGAATTAACCAAAGGCTCAGCGTGCCGTGCCGGAACCAGATTAGGGCCTAAAGCCATCCTGCGGTGTTGCGGCCAGCTCACAAGAAAGCGAGTTGAAGAAAGGAGCTCAGGGGCACTGTAATTCACAAACCTGCAGAGTTATAAATGACAGCTATCGTCCAAAAATATACCGAAGTAAGGCTGCCAAGAGGACTTGAAAGCGGGGCAGAATTGCAGGAAACCGATTTCAGGAGGTAGACTGGAATTGCATTGAAAGCATAGGAAAAGAGGCAGAACGTCCACAATGATGCACTTGGCCAAAAAGGGCGTATGCGTTTTTTCCTGAATATATTCGGGAAAAAACGCATACGCACTTTTTGGCCAACCAAGCAAGCTTGCAAAGGAAATCTGCACTACAATGAAGTCTCACTTCCCCCCGGTCAAAAGGGCCATCTGAAAAAAGTGTAAAATCCAGAAAGGCAGGACAGGCCATGGAGAACTGGGAGCCTTGTTATGCTGATGGGCGGGATGTAAATTGCCAACAGACACTCGGGAGAAGTGTATGGTGTTTTCTGAAACATCTAAAAAACAAAGCAACAGAGCCTAGGGCACTTCCACTTATGGTCCTATAGTTTAGGGAAATTAAAATCAAAAAGACACAGCCACCCCAAAGTTTGGGACGCCTCTGTTTACAAGAACCTCGCTTACCTTACAAGTTCAACATCACAGAAAGTGAAAAATGGATAAAGAACTTGTGGAACTTACGTACAATGCAGTATCACTCAGCAATGAAATCTCTGTCACCAGGCCCGTAGCAGCATAATGAGTGGATTCAGGTACGATGATTCTAACTGAAATAAGTCACACAGAAAAAGAAACATCATAAGATATCACTAATACACGGAATGTAAACTTGGCTACACAGGAACTGAATTCCAAAACAGAACAGGGTCCCAAATTTAGAAAACCAACTTATGCTTGCTTAAGGGGAAAGGTGAGTTGGGGTGCTGCATAAAACCAGAGATTGAAATGAGCACAGATAAAGTTCCTTAAGCCAAATATGGAATAGACAAGAGCTACTCCTTGCTCAACGAAATGGACTCAACACCCCATATTAAACGCCTAAGAATGTACCTGACTAGTAAGTATCTTAAAACCTATGGATTGCTATGTCTCCAAAAGAGAATCAAGCATGTGTACAGGGGCATAAACGCAGCAGTGATAGGATTAGAGAGGTTCGGTGAGCAAATGAAGACCCTTTGAAGTCATATTGCATGGTACCCATTCCACGTGTTTCAACTACCCAGGTTTAATGTATTCTTCCTTCAGCTAAAACATGCATGTGGAACCTAGAGTATGATCAACCATGTGATCGGGAGACGTGTTCAAATATGTCTCAGTTTTCGTACCCTGGTACTCGGGTGCAACATTCCAGACGCTTTACTAACACTCTCCCGACTTGGAGAGTCAGTCCCTTTAACCTCCTGTTTGGCCCAGTTTGCAATTTCTGCGGAAGATGAACAGGAATAGCGAGAACCAATGAGAGATTAGCTGGAGGTGTCTGGACGGGCAAATTTAACTCTCATTTCCCACCAGGAAGAGGAATTAACCAAAGGCTCAGCGTGCCGTGCCGGAACCAGATTAGGGCCTGAAGCCATCCTGCGGTGTTGCGGCCAGCTCACAAGAAAGCGAGTTGAAGAAAGGAGCTCAGGGGCACTGTAATTCACAAACCTGCAGAGTTATAAATGACAGCTATCGTCCAAAAATATACTGAAGTAAGGCTGCCAAGAGGACTTGAAAGCGGGGCAGAATTGCAGGAAACCGATTTCAGGAGGTAGACTGGAATTGCATTGAAAGCATAGGAAAAGAGGCAGAACGTCCACAATGATGCACTTGGCCAAAAAGGGCGTATGCGTTTTTTCCTGAATATATTCAGGAAAAAACGCATACGCCCTTTTTGGCCAACCAAGCAAGCTTGCAAAGGAAATCTGCACTACAATGAAGTCTCACTTCCCCCCGGTCAAAAGGGCCATCTGAAAAAAGTGTAAAATCCAGAAAGGCAGGACAGGCCATGGAGAACTGGGAGCCTTGTTATGCTGATGGGCGGGATGTAAATTGCCAACAGACACTCGGGAGAAGTGTTTGGTGTTTCCTGAAACATCTAACAAACACAGCAACAGAGCCTAGGGCACTTCCACTTATGGTCCTATAGCTTAGAGAAATTAAAATCAAAAAGACACAGCCACCCCAAAGTTTGGGACGCCTCTGTTTACAAGAACCTCATTTACAGTACAAGTTCAACATCGCAGAAAGTGAAAAATGGATAAAGAAGTTGTGGTATTACTTACAAAGGAATATCACTCAGCAATGAAATCTATGTCATCAGGCCCTTAGCAACACAATGAGTGGATTCAGGTATGATGATTCTAACTGAAATAAGTCACACAGAAAAAGAAACATCATAAGATATCAGTAATACACGGAATGTAAACTTGACTACACAGGAACTGAATTACAGAACAGAACAGGGTCTCAAATTTAGAAAACCAACTTATGCTTGCTTAAGGGGAAAGGTGAGTTGGGGTGCTGCATAAAACCAGAGATTGAAATGAGCACAGATAAAGTTCCTTAAGCCAAATATGGAATAGACAAGAGCTACTCCTTGCTCAACGAAATGGACTCAACACCGCATATTAAACGCCTAAGAATGTACCTGACTAGTAAGTATCTTAAAACCTATGGATTGCTATGACTCCGAAAGAGAATCAAGCATGTGTACAGGGGCATAAACGCAGCAGTGATAGGATTGGAGAGGTTCGGTGAGCAAATGAAGACCCTTTGAAGTCATATTTTATGGTACCCATTCCACGGGTTTCAACTACCCAGGTTTAAGGTATTCTTCCTTCAGCTAAAACATGCATGTGGAACCTAAAGTATGATCAACCATGTGATTGGGAGACGTGTTCAAATATGTCTCAGTTTTCGTACCCTGGTACTCGGGTGCAACATTCCAGAAGCTTTATTAACACTCTCCCGACTTGGAGAGTCAGTGCCTTTAACCTCCTGTTTGGCCCAGTTTGCAATTACTGCGGAAGATGAACAGGAATAGGGAGAACCAATGAGAGACTAGCTGGACGTGTCTGAACGGGCAAATTTAACTCTCATTTCCCACCAGGAAGAGGAATTAACCAAAGGCTCAGCGTGCCGTGCCGGAACCAGATTACGGCCTGAAGCCATCCTGCGGTGTTGCGGCCAGGTCACAAGAAAGCGAGTTGAAGAAAGGAGCTCAGGGGCACTGTAATTCACAAACCTGCAGAGTTATAAATTACAGCTATCGTCCAAAAATATACTGAAGTAAGGCTGCCAAGAGGACTTGAAAGCGGGGCAGAATTGCAGGAAACCGATTTCAGGAGGTAGACTGGAATTGCATTGAAAGCATAGGAAAAGAGGCAGAACGTCCACAATGATGCACTTGGCCAAAAAGGGCGTATGCGTTTTTTCCTGAATATATTCAGGAAAAAACGCATACGCCCTTTTTGGCCAACCAAGCAAGCTTGCAAAGGAAATCTGCACTACAATGAAGTGTCACTTCCCCCCGGTCAAAAGGGCCATCTGAAAAAAGTGTAAAATCCAGAAAGGCAGGACAGGCAATGGAGAACTGGGAGCCTTGTTATGCTGATGGGCGGGATGTAAATTGCCAACAGACACTCGGGAGAAGTGTATGGTGTTTCCTGAAACATCTAAAAAACACAGCAACAGAGCCTAGGGCACTTCCACTTATGGTCCTATAGCTTAGGGAAATTAAAATCAAAAAGACACAGCCACCCCAAAGTTTGGGACGCCTCTGTTTACAAGAACCTCGTTTACCGTACAAGTTCAACATCACAGAAAGTGAAAAATGGATAAAGAACTTGTGGAACTTACGTACAATGCAGTATCACTCAGCAATGAAATCTATGTCACCAGGCCCGTAGCAGCATAATGAGTGGATTCAGGTACGATGATTCTAACTGAAATAAGTCACACAGAAAAAGAAACATCATAAGATATCACTAATACACGGAATGTAAACTTGGCTACACAGGAACTGAATTCCAAAACAGAACAGGGTCTCAAATTTAGAAAACCAACTTATGCTTGCTTAAGGGGAAAGGTGAGTTGGGGTGCTGCATAAAACCAGAGATTGAAATGAGCACAGATAAAGTTCCTTAAGCCAAATATGGAATAGACAAGAGCTACTCCTTGCTCAACGAAATGGACTCAACACCGCATATTAAACGCCTAAGAATGTACCTGACTAGTAAGTATCTTAAAACCTATGGATTGCTATGTCTCCGAAAGAGAATCAAGCATGTGTACAGGGGCATAAACGCAGCAGTGATAGGATTGGAGAGGTTCGGTGAGCAAATGAAGACCCTTTGAAGTCATATTGCATGGTACCCATTCCACGGGTCTCAACTCTCCAGGTTTAAGGTATTCTTCCTTCAGCTAAAACATGCATGTGGAACCTAGAGTATGATCAACCATGTGATCGGGAGACGTGTTCAAATATGTCTCAGTTTTCGTACCCTGGTACTCGGGTGCAACATTCCAGACGCTTTACTAACACTCTCCCGACTTGGAGAGTCAGTCCCTTTAACCTCCTGTTTGGCCCAGCTTGTAATTTCTGCGGAAGATGAACAAGAATAGCGAGAACCAATGAGAGACTAGCTGGAGGTGTCTGGACGGGCAAATTTAACTCTCATTTCCCACCAGGAAGAGGAATTAACCAAAGGCTCAGCGTGCCGTGCCGGAACCAGATTAGGGCCTGAAGCCATCCTGCGGTGTTGCGGCCAGCTCACAAGAAAGCGAGTTGAAGAAAGGAGCTCAGGGGCACTGTAATTCACAAACCTGCAGAGTTATAAATGACAGCTATCGTCCAAAAATATACCGAAGTAAGGCTGCCAAGAGGACTTGAAAGCGGGGCAGAATTGCAGGAAACCGATTTCAGGAGGTAGACTGGAATTGCATTGAAAGCATAGGAAAAGAGGCAGAACGTCCACAATGATGCACTTGGCCAAAAAGGGCGTATGCGTTTTTTCCTGAATATATTCGGGAAAAAACGCATACGCCCTTTTTGGCCAACCAAGCAAGCTTGCAAAGGAAATCTGCACTACAATGAAGTCTCACTTCCCCCCGGTCAAAAGGGCCATCTGAAAAAAGTGTAAAATCCAGAAAGGCAGGACAGGCCATGGAGAACTGGGAGCCTTGTTATGCTGATGGGCGGGATGTAAATTGCCAACAGACACTCGGGAGAAGTGTATGGTGTTTTCTGAAACATCTAAAAAACAAAGCAACAGAGCCTAGGGCACTTCCACTTATGGTCCTATAGTTTAGGGAAATTAAAATCAAAAAGACACAGCCACCCCAAAGTTTGGGACGCCTCTGTTTACAAGAACCTCGCTTACCTTACAAGTTCAACATCACAGAAAGTGAAAAATGGATAAAGAACTTGTGGAACTTACGTACAATGCAGTATCACTCAGCAATGAAATCTCTGTCACCAGGCCCGTAGCAGCATAATGAGTGGATTCAGGTACGATGATTCTAACTGAAATAAGTCACACAGAAAAAGAAACATCATAAGATATCACTAATACACGGAATGTAAACTTGGCTACACAGGAACTGAATTCCAAAACAGAACAGGGTCCCAAATTTAGAAAACCAACTTATGCTTGCTTAAGGGGAAAGGTGAGTTGGGGTGCTGCATAAAACCAGAGATTGAAATGAGCACAGATAAAGTTCCTTAAGCCAAATATGGAATAGACAAGAGCTACTCCTTGCTCAACAAAATGGACTCAACACCCCATATTAAACGCCTAAGAATGTACCTGACTAGTAAGTATCTTAAAACCTATGGATTGCTATGTCTCCAAAAGAGAATCAAGCATGTGTACAGGGGCATAAACGCAGCAGTGATAGGATTAGAGAGGTTCGGTGAGCAAATGAAGACCCTTTGAAGTCATATTGCATGGTACCCATTCCACGTGTTTCAACTACCCAGGTTTAATGTATTCTTCCTTCAGCTAAAACATGCATGTGGAACCTAGAGTATGATCAACCATGTGATCGGGAGACGTGTTCAAATATGTCTCAGTTTTCGTACCCTGGTACTCGGGTGCAACATTCCAGACGCTTTACTAACACTCTCCCGACTTGGAGAGTCAGTCCCTTTAACCTCCTGTTTGGCCCAGTTTGCAATTTCTGCGGAAGATGAACAGGAATAGCGAGAACCAATGAGAGATTAGCTGGAGGTGTCTGGACGGGCAAATTTAACTCTCATTTCCCACCAGGAAGAGGAATTAACCAAAGGCTCAGCGTGCCGTGCCGGAACCAGATTAGGGCCTGAAGCCATCCTGCGGTGTTGCGGCCAGCTCACAAGAAAGCGAGTTGAAGAAAGGAGCTCAGGGGCACTGTAATTCACAAACCTGCAGAGTTATAAATGACAGCTATCGTCCAAAAATATACTGAAGTAAGGCTGCCAAGAGGACTTGAAAGCGGGGCAGAATTGCAGGAAACCGATTTCAGGAGGTAGACTGGAATTGCATTGAAAGCATAGGAAAAGAGGCAGAACGTCCACAATGATGCACTTGGCCAAAAAGGGCGTATGCGTTTTTTCCTGAATATATTCAGGAAAAAACGCATACGCCCTTTTTGGCCAACCAAGCAAGCTTGCAAAGGAAATCTGCACTACAATGAAGTCTCACTTCCCCCCGGTCAAAAGGGCCATCTGAAAAAAGTGTAAAATCCAGAAAGGCAGGACAGGCCATGGAGAACTGGGAGCCTTGTTATGCTGATGGGCGGGATGTAAATTGCCAACAGACACTCGGGAGAAGTGTTTGGTGTTTCCTGAAACATCTAACAAACACAGCAACAGAGCCTAGGGCACTTCCACTTATGGTCCTATAGCTTAGAGAAATTAAAATCAAAAAGACACAGCCACCCCAAAGTTTGGGACGCCTCTGTTTACAAGAACCTCATTTACAGTACAAGTTCAACATCGCAGAAAGTGAAAAATGGATAAAGAAGTTGTGGTATTACTTACAAAGGAATATCACTCAGCAATGAAATCTATGTCATCAGGCCCTTAGCAAAACAATGAGTGGATTCAGGTATGATGATTCTAACTGAAATAAGTCACACAGAAAAAGAAACATCATAAGATATCAGTAATACACGGAATGTAAACTTGACTACACAGGAACTGAATTACAGAACAGAACAGGGTCTCAAATTTAGAAAACCAACTTATGCTTGCTTAAGGGGAAAGGTGAGTTGGGGTGCTGCATAAAACCAGAGATTGAAATGAGCACAGATAAAGTTCCTTAAGCCAAATATGGAATAGACAAGAGCTACTCCTTGCTCAACGAAATGGACTCAACACCGCATATTAAACGCCTAAGAATGTACCTGACTAGTAAGTATCTTAAAACCTATGGATTGCTATGACTCCGAAAGAGAATCAAGCATGTGTACAGGGGCATAAACGCAGCAGTGATAGGATTGGAGAGGTTCGGTGAGCAAATGAAGACCCTTTGAAGTCATATTTTATGGTACCCATTCCACGGGTTTCAACTACCCAGGTTTAAGGTATTCTTCCTTCAGCTAAAACATGCATGTGGAACCTAAAGTATGATCAACCATGTGATTGGGAGACGTGTTCAAATATGTCTCAGTTTTCGTACCCTGGTACTCGGGTGCAACATTCCAGAAGCTTTACTAACACTCTCCCGACTTGGAGAGTCAGTGCCTTTAACCTCCTGTTTGGCCCAGTTTGCAATTACTGCGGAAGATGAACAGGAATAGGGAGAACCAATGAGAGACTAGCTGGACGTGTCTGAACGGGCAAATTTAACTCTCATTTCCCACCAGGAAGAGGAATTAACCAAAGGCTCAGCGTGCCGTGCCGGAACCAGATTACGGCCTGAAGCCATCCTGCGGTGTTGCGGCCAGCTCACAAGAAAGCGAGTTGAAGAAAGGAGCTCAGGGGCACTGTAATTCACAAACCTGCAGAGTTATAAATGACAGCTATCGTCCAAAAATATACTGAAGTAAGGCTGCCAAGAGGACTTGAAAGCGGGGCAGAATTGCAGGAAACCGATTTCAGGAGGTAGACTGGAATTGCATTGAAAGCATAGGAAAAGAGGCAGAACGTCCACAATGATGCACTTGGCCAAAAAGGGCGTATGCGTTTTTTCCTGAATATATTCAGGAAAAAACGCATACGCCCTTTTTGGCCAACCAAGCAAGCTTGCAAAGGAAATCTGCACTACAATGAAGTGTCACTTCCCCCCGGTCAAAAGGGCCATCTGAAAAAAGTGTAAAATCCAGAAAGGCAGGACAGGCCATGGAGAACTGGGAGCCTTGTTATGCTGATGGGCGGGATGTAAATTGCCAACAGACACTCGGGAGAAGTGTATGGTGTTTTCTGAAACATCTAAAAAACAAAGCAACAGAGCCTAGGGCACTTCCACTTATGGTCCTATAGTTTAGGGAAATTAAAATCAAAAAGACACAGCCACCCCAAAGTTTGGGACGCCTCTGTTTACAAGAACCTCGCTTACCTTACAAGTTCAACATCACAGAAAGTGAAAAATGGATAAAGAACTTGTGGAACTTACGTACAATGCAGTATCACTCAGCAATGAAATCTCTGTCACCAGGCCCGTAGCAGCATAATGAGTGGATTCAGGTACGATGATTCTAACTGAAATAAGTCACACAGAAAAAGAAACATCATAAGATATCACTAATACACGGAATGTAAACTTGGCTACACAGGAACTGAATTCCAAAACAGAACAGGGTCCCAAATTTAGAAAACCAACTTATGCTTGCTTAAGGGGAAAGGTGAGTTGGGGTGCTGCATAAAACCAGAGATTGAAATGAGCACAGATAAAGTTCCTTAAGCCAAATATGGAATAGACAAGAGCTACTCCTTGCTCAACGAAATGGACTCAACACCCCATATTAAACGCCTAAGAATGTACCTGACTAGTAAGTATCTTAAAACCTATGGATTGCTATGTCTCCAAAAGAGAATCAAGCATGTGTACAGGGGCATAAACGCAGCAGTGATAGGATTAGAGAGGTTCGGTGAGCAAATGAAGACCCTTTGAAGTCATATTGCATGGTACCCATTCCACGTGTTTCAACTACCC
Organism: Pseudorca crassidens; assembly: GCF_039906515.1. Lineage (NCBI taxonomy): Eukaryota > Metazoa > Chordata > Mammalia > Artiodactyla > Delphinidae > Pseudorca > Pseudorca crassidens. Next base: position 223,984 of record NW_027136337.1, on the reverse strand, counting down.
AGGTTTAATGTATTCTTCCTTCAGCTAAAACATGCATGTGGAACCTAGAGTATGATCAACCATGTGATCGGGAGACGTGTTCAAATATGTCTCAGTTTTCGTACCCTGGTACTCGGGTGCAACATTCCAGACGCTTTACTAACACTCTCCCGACTTGGAGAGTCAGTCCCTTTAACCTCCTGTTTGGCCCAGTTTGCAATTTCTGCGGAAGATGAACAGGAATAGCGAGAACCAATGAGAGATTAGCTGGAGGTGTCTGGACGGGCAAATTTAACTCTCATTTCCCACCAGGAAGAGGAATTAACCAAAGGCTCAGCGTGCCGTGCCGGAACCAGATTAGGGCCTGAAGCCATCCTGCGGTGTTGCGGCCAGCTCACAAGAAAGCGAGTTGAAGAAAGGAGCTCAGGGGCACTGTAATTCACAAACCTGCAGAGTTATAAATGACAGCTATCGTCCAAAAATATACTGAAGTAAGGCTGCCAAGAGGACTTGAAAGCGGGGCAGAATTGCAGGAAACCGATTTCAGGAGGTAGACTGGAATTGCATTGAAAGCATAGGAAAAGAGGCAGAACGTCCACAATGATGCACTTGGCCAAAAAGGGCGTATGCGTTTTTTCCTGAATATATTCAGGAAAAAACGCATACGCCCTTTTTGGCCAACCAAGCAAGCTTGCAAAGGAAATCTGCACTACAATGAAGTCTCACTTCCCCCCGGTCAAAAGGGCCATCTGAAAAAAGTGTAAAATCCAGAAAGGCAGGACAGGCCATGGAGAACTGGGAGCCTTGTTATGCTGATGGGCGGGATGTAAATTGCCAACAGACACTCGGGAGAAGTGTTTGGTGTTTCCTGAAACATCTAACAAACACAGCAACAGAGCCTAGGGCACTTCCACTTATGGTCCTATAGCTTAGAGAAATTAAAATCAAAAAGACACAGCCACCCCAAAGTTTGGGACGCCTCTGTTTACAAGAACCTCATTTACAGTACAAGTTCAACATCGCAGAAAGTGAAAAATGGATAAAGAAGTTGTGGTATTACTTACAAAGGAATATCACTCAGCAATGAAATCTATGTCATCAGGCCCTTAGCAACACAATGAGTGGATTCAGGTATGATGATTCTAACTGAAATAAGTCACACAGAAAAAGAAACATCATAAGATATCAGTAATACACGGAATGTAAACTTGACTACACAGGAACTGAATTACAGAACAGAACAGGGTCTCAAATTTAGAAAACCAACTTATGCTTGCTTAAGGGGAAAGGTGAGTTGGGGTGCTGCATAAAACCAGAGATTGAAATGAGCACAGATAAAGTTCCTTAAGCCAAATATGGAATAGACAAGAGCTACTCCTTGCTCAACGAAATGGACTCAACACCGCATATTAAACGCCTAAGAATGTACCTGACTAGTAAGTATCTTAAAACCTATGGATTGCTATGACTCCGAAAGAGAATCAAGCATGTGTACAGGGGCATAAACGCAGCAGTGATAGGATTGGAGAGGTTCGGTGAGCAAATGAAGACCCTTTGAAGTCATATTTTATGGTACCCATTCCACAGGTTTCAACTACCCAGGTTTAAGGTATTCTTCCTTCAGCTAAAACATGCATGTGGAACCTAAAGTATGATCAACCATGTGATTGGGAGACGTGTTCAAATATGTCTCAGTTTTCGTACCCTTGTACTCGGGTGCAACATTCCAGAAGCTTTATTAACACTCTCCCGACTTGGAGAGTCAGTGCCTTTAACCTCCTGTTTGGCCCAGTTTGCAATTACTGCGGAAGATGAACAGGAATAGGGAGAACCAATGAGAGACTAGCTGGACGTGTCTGAACGGGCAAATTTAACTCTCATTTCCCACCAGGAAGAGGAATTAACCAAAGGCTCAGCGTGCCGTGCCGGAACCAGATTACGGCCTGAAGCCATCCTGCGGTGTTGCGGCCAGGTCACAAGAAAGCGAGTTGAAGAAAGGAGCTCAGGGGCACTGTAATTCACAAACCTGCAGAGTTATAAATTACAGCTATCGTCCAAAAATATACTGAAGTAAGGCTGCCAAGAGGACTTGAAAGCGGGGCAGAATTGCAGGAAACCAATTTCAGGAGGTAGACTGGAATTGCATTGAAAGCATAGGAAAAGAGGCAGAACGTCCACAATGATGCACTTGGCCAAAAAGGGCGTATGCGTTTTTTCCTGAATATATTCAGGAAAAAACGCATACGCCCTTTTTGGCCAACCAAGCAAGCTTGCAAAGGAAATCTGCACTACAATGAAGTGTCACTTCCCCCCGGTCAAAAGGGCCATCTGAAAAAAGTGTAAAATCCAGAAAGGCAGGACAGGCAATGGAGAACTGGGAGCCTTGTTATGCTGATGGGCGGGATGTAAATTGCCAACAGACACTCGGGAGAAGTGTATGGTGTTTCCTGAAACATCTAAAAAACACAGCAACAGAGCCTAGGGCACTTCCACTTATGGTCCTATAGCTTAGGGAAATTAAAATCAAAAAGACACAGCCACCCCAAAGTTTGGGACGCCTCTGTTTACAAGAACCTCGTTTACCGTACAAGTTCAACATCACAGAAAGTGAAAAATGGATAAAGAACTTGTGGAACTTACGTACAATGCAGTATCACTCAGCAATGAAATCTATGTCACCAGGCCCGTAGCAGCATAATGAGTGGATTCAGGTACGATGATTCTAACTGAAATAAGTCACACAGAAAAAGAAACATCATAAGATATCACTAATACACGGAATGTAAACTTGGCTACACAGGAACTGAATTCCAAAACAGAACAGGGTCTCAAATTTAGAAAACCAACTTATGCTTGCTTAAGGGGAAAGGTGAGTTGGGGTGCTGCATAAAACCAGAGATTGAAATGAGCACAGATAAAGTTCCTTAAGCCAAATATGGAATAGACAAGAGCTACTCCTTGCTCAACGAAATGGACTCAACACCGCATATTAAACGCCTAAGAATGTACCTGACTAGTAAGTATCTTAAAACCTATGGATTGCTATGTCTCCGAAAGAGAATCAAGCATGTGTACAGGGGCATAAACGCAGCAGTGATAGGATTGGAGAGGTTCGGTGAGCAAATGAAGACCCTTTGAAGTCATATTGCATGGTACCCATTCCACGGGTCTCAACTCTCCAGGTTTAAGGTATTCTTCCTTCAGCTAAAACATGCATGTGGAACCTAGAGTATGATCAACCATGTGATCGGGAGACGTGTTCAAATATGTCTCAGTTTTCGTACCCTGGTACTCGGGTGCAACATTCCAGACGCTTTACTAACACTCTCCCGACTTGGAGAGTCAGTCCCTTTAACCTCCTGTTTGGCCCAGCTTGTAATTTCTGCGGAAGATGAACAAGAATAGCGAGAACCAATGAGAGACTAGCTGGAGGTGTCTGGACGGGCAAATTTAACTCTCATTTCCCACCAGGAAGAGGAATTAACCAAAGGCTCAGCGTGCCGTGCCGGAACCAGATTAGGGCCTGAAGCCATCCTGCGGTGTTGCGGCCAGCTCACAAGAAAGCGAGTTGAAGAAAGGAGCTCAGGGGCACTGTAATTCACAAACCTGCAGAGTTATAAATGACAGCTATCGTCCAAAAATATACCGAAGTAAGGCTGCCAAGAGGACTTGAAAGCGGGGCAGAATTGCAGGAAACCGATTTCAGGAGGTAGACTGGAATTGCATTGAAAGCATAGGAAAAGAGGCAGAACGTCCACAATGATGCACTTGGCCAAAAAGGGCGTATGCGTTTTTTCCTGAATATATTCGGGAAAAAACGCATACGCCCTTTTTGGCCAACCAAGCAAGCTTGCAAAGGAAATCTGCACTACAATGAAGTCTCACTTCCCCCCGGTCAAAAGGGCCATCTGAAAAAAGTGTAAAATCCAGAAAGGCAGGACAGGCCATGGAGAACTGGGAGCCTTGTTATGCTGATGGGCGGGATGTAAATTGCCAACAGACACTCGGGAGAAGTGTATGGTGTTTTCTGAAACATCTAAAAAACAAAGCAACAGAGCCTAGGGCACTTCCACTTATGGTCCTATAGTTTAGGGAAATTAAAATCAAAAAGACACAGCCACCCCAAAGTTTGGGACGCCTCTGTTTACAAGAACCTCGCTTACCTTACAAGTTCAACATCACAGAAAGTGAAAAATGGATAAAGAACTTGTGGAACTTACGTACAATGCAGTATCACTCAGCAATGAAATCTCTGTCACCAGGCCCGTAGCAGCATAATGAGTGGATTCAGGTACGATGATTCTAACTGAAATAAGTCACACAGAAAAAGAAACATCATAAGATATCACTAATACACGGAATGTAAACTTGGCTACACAGGAACTGAATTCCAAAACAGAACAGGGTCCCAAATTTAGAAAACCAACTTATGCTTGCTTAAGGGGAAAGGTGAGTTGGGGTGCTGCATAAAACCAGAGATTGAAATGAGCACAGATAAAGTTCCTTAAGCCAAATATGGAATAGACAAGAGCTACTCCTTGCTCAACAAAATGGACTCAACACCCCATATTAAACGCCTAAGAATGTACCTGACTAGTAAGTATCTTAAAACCTATGGATTGCTATGTCTCCAAAAGAGAATCAAGCATGTGTACAGGGGCATAAACGCAGCAGTGATAGGATTAGAGAGGTTCGGTGAGCAAATGAAGACCCTTTGAAGTCATATTGCATGGTACCCATTCCACGTGTTTCAACTACCCAGGTTTAATGTATTCTTCCTTCAGCTAAAACATGCATGTGGAACCTAGAGTATGATCAACCATGTGATCGGGAGACGTGTTCAAATATGTCTCAGTTTTCGTACCCTGGTACTCGGGTGCAACATTCCAGACGCTTTACTAACACTCTCCCGACTTGGAGAGTCAGTCCCTTTAACCTCCTGTTTGGCCCAGTTTGCAATTTCTGCGGAAGATGAACAGGAATAGCGAGAACCAATGAGAGATTAGCTGGAGGTGTCTGGACGGGCAAATTTAACTCTCATTTCCCACCAGGAAGAGGAATTAACCAAAGGCTCAGCGTGCCGTGCCGGAACCAGATTAGGGCCTGAAGCCATCCTGCGGTGTTGCGGCCAGCTCACAAGAAAGCGAGTTGAAGAAAGGAGCTCAGGGGCACTGTAATTCACAAACCTGCAGAGTTATAAATGACAGCTATCGTCCAAAAATATACTGAAGTAAGGCTGCCAAGAGGACTTGAAAGCGGGGCAGAATTGCAGGAAACCGATTTCAGGAGGTAGACTGGAATTGCATTGAAAGCATAGGAAAAGAGGCAGAACGTCCACAATGATGCACTTGGCCAAAAAGGGCGTATGCGTTTTTTCCTGAATATATTCAGGAAAAAACGCATACGCCCTTTTTGGCCAACCAAGCAAGCTTGCAAAGGAAATCTGCACTACAATGAAGTCTCACTTCCCCCCGGTCAAAAGGGCCATCTGAAAAAAGTGTAAAATCCAGAAAGGCAGGACAGGCCATGGAGAACTGGGAGCCTTGTTATGCTGATGGGCGGGATGTAAATTGCCAACAGACACTCGGGAGAAGTGTTTGGTGTTTCCTGAAACATCTAACAAACACAGCAACAGAGCCTAGGGCACTTCCACTTATGGTCCTATAGCTTAGAGAAATTAAAATCAAAAAGACACAGCCACCCCAAAGTTTGGGACGCCTCTGTTTACAAGAACCTCATTTACAGTACAAGTTCAACATCGCAGAAAGTGAAAAATGGATAAAGAAGTTGTGGTATTACTTACAAAGGAATATCACTCAGCAATGAAATCTATGTCATCAGGCCCTTAGCAAAACAATGAGTGGATTCAGGTATGATGATTCTAACTGAAATAAGTCACACAGAAAAAGAAACATCATAAGATATCAGTAATACACGGAATGTAAACTTGACTACACAGGAACTGAATTACAGAACAGAACAGGGTCTCAAATTTAGAAAACCAACTTATGCTTGCTTAAGGGGAAAGGTGAGTTGGGGTGCTGCATAAAACCAGAGATTGAAATGAGCACAGATAAAGTTCCTTAAGCCAAATATGGAATAGACAAGAGCTACTCCTTGCTCAACGAAATGGACTCAACACCGCATATTAAACGCCTAAGAATGTACCTGACTAGTAAGTATCTTAAAACCTATGGATTGCTATGACTCCGAAAGAGAATCAAGCATGTGTACAGGGGCATAAACGCAGCAGTGATAGGATTGGAGAGGTTCGGTGAGCAAATGAAGACCCTTTGAAGTCATATTTTATGGTACCCATTCCACGGGTTTCAACTACCCAGGTTTAAGGTATTCTTCCTTCAGCTAAAACATGCATGTGGAACCTAAAGTATGATCAACCATGTGATTGGGAGACGTGTTCAAATATGTCTCAGTTTTCGTACCCTGGTACTCGGGTGCAACATTCCAGAAGCTTTACTAACACTCTCCCGACTTGGAGAGTCAGTGCCTTTAACCTCCTGTTTGGCCCAGTTTGCAATTACTGCGGAAGATGAACAGGAATAGGGAGAACCAATGAGAGACTAGCTGGACGTGTCTGAACGGGCAAATTTAACTCTCATTTCCCACCAGGAAGAGGAATTAACCAAAGGCTCAGCGTGCCGTGCCGGAACCAGATTACGGCCTGAAGCCATCCTGCGGTGTTGCGGCCAGCTCACAAGAAAGCGAGTTGAAGAAAGGAGCTCAGGGGCACTGTAATTCACAAACCTGCAGAGTTATAAATGACAGCTATCGTCCAAAAATATACTGAAGTAAGGCTGCCAAGAGGACTTGAAAGCGGGGCAGAATTGCAGGAAACCGATTTCAGGAGGTAGACTGGAATTGCATTGAAAGCATAGGAAAAGAGGCAGAACGTCCACAATGATGCACTTGGCCAAAAAGGGCGTATGCGTTTTTTCCTGAATATATTCAGGAAAAAACGCATACGCCCTTTTTGGCCAACCAAGCAAGCTTGCAAAGGAAATCTGCACTACAATGAAGTGTCACTTCCCCCCGGTCAAAAGGGCCATCTGAAAAAAGTGTAAAATCCAGAAAGGCAGGACAGGCCATGGAGAACTGGGAGCCTTGTTATGCTGATGGGCGGGATGTAAATTGCCAACAGACACTCGGGAGAAGTGTATGGTGTTTCCTGAAACATCTAAAAAACACAGCAACAGAGCCTAGGGCACTTCCACTTATGGTCCTATAGCTTAGGGAAATTAAAATCAAAAAGACACAGCCACCCCAAAGTTTGGGACGCCTCTGTTTACAAGAACCTCGTTTACCGTACAAGTTCAACATCACAGAAAGTGAAAAATGGATAAAGAACTTGTGGAACTTACGTACAATGCAGTATCACTCAGCAATGAAATCTATGTCACCAGGCCCGTAGCAGCATAATGAGTGGATTCAGGTACGATGATTCTAACTGAAATAAGTCACACAGAAAAAGAAACATCATAAGATATCACTAATACACGGAATGTAAACTTGGCTACACAGGAACTGAATTCCAAAACAGAACAGGGTCTCAAATTTAGAAAACCAACTTATGCTTGCTTAAGGGGAAAGGTGAGTTGGGGTGCTGCATAAAACCAGAGATTGAAATGAGCACAGATAAAGTTCCTTAAGCCAAATATGGAATAGACAAGAGCTACTCCTTGCTCAACGAAATGGACTCAACACCGCATATTAAACGCCTAAGAATGTACCTGACTAGTAAGTATCTTAAAACCTATGGATTGCTATGTCTCCGAAAGAGAATCAAGCATGTGTACAGGGGCATAAACGCAGCAGTGATAGGATTGGAGAGGTTCGGTGAGCAAATGAAGACCCTTTGAGGTCATATTGCATGGTACCCATTCCACGTGTTTCAACTACCCAGGTTTAAGGTATTCTTCCTTCAGCTAAAACATGCATGTGGAACCTAGAGTATGATCAACCATGTGATCGGGAGACGTGTTCAAATATGTCTCAGTTTTCGTACCCTGGTACTCGGGTGCAACATTCCAGACGCTTTACTAACACTCTCCCGACTTGGAGAGTCAGTCCCTTTAACCTCCTGTTTGGCCCAGCTTGTAATTTCTGCGGAAGATGAACAAGAATAGCGAGAACCAATGAGAGACTAGCTGGAGGTGTCTGGACGGGCAAATTTAACTCTCATTTCCCACCAGGAAGAGGAATTAACCAAAGGCTCAGCGTGCCGTGCCGGAACCAGATTAGGGCCTGAAGCCATCCTGCGGTGTTGCGGCCAGCTCACAAGAAAGCGAGTTGAAGAAAGGAGCTCAGGGGCACTGTAATTCACAAACCTGCAGAGTTATAAATGACAGCTATCGTCCAAAAATATACCGAAGTAAGGCTGCCAAGAGGACTTGAAAGCGGGGCAGAATTGCAGGAAACCGATTTCAGGAGGTAGACTGGAATTGCATTGAAAGCATAGGAAAAGAGGCAGAACGTCCACAATGATGCACTTGGCCAAAAAGGGCGTATGCGTTTTTTCCTGAATATATTCGGGAAAAAACGCATACGCCCTTTTTGGCCAACCAAGCAAGCTTGCAAAGGAAATCTGCACTACAATGAAGTCTCACTTCCCCCCGGTCAAAAGGGCCATCTGAAAAAAGTGTAAAATCCAGAAAGGCAGGACAGGCCATGGAGAACTGGGAGCCTTGTTATGCTGATGGGCGGGATGTAAATTGCCAACAGACACTCGGGAGAAGTGTATGGTGTTTTCTGAAACATCTAAAAAACAAAGCAACAGAGCCTAGGGCACTTCCACTTATGGTCCTATAGTTTAGGGAAATTAAAATCAAAAAGACACAGCCACCCCAAAGTTTGGGACGCCTCTGTTTACAAGAACCTCGCTTACCTTACAAGTTCAACATCACAGAAAGTGAAAAATGGATAAAGAACTTGTGGAACTTACGTACAATGCAGTATCACTCAGCAAAGAAATCTCTGTCACCATGCCCGTAGCAGCATAATGAGTGGATTCAGGTACGATGATTCTAACTGAAATAAGTCACACAGAAAAAGAAACATCATAAGATATCACTAATACACGGAATGTAAACTTGGCTACACAGGAACTGAATTCCAAAACAGAACAGGGTCTCAAATTTAGAAAACCAACTTATGCTTGCTTAAGGGGAAAGGTGAGTTGGGGTGCTGCATAAAACCAGAGATTGAAATGAGCACAGATAAAGTTCCTTAAGCCAAATATGGAATAGACAAGAGCTACTCCTTGCTCAACGAAATGGACTCAACACCGCATATTAAACGCCTAAGAATGTACCTGACTAGTAAGTATCTTAAAACCTATGGATTGCTATGTCTCCGAAAGAGAATCAAGCATGTGTACAGGGGCATAAACGCAGCAGTGATAGGATTGGAGAGGTTCGGTGAGCAAATGAAGACCCTTTGAAGTCATATTTTATGGTACCCATTCCACGGGTTTCAACTACCCAGGTTTAAGGTATTCTTCCTTCAGCTAAAACATGCATGTGGAACCTAAAGTATGATCAACCATGTGATTGGGAGACGTGTTCAAATATGTCTCAGTTTTCGTACCCTGGTACTCGGGTGCAACATTCCAGAAGCTTTACTAACACTCTCCCGACTTGGAGAGTCAGTGCCTTTAACCTCCTGTTTGGCCCAGTTTGCAATTACTGCGGAAGATGAACAGGAATAGGGAGAACCAATGAGAGACTAGCTGGACGTGTCTGAACGGGCAAATTTAACTCTCATTTCCCACCAGGAAGAGGAATTAACCAAAGGCTCAGCGTGCCGTGCCGGAACCAGATTACGGCCTGAAGCCATCCTGCGGTGTTGCGGCCAGCTCACAAGAAAGCGAGTTGAAGAAAGGAGCTCAGGGGCACTGTAATTCACAAACCTGCAGAGTTATAAATGACAGCTATCGTCCAAAAATATACTGAAGTAAGGCTGCCAAGAGGACTTGAAAGCGGGGCAGAATTGCAGGAAACCAATTTCAGGAGGTAGACTGGAATTGCATTGAAAGCATAGGAAAAGAGGCAGAACGTCCACAATGATGCACTTGGCCAAAAAGGGCGTATGCGTTTTTTCCTGAATATATTCAGGAAAAAACGCATACGCCCTTTTTGGCCAACCAAGCAAGCTTGCAAAGGAAATCTGCACTACAATGAAGTCTCACTTCCCCCCGGTCAAAAGGGCCATCTGAAAAAAGTGTAAAATCCAGAAAGGCAGGACAGGCAATGGAGAACTGGGAGCCTTGTTATGCTGATGGGCGGGATGTAAATTGCCAACAGACACTCGGGAGAAGTGTATGGTGTTTCCTGAAACATCTAAAAAACACAGCAACAGAGCCTAGGGCACTTCCACTTATGGTCCTATAGCTTAGGGAAATTAAAATCAAAAAGACACAGCCACCCCAAAGTTTGGGACGCCTCTGTTTACAAGAACCTCGTTTACCGTACAAGTTCAACATCACAGAAAGTGAAAAATGGATAAAGAACTTGTGGAACTTACGTACAATGCAGTATCACTCAGCAATGAAATCTATGTCACCAGGCCCGTAGCAGCATAATGAGTGGATTCAGGTACGATGATTCTAACTGAAATAAGTCACACAGAAAAAGAAACATCATAAGATATCACTAATACACGGAATGTAAACTTGGCTACACAGGAACTGAATTCCAAAACAGAACAGGGTCTCAAATTTAGAAAACCAACTTATGCTTGCTTAAGGGGAAAGGTGAGTTGGGGTGCTGCATAAAACCAGAGATTGAAATGAGCACAGATAAAGTTCCTTAAGCCAAATATGGAATAGACAAGAGCTACTCCTTGCTCAACGAAATGGACTCAACACCGCATATTAAACGCCTAAGAATGTACCTGACTAGTAAGTATCTTAAAACCTATGGATTGCTATGTCTCCGAAAGAGAATCAAGCATGTGTACAGGGGCATAAACGCAGCAGTGATAGGATTGGAGAGGTTCGGTGAGCAAATGAAGACCCTTTGAAGTCATATTGCATGGTACCCATTCCACGGGTTTCAACTACCCAGGTTTAAGGTATTCTTCCTTCAGCTAAAACATGCATGTGGAACCTAGAGTATGATCAACCATGTGATCGGGAGACGTGTTCAAATATGTCTCAGTTTTCGTACCCTGGTACTCGGGTGCAACATTCCAGACGCTTTACTAACACTCTCCCGACTTGGAGAGTCAGTCCCTTTAACCTCCTGTTTGGCCCAGCTTGTAATTTCTGCGGAAGATGAACAAGAATAGCGAGAACCAATGAGAGACTAGCTGGAGGTGTCTGGACGGGCAAATTTAACTCTCATTTCCCACCAGGAAGAGGAATTAACCAAAGGCTCAGCGTGCCATGCCGGAACCAGATTAGGGCCTGAAGCCATCCTGCGGTGTTGCGGCCAGCTCACAAGAAAGCGAGTTGAAGAAAGGAGCTCAGGGGCACTGTAATTCACAAACCTGCAGAGTTATAAATGACAGCTATCGTCCAAAAATATACCGAAGTAAGGCTGCCAAGAGGACTTGAAAGCGGGGCAGAATTGCAGGAAACCGATTTCAGGAGGTAGACTGGAATTGCATTGAAAGCATAGGAAAAGAGGCAGAACGTCCACAATGATGCACTTGGCCAAAAAGGGCATATGCGTTTTTTCCTGAATATATTCGGGAAAAAACGCATACGCCCTTTTTGGCCAACCAAGCAAGCTTGCAAAGGAAATCTGCACTACAATGAAGTCTCACTTCCCCCCGGTCAAAAGGGCCATCTGAAAAAAGTGTAAAATCCAGAAAGGCAGGAAATGTCATGGAGAACTGGGAGCCTTGTTATGCTGATGGGCGGGATGTAAATTGCCAAGAGACACTCGGGAGAAGTGTATGGTGTTTCCTGAAACATCTAAAAAACAAAGCAACAGAGCCTAGGGCACTTCCACTTATGGTCCTATAGCTTAGGGAAATTAAAATCAAAAAGACACAGCCACCCCAAAGTTTGGGACGCCTCTGTTTACAAGAACCTCGTTTACCGTACAAGTTCAGTATCACAGAAAGTGAAAAATGGATAAAGAACTTGTGGTACTTACGTAAAATGCAGTATCACTCAGCAATGAAATCTATGTCATCAGGCCCGTAGCAGAATAATAAGTGGATTCAGGTTCGATGATTCTAACTGAAATAAGTCACACAGAAAAAGAAACATCATAAGATATCACTAATACACGGAATGTAAACTTGGCTACACAGGAACTGAATTCCAAAACAGAACAGGGTCTCAAATTTAGAAAACCAACTTATGCTTGCTTAAGAGGAAAGGTGAGTCGGGGTGCTGCATAAAACCAGAGATTGAAATGAGCACAGATAAAGTTCCTTAAGCCAAATATGGAATAGACAAGAGCTACTCCTTGCTGAACGAAATGGACTCAACACCCCATATTAAACGCCTAAGAATGTACCTGACTAGTAAGTATCTTAAAACCTATGGATTGCTATGTCTCCAAAAGAGAATCAATCGTATGTACAGGGGCATAAACGCAGCAGTGATAGGATTGGAGAGGTTCGGTGAGCAAATGAAGACCCTTTGAAGTCATATTGCATGGTACCCATTCCACGGGTCTCAACTCTCCAGATTTAAGGTATTCTTCCTTGAGCTAAATCATGCATTTAGAACCCAGAGTATGATCAACTGTGTGAATGGGAGACGTGTTCAAATATGTCTCAGTTTTCCTCCCCTGGTACTCGGGTGCAACATTCCAGACGCTTTACTAACACTCTCCCCACTTGGAGAGTCAGCGCCTTTAACCTCCTGTTTGGCCCAGTTTGCAATTTCTGCGGAAGATGAACAGGAATAGGGAGAACCAATGAGAGACTAGCTGGAGGTGTCTGGACGGGCAAATTTAACTCTCATTTCCCACCAGGAAGAGGAAATAACCAAAGGCTCAGCGTGCCGTGCCGGAACCAGATTAGGGACTGAAGCCATCCTGCGGTGTTGCGTCTAGGTCACAAGAAAGCGAGTTGAAGAAAGTAGCTAAGAGGCACTGTAATTCACAAACCTGCAGAGTTATAAATGACAGCGATCGTCCAAAAATATACTGAAGTATGGCTGCCAAGAGGACTTGAAAGCGGGGCAGAATTGCAGGAAACCGATTTCAGGAGGTAGAGTGGAATTGCATTGAAAGCATAGGAAAAGAGGCAGAACGTCCACAATGATGCACTTGGCCAAAAAGTGCGTATGCGTTTTTTCCTGAATATATTCAGGAAAAAACGCATACGCCCTGTTTGGCCAACCAAGCAAGCTTGCAAAGGAAATATGCACTACAATGAAGTCTCACATCCTTCCGGTCAAAAGGGCCATCTGAAAAAAGTGTAAAATCCAGAAAGGCAGGACAGGCCATGGAGAACTGGGAGCCTTGTTATGCTGATGGGCGGGATGTAAATTGCCAAGAGACACTCGGGAGAAGTGTATGGTGTTTCCTGAAACATCTAAAAAACAAAGCAACAGAGCCTAGGGCACTTCCACTTATGGTCCTATAGCTTAGGGAAATTAAAATCAAAAAGAAACAGCCACCCCAAAGTTTGGGACGCCTCTGTTTACAAGAACCTCGTTTACCGTACAAGTTCAGTATCACAGAAAGTGAAAAATGGATAAAGAAGTTGTGGTATTTACTTACAAAGCAATATCACTCAGCAATGAAATCTATGTCATCAGGCCCTTAGCAGCACAATGAGTGGATTCAGGTATGATGATTCTAACTGAAATAAGTCACACAGAAAAAGAAACATCATAAGATATCAGTAATACATGGAATGTAAACTTGGCTACACAGGAACTGAATTACAGAACAGAACAGGGTCTCAAATTTAGAAAACCAACTTATGCTTGCTTAAGGGGAAAGGTGAGTTGGGGTGCTGCATAAAACCAGAGATTGAAATGAGCACAGATAAAGTTCCTTAAGCCAAATATGGAATAGACAAGAGCTACTCCTTGCTCAACGAAATGGACTCAACACCGCATATTAAACGCCTAAGAATGTACCTGACTAGTAAGTATCTTAAAACCTATGGATTGCTATGTCTCCGAAAGAGAATCAAGCATGTGTACAGGGGCATAAACGCAGCAGTGATAGGATTGGAGAGGTTCGGTGAGCAAATGAAGACCCTTTGAAGTCATATTGCATGGTACCCATTCCACGGGTCTCAACTCTCCAGGTTTAAGGTATTCTTCCTTCAGCTAAAACATGCATGTGGAACCCAGAGTATGATCAACCGTGTGAACGGGAGACGTGTTCAAATATGTCTCAGTTTTCGTACCCTGGTACTCGGGTGCAACATTCCAGACGCTTTACTATCACTCTCCCCACTTGGAGAGTCAGCGCCTTTAACCTCCTGTTTGGCCCAGTTTGCAATTTCTGCGGAACATGAACAGGAATAGGGAGAACCAATGAGAGACTAGCTGGAGGTGTCTGGACGGGCAAATTTAACTCTCATTTCCCACCAGGAAGAGGAAATAACCAAAGGCTCAGCGTGCCATGCCGGAACCAGATTAGGGCCTGAAGCCATCCTGCGGTGTTGCAGCCAGCTCACAAGAAAGCGAGTTGAAGAAAGGAGCTCAGGGGCACTGTAATGCACAAACCTGCAGAGTTATAAATGACAGCTATCGTCCAAAAATATACTGAAGTAAGGCTGCCAAGAGGACTTGAAAGCGGGGCAGAATTGCAGGAAACCGATTTCAGGAGGTAGACTGGAATTGCATTGAAAGCATAGGAAAAGAGGCAGAACGTCCACAATGATGCACTTGGCCAAAAAGGGCGTATGCATTTTTTCCTGAATATATTCAGGAAAACACGCATACGCCCTTTTTGGCCAACCAAGCAAGCTTGCAAAGGAAATCTGCACTACAATGAAGTCTCACTTCCCCCCAGTCAAAAGGGCCATCTGAAAAAAGTGTAAAATCCAGAAAGGCAGGACAGGCCATGGAGAACTGGGAGCCTTGTTATGCTGATGGGCGGGATGTAAATTGCCAACAGACACTTGGGAGGAGTGTATGGTGTTTCCTGAAACATCTAAAAAACAAAGCAACAGAGCCTAGGGCACTTCCACTTATGGTCCTATAGCTTAGGGAAATTAAAATCAAAAAGACACAGCCACCCCAAAGTTTGGGACGCCTCTGTTTACAAGAACCTCGTTTACCGTACAAGTTCAATATCACAGAAAGTGAAAAATGGATAAAGAACTTGTGGTACTTACGTACAATGCAGTATCACTCAGCAATGAAATCTATGTCATCAGGCCCGTAGCAGCATAATGAGTGGATTCAGGTACGATGATTCTAACTGAAATAAGTCACACAGAAAAAGAAACATCATAAGATATCACTAATACACGGAATGTAAACTTGGCTACACAGGAACTGAATTCCAAAACAGAACAGGGTCTCAAATTTAGAAAACCAACTTATGCTTGCTTAAGGGGAAAGGTGAGTTGGGGTGCTGCATAAAACCAGAGATTGAAATGAGCACAGATAAAGTTCCTTAAGCCAAATATGGAATAGACAAGAGCTACTCCTTGCTCAACGAAATGGACTCAACACCCCATATTAAACGCCTAAGAATGTACCTGACTAGTAAGTATCTTAAAACCTATGGATTGCTATGTCTCCAAAAGAGAATCAAGCGTGCGTACAGGGGCATAAACGCAGCAGTGATAGGATTGGAGAGATTCGGTGAGCAAATGAAGACCCTTTGAAGTCATATTGCATGGTACCCATTCCACGGGTCTCAACTCTCCAGGTTTAAGTTATTCTTCCTTCAGCTAAATCATGCATGTGGAACCCAGAGTATGATCAACCGTGTGAACGGGAGACGTGTTCAAATATGTCTCAGTTTTCCTCCCCTGGTACTCGGGTGCAACATTCCAGACGCTTTACTAACACTCTCCCGACTTGGAGAGTCAGTCCCTTTAACCTCCTGTTTGGCCCAGTTTGCAATTTCTGCGGAACATGAACAGGAATAGTGAGAACCAATGAGAGACTAGCTGGAGGTGTCTGGACGGGCAAATTTAACTCTCATTTCCCACCAGGAAGAGGAAATAAGCAAAGGCTCAGCGTGCCATGCCGGAACCAGATTAGGGACTGAAGCCATCCTGCGGTGTTGTGGCCAGCTCACAAGAAAGCGAGTTGAAGAAAGGAGCTCAGGGGCACTGTAATTCACAAACCTGCAGAGTTATAAATGACAGCTATCGTCCAAAAATATACTGAAGTAAGGCTGCCAAGAGGACTTGAAAGCGGGGCAGAATTGCAGGAAACCGATTTCAGGAGGTAGACTGGAATTGCATTGAAAGCATAGGAAAAGAGGCAGAACGTCCACAATGATGCACTTGGCCAAAAAGGGCGTATGCGTTTTTTCCTGAATATATTCAGGAAAAAACGCATACGCCCTTTTTGGCCAACCAAGCAAGCTTGCAAAGGAAATCTGCACTACAATGAAGTCTCACTTCCCCCCGGTCAAAAGGGCCATCTGAAAAAAGTGTAAAATCCAGAAAGGCAGGACAGGCCATGGAGAACTGGGAGCCTTGTTATGCTGATGGGCGGGATGTAAATTGCCAAGAGACACTCCGGAGAAGTGTATGGTGTTTCCTGAAACATCTAAAAAACAAAGCAACAGAGCCTAGGGCACTTCCACTTATGGTCCTATAGCTTAGGGAAATTAAAATCAAAAAGACACAGCCACCCCAAAGTTTGGGACGCCTCTGTTTACAAGAACCTCGTTTACCGTACAAGTTCAACATCACAGAAAGTGAAAAATGGATAAAGAACTTGTGGTACTTACGTAAAATGCAGTATCACTCAGCAATGAAATCTATGTCATCAGGCCCGTAGCAGCATAATGAGTGGATTCAGGTATGATGATTCTAACTGAAATAAGTCACACAGAAAAAGAAACATCATAAGATATCACTAATACACGGAATGTAAACTTGGCTACACAGGAACTGAATTCCAAAACAGAACAGGGTCTCAAATTTAGAAAACCAACTTATGCTTGCTTAAGGGGAAAGGTGAGTTGGGGTGGTGCATAAAACCAGAGATTGAAATGAGCACAGATAAAGTTCCTTAAGCCAAATATGGAATAGACAAGAGCTACTCCTTGCTCAACGAAATGGACTCAACACCCCATATTAAACGCCTAAGAATGTACCTGACTAGTAAGTATCTTAAAACCTATGGATTGCTAAGTCTCCAAAAGAGAATCAAGCGTGTGTACAGGGGCATAAACGCAGCAGTGTTAGGATTGGAGAGGTTCGGTGAGCAAATGAAGACCCTTTGAAATCATATTGCATGGTACCCATTCCACAGGTCTCAACTCTCCAGGTTTAAGGTATTCTTCCTTCAGCTAAAACATGCATGTGGAACCCAGAGTATGATCAACCGTGTGAACGGGAGACGTGTTCAAATATGTCTCAGTTTTCCTCCCCTGGTACTCGGGTGCAACATTCCAGACGCTTTACTAACACTCTCCCCACTTGGAGAGTCAGCGCCTTTAACCTCCTGTTTGGCCCAGTTTGCAATTTCTGCGGAAGATGAACAGGAATAGGGAGAACCAATGAGAGACTAGCTGGAGGTGT
Organism: Pseudorca crassidens; assembly: GCF_039906515.1. Lineage (NCBI taxonomy): Eukaryota > Metazoa > Chordata > Mammalia > Artiodactyla > Delphinidae > Pseudorca > Pseudorca crassidens. The sequence goes on along the minus strand of NW_027136337.1, from coordinate 206,350 downwards.
CTGAACGGGCAAATTTAACTCTCATTTCCCACCAGGAAGAGGAAATAACCAAAGGCTCAGCGTGCCGTGCCAGAACCAGATTAGGGCCTGAAGCCATCCTGCGGTGTTGCGGCCAGCTCACAAGAAAGCGAGTTGAAGAAAGTAGCTCAGGGGCACTGTAATGCACAAACCTGCAGAGTTATAAATGACAGCTATCGTCCAAAAATATACTGAAGTAAGGCTGCCAAGAGGACTTGAAAGCGGGGCAGAATTGCAGGAAACCGATTTCAGGAGGTAGACTGGAATTGCATTGAAAGCATAGGAAAAGAGGCAGAACGTCCACAATGATGCACTTGGCCAAAAAGGGCGTATGCGTTTTTTCCTGAATATATTCAGGAAAAAACGCATACGCCCTTTTTGGCCAACCAAGCAAGCTTGCAAAGGAAATCTGCACTACAATGAAGTCTCACTTCCCCCCGGTCAAAAGGGCCATCTGAAAAAAGTGTAAAATCCAGAAAGGCAGGACAGGCCATGGAGAACTGGAAGCCTTGTTATGCTGATGGGCGGGATGTAAATTGCCAACAGACACTCGGGAGAAGTGTATGGTGTTTCCTGAAACATCTGAAAAACAAAGCAACAGAGCCTAGGGCACTTCCACTTATGGTCCTATAGCTTAGGGAAATTAAAATCAAAAAGACACAGCCACCCCAAAGGTTGGAATGGCTCTGTTTACAAGAACCTCGTTTACAGTACAAGTTCAACATCGCAGAAAGTGAAAAATGGATAAAGAAGTTGTGGTATTTACTAACAAAGCAATATCACTCAGCAATGAAATCTATGTCATCAGGCCCATAGCAGCACAATGAGTGGATTCAGGTATGATGATTCTAACTGAAATAAGTCACACAGAAAAAGAAACATCATAAGATATCAGTAATACACGGAATGTAAACTTGGCTACACAGGAACTGAATTACAGAACAGAACAGGGTCTCAAATTTAGAAAACCAACTTATGCTTGCTTAAGGGGAAAGGTGAGTTGGGGTGCTGCATAAAACCAGAGATTGAAATGAGCACAGATAAAGTTCCTTAAGCCAAATATGGAATAGAGAAGAGCTACTCCTTGCTCAACGAAATGGACTCAACACCGCATATTAAACGCCTAAGAATGTACCTGACTAGTAAGTATCTTAAAACCTATGGATTGCTATGTCTCCGAAAGAGAATCAAGCATGTGTACAGGGGCATAAACGCAGCAGTGATAGGATTGGAGAGGTTCGGTGAGCAAATGAAGACCCTTTGAAGTCATATTGCATGGTACCCATTCCACGGGTCTCAACTCTCCAGGTTTAAGGTATTCTTCCTTCAGCTAAAACATGCATGTGGAACCCAGAGTATGATCAACCGTGTGAACGGGAGACGTGTTCAAATATGTCTCAGTTTTCCTCCCCTGGTACTCGGGTGCAACATTCCAGACGCTTTACTAACACTCTCCCCACTTGGAGAGTCAGCGCCTTTAACCTCCTGTTTGGCCCAGTTTGCAATTTCTGCGGAAGATGAACAGGAATAGGGAGAACCAATGAGAGACTAGCTGGAGGTGTCTGGACGGGCAAATTTAACTCTCATTTCCCACCAGGAAGAGGAAATAACCAAAGGCTCAGCGTGCCATGCCGGAACCAGATTAGGGCCTGAAGCCATCCTGCGGTGTTGCAGCCAGCTCACAAGAAAGCGAGTTGAAGAAAGGAGCTCAGGGGCACTGTAATGCACAAACCTGCAGAGTTATAAATGACAGCTATCGTCCAAAAATATACTGAAGTAAGGCTGCCAAGAGGACTTGAAAGCGGGGCAGAATTGCAGGAAACCGATTTCAGGAGGTAGACTGGAATTGCATTGAAAGCATAGGAAAAGAGGCAGAACGTCCACAATGATGCACTTGGCCAAAAAGGGCGTATGCGTTTTTTCCTGAATATATTCAGGAAAACACGCATACGCCCTTTTTGGCCAACCAAGCAAGCTTGCAAAGGAAATCTGCACTACAATGAAGTCTCACTTCCCCCCAGTCAAAAGGGCCATCTGAAAAAAGTGTAAAATCCAGAAAGGCAGGACAGGCCATGGAGAACTGGGAGCCTTGTTATGCTGATGGGCGGGATGTAAATTGCCAACAGACACTTGGGAGGAGTGTATGGTGTTTCCTGAAACATCTAAAAAACAAAGCAACAGAGCCTAGGGCACTTCCACTTATGGTCCTATAGCTTAGGGAAATTAAAATCAAAAAGACACAGCCACCCCAAAGTTTGGGACGCCTCTGTTTACAAGAACCTCGTTTACCGTACAAGTTCAATATCACAGAAAGTGAAAAATGGATAAAGAACTTGTGGTACTTACGTACAATGCAGTATCACTCAGCAATGAAATCTATGTCATCAGGCCCGTAGCAGCATAATGAGTGGATTCAGGTACGATGATTCTAACTGAAATAAGTCACACAGAAAAAGAAACATCATAAGATATCACTAATACACGGAATGTAAACTTGGCTACACAGGAACTGAATTCCAAAACAGAACAGGGTCTCAAATTTAGAAAACCAACTTATGCTTGCTTAAGGGGAAAGGTGAGTTGGGGTGCTGCATAAAACCAGAGATTGAAATGAGCACAGATAAAGTTCCTTAAGCCAAATATGGAATAGACAAGAGCTACTCCTTGCTCAACGAAATGGACTCAACACCCCATATTAAACGCCTAAGAATGTACCTGACTAGTAAGTATCTTAAAACCTATGGATTGCTATGTCTCCAAAAGAGAATCAAGCGTGCGTACAGGGGCATAAACGCAGCAGTGATAGGATTGGAGAGATTCGGTGAGCAAATGAAGACCCTTTGAAGTCATATTGCATGGTACCCATTCCACGGGTCTCAACTCTCCAGGTTTAAGTTATTCTTCCTTCAGCTAAATCATGCATGTGGAACCCAGAGTATGATCAACCGTGTGAACGGGAGACGTGTTCAAATATGTCTCAGTTTTCCTCCCCTGGTACTCGGGTGCAACATTCCAGACGCTTTACTAACACTCTCCCGACTTGGAGAGTCAGTCCCTTTAACCTCCTGTTTGGCCCAGTTTGCAATTTCTGCGGAACATGAACAGGAATAGTGAGAACCAATGAGAGACTAGCTGGAGGTGTCTGGACGGGCAAATTTAACTCTCATTTCCCACCAGGAAGAGGAAATAAGCAAAGGCTCAGCGTGCCATGCCGGAACCAGATTAGGGACTGAAGCCATCCTGCGGTGTTGTGGCCAGCTCACAAGAAAGCGAGTTGAAGAAAGGAGCTCAGGGGCACTGTAATTCACAAACCTGCAGAGTTATAAATGACAGCTATCGTCCAAAAATATACTGAAGTAAGGCTGCCAAGAGGACTTGAAAGCGGGGCAGAATTGCAGGAAACCGATTTCAGGAGGTAGACTGGAATTGCATTGAAAGCATAGGAAAAGAGGCAGAACGTCCACAATGATGCACTTGGCCAAAAAGGGCGTATGCGTTTTTTCCTGAATATATTCAGGAAAAAACGCATACGCCCTTTTTGGCCAACCAAGCAAGCTTGCAAAGGAAATCTGCACTACAATGAAGTCTCACTTCCCCCCGGTCAAAAGGGCCATCTGAAAAAAGTGTAAAATCCAGAAAGGCAGGACAGGCCATGGAGAACTGGGAGCCTTGTTATGCTGATGGGCGGGATGTAAATTGCCAAGAGACACTCCGGAGAAGTGTATGGTGTTTCCTGAAACATCTAAAAAACAAAGCAACAGAGCCTAGGGCACTTCCACTTATGGTCCTATAGCTTAGGGAAATTAAAATCAAAAAGACACAGCCACCCCAAAGTTTGGGACGCCTCTGTTTACAAGAACCTCGTTTACCGTACAAGTTCAACATCACAGAAAGTGAAAAATGGATAAAGAACTTGTGGTACTTACGTAAAATGCAGTATCACTCAGCAATGAAATCTATGTCATCAGGCCCGTAGCAGCATAATGAGTGGATTCAGGTATGATGATTCTAACTGAAATAAGTCACACAGAAAAAGAAACATCATAAGATATCACTAATACACGGAATGTAAACTTGGCTACACAGGAACTGAATTCCAAAACAGAACAGGGTCTCAAATTTAGAAAACCAACTTATGCTTGCTTAAGGGGAAAGGTGAGTTGGGGTGCTGCATAAAACCAGAGATTGAAATGAGCACAGATAAAGTTCCTTAAGCCAAATATGGAATAGACAAGAGCTACTCCTTGCTCAACGAAATGGACTCAACACCCCATATTAAACGCCTAAGAATGTACCTGACTAGTAAGTATCTTAAAACCTATGGATTGCTAAGTCTCCAAAAGAGAATCAAGCGTGTGTACAGGGGCATAAACGCAGCAGTGTTAGGATTGGAGAGGTTCGGTGAGCAAATGAAGACCCTTTGAAATCATATTGCATGGTACCCATTCCACAGGTCTCAACTCTCCAGGTTTAAGGTATTCTTCCTTCAGCTAAAACATGCATGTGGAACCCAGAGTATGATCAACCGTGTGAACGGGAGACGTGTTCAAATATGTCTCAGTTTTCCTCCCCTGGTACTCGGGTGCAACATTCCAGACGCTTTACTAACACTCTCCCCACTTGGAGAGTCAGCGCCTTTAACCTCCTGTTTGGCCCAGTTTGCAATTTCTGCGGAAGATGAACAGGAATAGGGAGAACCAATGAGAGACTAGCTGGAGGTGTCTGAACGGGCAAATTTAACTCTCATTTCCCACCAGGAAGAGGAAATAACCAAAGGCTCAGCGTGCCGTGCCAGAACCAGATTAGGGCCTGAAGCCATCCTGCGGTGTTGCGGCCAGCTCACAAGAAAGCGAGTTGAAGAAAGTAGCTCAGGGGCACTGTAATGCACAAACCTGCAGAGTTATAAATGACAGCTATCGTCCAAAAATATACTGAAGTAAGGCTGCCAAGAGGACTTGAAAGCGGGGCAGAATTGCAGGAAACCGATTTCAGGAGGTAGACTGGAATTGCATTGAAAGCATAGGAAAAGAGGCAGAACGTCCACAATGATGCACTTGGCCAAAAAGGGCGTATGCGTTTTTTCCTGAATATATTCAGGAAAAAACGCATACGCCCTTTTTGGCCAACCAAGCAAGCTTGCAAAGGAAATCTGCACTACAATGAACTCTCACTTCCCCCCGGTCAAAAGGGCCATCTGAAAAAAGTGTAAAATCCAGAAAGGCAGGACAGGCCATGGAGAACTGGAAGCCTTGTTATGCTGATGGGCGGGATGTAAATTGCCAACAGACACTCGGGAGAAGTGTATGGTGTTTCCTGAAACATCTGAAAAACAAAGCAACAGAGCCTAGGGCACTTCCACTTATGGTCCTATAGCTTAGGGAAATTAAATCAAAAAGACACAGGCACCCCAAAGGTTGGAATGGCTCTGTTTACAAGAACCTCGTTTACAGTACAAGTTCAACATCGCAGAAAGTGAAAAATGGATAAAGAAGTTGTGGTATTTACTTACAAAGCAATATCACTCAGCAATGAAATCTATGTCATCAGGCCCTTAGCAGCACAATGAGTGGATTCAGGTATGATGATTCTAACTGAAATAAGTCACACAGAAAAAGAAACATCATAAGATATCAGTAATACATGGAATGTAAACTTGGCTACACAGGAACTGAATTACAGAACAGAACAGGGTCTCAAATTTAGAAAACCAACTTATGCTTGCTTAAGGGGAAAGGTGAGTTGGGGTGCTGCATAAAACCAGAGATTGAAATGAGCACAGATAAAGTTCCTTAAGCCAAATATGGAATAGACAAGAGCTACTCCTTGCTCAACGAAATGGACTCAACACCGCATATTAAACGCCTAAGAATGTACCTGACTAGTAAGTATCTTAAAACCTATGGATTGCTATGTCTCCGAAAGAGAATCAAGCATGTGTACAGGGGCATAAACGCAGCAGTGATAGGATTGGAGAGGTTCGGTGAGCAAATGAAGACCCTTTGAAGTCATATTGCATGGTACCCATTCCACGGGTCTCAACTCTCCAGGTTTAAGGTATTCTTCCTTCAGCTAAAACATGCATGTGGAACCCAGAGTATGATCAACCGTGTGAACGGGAGACGTGTTCAAATATGTCTCAGTTTTCCTCCCCTGGTACTCGGGTGCAACATTCCAGACGCTTTACTAACACTCTCCCCACTTGGAGAGTCAGCACCTTTAACCTCCTGTTTGGCCCAGTTTGCAATTTCTGCGGAAGATGAACAGGAATAGGGAGAACCAATGAGAGACTAGCTGGAGGTGTCTGGACGGGCAAATTTAACTCTCATTTCCCACCAGGAAGAGGAAATAACCAAAGGCTCAGCGTGCCATGCCGGAACCAGATTAGGGCCTGAAGCCATCCTGCGGTGTTGCGGCCAGCTCACAAGAAAGCGAGTTGAAGAAAGGAGCTCAGGGGCACTGTAATGCACAAACATGCAGAGTTATAAATGACAGCTATCGTCCAAAAATATACTGAAGTAAGGCTGCCAAGAGGACTTGAAAGCGGGGCAGAATTGCAGGAAACCGATTTCAGGAGGTAGACTGGAATTGCATTGAAAGCATAGGAAAAGAGGCAGAACGTCCACAATGATGCACTTGGCCAAAAAGGGCGTATGCATTTTTTCCTGAATATATTCAGGAAAACACGCATACGCCCTTTTTGGCCAACCAAGAAAGCTTGCAAAGGAAATCTGCACTACAATGAAGTCTCACTTCCCCCCAGTCAAAAGGGCCATCTGAAAAAAGTGTAAAATCCAGAAAGGCAGGACAGGCCATGGAGAACTGGGAGCCTTGTTATGCTGATGGGCGGGATGTAAATTGCCAACAGACACTCGGGAGAAGTGTATGGTGTTTCCTGAAACATCTAAACAACAAAGCAACAGAGCCTAGGGCACTTCCACTTATGGTCCTATAGCTTAGGGAAATTAAAATCAAAAAGACACAGCCAACCCAAAGTTTGGGACACCTCTGTTTACAAGAACCTCGTTTACAGTACAAGTTCAACATCGCAGAAAGTGAAAAATGGATAAAGAAGTTGTGGTATTTACTTACAAAGCAATATCACTCAGCAATGAAATCTATGTCATCAGGCCCTTAGCAGCACAATGAGTGGATTCAGGTATGATGATTCTAACTGAAATAAGTCACACAGAAAAAGAAACATCATAAGATATCAGTAATACACGGAATGTAAACTTGGCTACACAGGAACTGAATTACAGAACAGAACAGGGTCTCAAATTTAGAAAACCAACTTATGCTTGCTTAAGGGGAAAGGTGAGTTGGGGTGCTGCATAAAACCAGAGATTGAAATGAGCACAGATAAAGTTCCTTAAGCCAAATATGGAATAGACAAGAGCTACTCCTTGCTCAACAAAATGGACTCAACACCCCATATTAAACGCCTAAGAATGTACCTGACTAGTAAGTATCTTAAAACCTATGGATTGCTATGTCTCCGAAAGAGAATCAAGCGTGTGTACAGGGGCATAAACGCAGCAGTGATAGGATTGGAGAGGTTCGGTGAGCAAATGAAGACCCTTTGAAGTCATATTGCATGGTACCCATTCCACGGGTTTCAACTACCCAGGTTTAAGGTATTCTTCCTTCAGCTAAAACATGCATGTGGAACCTAGAGTATGATCAACCATGTGATCGGGAGACGTGTTCAAATATGTCTCAGTTTTCGTACCCTGGTACTCGGGTGCAACATTCCAGACGCTTTACTAACACTCTCCCGACTTGCAGAGTCAGTCCCTTTAACCTCCTGTTTGGCCCAGTTTGCAATTTCTGCGGAAGATGAACAGGAATAGCGAGAACCAATGAGAGATTAGCTGGAGGTGTCTGGACGGGCAAATTTAACTCTCATTTCCCACCAGGAAGAGGAATTAACCAAAGGCTCAGCGTGCCGTCCCGGAACCAGATTAGGGCCTGAAGCCATGCTGCGGTGTCGCGGCCAGCTCACAAGAAAGCGAGTTGAAGAAAGGAGCTCAGGGGCACTGTAATTCACAAACCTGCAGAGTTATAAATGACAGCTATCGTCCAAAAATACACTGAAGTAAGGCTTCCAGGAGGACTTGAAAGTGGGGCAGAATTGCAGGAAACCAATTTAAGGAGGTAGACTGGAATTGCATTGAAAGCATAGGAAAAGAGGCAGAACGTCCACAATGATGCACTTGGCCAAAAAGGGCGTATGCGTTTTTTCCTGAATATATTCAGGAAAAAACGCATATGCCCTTTTTGGCCAACCAAGCAAGCTTGCAAAGGAAATCTGCACTACAATGAAGTCTCACTTCCCCCTGGTCAAAAGGGCCATCTGAAAAAAGTGTAAATTCCAGAAAGGCAGGACAGGCCATGGAGAACTGGGAGCCTTGTTATGCTGATGGGCGGGATGTAAATTGCCAACAGACACTCGGGAGAAGTGTATGGTGTTTCCTGAAACATCTAAAAAACAAAGCAACAAAGCCTAGGGCACTTCCACTTATGGTCCTATAGATTAGGTAAATTAAAATCAAAAAGACACAGCCACCCCAAAATTTGGGACGCCTCTGTTTACAAGAACCTCGTTTACCGTACAAGTTCAGTATCACAGAAAGTGAAAAATGGATAAAGAACTTGTGGTACCTACGTACAATGCAGTATCACACAGCAATGAAATCTATGTCATCAGGCCCATAGCAGCATAATGAGTGGATTCAGGTACGATGATTCTAACTGAAATAAGTCACACAGAAAAAGAAACATCATAAGATATCACTAATACATGCAATGTAAACTTGGCTACACAGGAACTGAATTCCAAAACAGAACAGGGTCTCAAATTTAGAAAACAAACTTATGCTTGCTTAAGGGGAAAGGTGAGTTGGGGTGCTGCATAAAACCAGAGATTGAAATGAGCACAGATAAAGTTCCTTAAGCCAAATATGGAATAGACAAGAGCTACTCCTTGCTCAACGAAATGGACTCAACACCCCATATTAAACGCCTAAGAATGTACCTGACTAGTAAGTATCTTAAAACCTATGGATTGCTACGTCTCCAAAAGAGAATCAAGCGTGTGTACAGGGGCATAAACGCAGCAGTGATAGGATTGGAGAGGTTCTGTGAGCAAATGAAGACCCTTTGAAGTCATATTGCATGGTACCCATTCCAAGGGTCTCAACTCTCCAGGTTTAAGGTATTCTTCCTTCAGCTAAAACATGCATGTGGAACCCAGAGTATGATCAACCGTGTGAACGGGAGACGTGTTCAACTATGTCTCAGTTTTCTTCCCCTGGTACTCAGGTGCAACATTCCAGACGCTTTACTAACACTCTCCCCACTTGGAGAGCCAGTGCCTTTAACCTCCTGTTTGGCCCAGTTTGCAATTTCTGCGGAAGATGAACAGGAATAGGGAGAACCAATGAGAGACTAGCTGGAGGTGTCTGGACGGGCAAATTTAACTCTCATTTCCCACCAGGAAGAGGAAATAACCAAAGGCTCAGTGTGCCGTGCCGGAACCAGATTAGGGCCTGAAGCCATCCTGCGGTGTTGCGGCCAGGTCACAAGAAAGCGAGTTGAAGAAAGGAGCTCAGGGGCACTGTAATTCACAAACCTGCAGAGTTATAAATGACAGCTATCGTCCAAAAATATACCGAAGTAAGGCTGCCAAGAGGACTTGAAAGCGGGGCAGAATTGCAGGAAACCGATTTCAGGAGGTAGACTGGAATTGCATTGAAAGCATAGGAAAAGAGGCAGAACATCCACAATGATGCACTTGGCCAAAAAGGGCATATGCGTTTTTTCCTGAATATATTCGGGAAAAAACGCATACGCCCTTTTTGGCCAACCAAGCAAGCTTGCAAAGGAAATCTGCACTACAATGAAGTCTCACTTCCCCCGGTCAAAAGGGCCATCTGAAAAAAGTGTAAAATCCAGAAAGGCAGGAAATGTCATGGAGAACTGGGAGCCTTGTTATGCTGATGGGCGGGATGTAAATTGCCAAGAGACACTCGGGAGAAGTGTATGGTGTTTCCTGAAACATCTAAAAAACAAAGCAACAGAGCCTAGGGCACTTCCACTTATGGTCCTATAGCTTAGGGAAATTAAAATCAAAAAGACACAGCCACCCCTAAGGTTGGAACGGCTCTGTTTACAAGAACCTCGTTTACAGTACAAGTTCAACATCGTAGAAAGTGAAAAATGGATAAAGAAGTTGTGGTATTTACTTACAAAGCAATATCACTCAGCAATGAAATCTATGTCATCAGGCCCTTAGCAGCACAATGAGTGGATTCAGGTATGATGCTTCTAACTGAAATAAGTCACACAGAAAAAGAAACATCATAAGGTATCAGTAATACATGGAATGTAAACTTGGCTACACAGGAACTGAATTACAGAACAGAACAGGGTCTCAAATTTAGAAAACCAACTTATGCTTGCTTAAGGGGAAAGGTGAGTTGGGGTGCTGCATAAAACCAGAGATTGAAATGAGCACAGATAAAGTTCCTTAAGCCAAATATGGAATAGACAAGAGCTACTCCTTGCTCAACGAAATGGACTCAACACCGCATATTAAACGCCTAAGAATGTACCTGACTAGTAAGTATCTTAAAACCTATGGATTGCTATGTCTCCGAAAGAGAATCAAGCATGTGTACAGGGGCATAAACGCAGCAGTGATAGGATTGGAGAGGTTCGGTGAGCAAATGAAGACCCTTTGAAGTCATATTGCATGGTACCCATTCCACGGGTCTCAACTCTCCAGGTTTAAGGTATTCTTCCTTCAGCTAAAACATGCATGTGGAACCCAGAGTATGATCAACCGTGTGAACGGGAGACGTGTTCAAATATGTCTCAGTTTTCCTCCCCTGGTACTCGGGTGCAACATTCCAGACGCTTTACTAACACTCTCCCCACTTGGAGAGTCAGCGCCTTTAACCTCCTGTTTGGCCCAGTTTGCAATTTCTGCGGAAGATGAACAGGAATAGCGAGAACCAATGAGAGACTAGCTGGAGGTGTCTGAACGGGCAAATTTAACTCTCATTTCCCACCAGGAAGAGGAAATAACCAAAGGCTCAGCGTGCCGTGCCGGAACCAGATTAGGGCCTGAAGCCATCCTGCGGTGTTGCGGCCAGCTCACAAGAAATCGAGTTGAAGAAAGGAGCTCAGGGGCACTGTAATGCACAAACCTGCAGAGTTATAAATGACAGCTATCGTCCAAAAATATACTGAAGTAAGGCTGCCAAGAGGACTTGAAAGCGGGGCAGAATTGCAGGAAACCGATTTCAGGAGGTAGACTGGAATTGCATTGAAAGCATAGGAAAAGAGGCGGAACGTCCACAATGATGCACTTGGCCAAAAAGGGCGTATGCGTTTTTTCCTGAATATATTCAGGAAAAAACGCATACGCCCTTTTTGGCCAACCAAGCAAGCTTGCAAAGGAAATCTGCACTACAAGGAAGTCTCACTTCCCCCCGGTCAAAAGGGCCATCTGAAAAAAGTGTAAAATCCAGAAAGGCAGGACAGGCCATGGAGAACTGGAAGCCTTGTTATGCTGATGGGCAGGATGTAAATTGCCAACAGACACTCGGGAGAAGTGTATGGTGTTTCCTGAAACATCTGAAAAACAAATCAACACAGCCTAGGGCACTTTCACTTATGGTCCTATAGCTTAGGGAAATTAAAATCAAAAAGTCACAGCACCCCAAAGTTTGGGACGCCTCTGTTTACAAGAACCTCGTTTACCGTACAAGTTCAGTATCACAGAAAGTGAAAAATGGATAAAGAACTTGTGGTACTTACGTACAATGCAGTATCACTCAGCAATGAAATCTATGTCATCAGGCCCGTAGCAGAATAATAAGTGGATTCAGGTTCGATGATTCTAACTGAAATAAGTCACACAGAAAAAGAAACATCATAAGATATCACTAATACACGGAATGTAAACTTGGCTACACAGGAACTGAATTCCAAAACAGAACAGGGTCTCAAATTTAGAAAACCAACTTATGCTTGCTTAAGAGGAAAGGTGAGTCGGGGTGCTGCATAAAACCAGAGATTGAAATGAGCACAGATAAAGTTCCTTAAGCCAAATATGGAATAGACAAGAGCTACTCCTTGCTCAACGAAATGGACTCAACACCCCATATTAAACGCCTAAGAATGTACCTGACTAGTAAGTATCTTAAAACCTATGGATTGCTATGTCTCCAAAAGAGAATCAATCGTATGTACAGGGGCATAAACGCAGCAGTGATAGGATTGGAGAGGTTCGGTGAGCAAATGAAGACCCTTTGAAGTCATATTGCATGGTACCCATTCCACGGGTTTCAAATACCCAGGTTTAAGGTATTCTTCCTTCAGCTAAAACATGCATGTGGAACCTAGAGTATGATCAACCATGTGATCGGGAGACGTGTTCAAATATGTCTCAGTTTTCGTACCCTGGTACTCGGGTGCAACATTCCAGACGCTTTACTAACACTCTCCCGACTTGGAGAGTCAGTCCCTTTAACCTCCTGTTGGGCCCAGTTTGCAATTTCTGCGGAAGATGAACAGGAATAGCGAGAACCAATGAGAGACTAGCTGGAGGTGACTGGAGGGGCAAATTTAACTCTCATTTCCCACCAGGAAGAGGAATTAACCAAAGGCTCAGCGTGCCGTGCCGGAACGAGATTAGGGCCTGAAGCCATGCTGCGGTGTTGCGGCCAGCTCACAAGAAAGCGAGTTGAAGAAAGTAGCTCAGGGGCACTGTAATGCACAAACCTGCAGAGTTATAAATGACAGCTATCGTCCAAAAATATACTGAAGTAAGGCTGCCAAGAGGACTTGAAAGCGGGACAGAATTGCAGGAAACCGATTTCAGGAGGTAGACTGGAATTGCATTGAAAGCATAGGAAAAGAGGCAGAACGTCCACAATGATGCACTTGACCAAAAAGGGCGTATGCATTTTTTCTTGAATATATTCAGGAAAAAACGCATACGCACTTGTTGGACAACCAAGCAAACTTGCAAAGGAAATCTGCACTACAATGAAGTCTCACTTCCCCCCGGTAAAAAGGGCCATCTGAACAAAGTGTAAAATCCAGAAAGGCAGGAAAGGTCATGGAGAACTGGGAGCCTTGTTATGCTGATGGGCGGGATGTAAATTGCCAACAGACACTCGGGAGAAGTGTATGGTGTTTCCTGAAACATCTAAAAAACAAAGCAACAGAGCCTAGGGCACTTCCACTTATGGTCCTATAGCTTAGGGAAATTAAAATCAAAAAGAAACAGCCACCCCAAAGTTTGGGACGCCTCTGTTTACAAGAACCTCGTTTACCGTACAAGTTCAGTATCACAGAAAGTGAAAAATGGATAAAGAACTTGTGGTACTTACGTACAATGCAGTATCACTCAGCAATGAAATCTATGTCATCAGGCTCGTAGCAGCATAATGAGTGGATTCAGGTACGATGATTCTAACTGAAATAAGTCACACAGAAAAAGAAACATCATAAGATATCACTAATACACGGAATGTAAACTTGGCTACACAGGAACTGAATTCCAAAACAGAACAGTGTCTCAAATTTAGAAAACCAACTTATGCTTGCTTAAGGGGAAAGGTGAGTTGGGGTGCTGCATAAAACCAGAGATTGAAATGAGCACAGATAAAGTCCCTTAAGCCAAATATGGAATAGACAAGAGCTACTCCTTGCTCAATGAAATGGACTCAACACCACATATTAAACGCCTAAGAATGTACCTGACTAGTAAGTATCTTAAATCGTATGGATTGCTATGTCTCCAAAAGAGAATCAAGCGTGTGTACAGGGGAATAAACGCAGCAGTGATAGGATTGGAGAGGTTCGGTGAGCAAATGAAGACCCTTTGAAGTCATATTGCATGGTACCCATTCCACGGGTCTCAACTCTCCAGATTTAAGATATTCTTCCTTGAGCTAAATCATGCATGTAGAACCCAGAGTATGATCAACTGTGTGAACGGGAGACGTGTTCAAATATGTCTCAGTTTTCCTCCCCTGGTACTCGGGTGCAACATTCCAGACGCTTTACTAACACTCTCCCCACTTGGAGAGTCAGCGCCTTTAACCTCCTGTTTGGCCCAGTTTGCAATTTCTGCGGAAGATGAACAGGAATAGGGAGAACCAATGAGAGACTAGCTGGAGGTGTCTGGACGGGCAAATTTAACTCTCATTTCCCACCAGGAAGAGGAATTAACCAAAGGCTCAGCGTGCCGTGCCGGAACCAGATTAGGGCCTGAAGCCATCCTGCGGTGTTGCGGCCAGCTCACAAGAAAGCGAGTTGAAGAAAGGAGCTCAGGGGCACTGTAATTCACAAACCTGCAGAGTTATAAATGACAGCTATCGTCCAAAAATATACTGAAGTAAGGCTGCCAAGAGGACTTGAAAGTGGGGCAGAATTGCAGGAAACCGATTTCAGGAGGTAGACTGGAATTGCATTGAAAGCATAGGAAAAGAGGCAGAACGTCCACAATGATGCACTTGGCCAAAACGGGCGTATGCGTTGTTTCCTGAATATATTCAGGAAAAAACGCATACTCCCTTTTTGGCCAACCAAGCAAATTTGCAAAGGAAATCTGCACTACAATGAAGTCTCACTTCCCCCTGGTCAAAAGGGCCATCTGAAAAAAGTGTAAAATCCAGAAAGGCAGGACAGGCCATGGAGAACTAGAAGCCTTGTTATGCTGATGGGCGGGATGTAAATTGCCAACAGACACTCAGGAGAAGTGTATGGTGTTTCCTGAAACATCTGAAAAACAAAGCAACACAGCCTAGGGCACTTCCACTTATGGTCCTATAGCTTAGGGAAATTAAAATCAAAAAGACACAGCACCCCGAAGTTTGGGAAGCCTCTGTTTACAAGAACCTCGTTTACCGTACAAGTTCACTATCACAGAAAGTGAAAAATGGATAAAGAACTTGTGGTACTTACGTACAATGCAGTATCACTCAGCAATGAAATCTATGTCATCAGGCCCGTAGCAGCATAATGAGTGGATTCAGGTACGATGATTCTAACTGAAATAAGTCACACAGAAAAAGAAACATCATAAGATATCACTAATACACGGAATGTAAACTTGGCTACACAGGAACTGAATTCCAAAACAGAACAGGGTCTCAAATTTAGAAAACCAACTTATGCTTGCTTAAGGGGAAAGGTGAGTTGGGGTGCTGCATAAAACCAGAGATTGAAATGAGCACAGATAAAGTTCCTTAAGCCAAATATGGAATAGACAAGAGCTACTCCTTGCTCAATGAAATGGACTCAACAACCCATATTAAACGCCTAAGAATGTACCTGACTAGTAAGTATCTTAAAACCTATGGATTGCTATGTCTCCAAAAGAGAATCAAGCATGTGTACAGGGGCATAAACGCAGCAGTGATAGGTTTGGAGAGGTTCGGTGAGCAAATGAAGACCCTTTGAAGTCATATTGCATGGTACCCATTCCACGGGTTTCAACTACCCAGGTTTAAGGTATTCTTCCTTCAGCTAAAACATGCATGTGGAACCCAGAGTATGATCAACTGTGTGAACGGGAGACGTGTTCAAATATGTCTCAGTTTTTGTACCCTGGTACTCGGGTGCAACATTCCAGACGCTTTACTAACACTCTCCCGACTTGGAGAGTCAGTCCCTTTAACCTCCTATTTGGCCCAGTTTGCAATTTCTGCGGAAGATGAACAGGAATAGCGAGAACCAATGAGAGACTAGCTGGAGGTGTCTGGACGGGCAAATTTAACTCTCATTTCCCACCAGGAAGAGGAATTAACCAAACGCTCAGCGTGCCATGCCGGAAACAGATAAGGGCCTGAAGCCATCCTGCGGTGTTGTGGCCAAGTCACAAGAAAGCGAGTTGAAGAAAGGAGCTCAGGGGCACTGTAATGCACAAACCTGCAGAGTTATAAATGACAGCTATCGTCCAAAAATATACTGAAGTAAGGCTGCCAAGAGGACTTGAAAGCGGGGCAGAATTGCAGGAAACCGATTTCAGGAGGTAGACTGGAATTGCATTGAAAGCATAGGAAAAGAGGCAGAACGTCCACAATGATGCACTTGGACAAAAAGGGCGTATGCGTTTTTTCCTGAATATATTCAGGAAAAAACCATACGCCCTTTTTGGGCAACCAAGCAAACTTGCAAAGGAAATCTGCACTACAATGAAGTCTCACTTCCCCCCGGTCAAAAGGGCCATCTGAAAAAAGTGTAAAATCCAGAAAGGCAGGACAGGCCATGGAGAACTGGGAGCCTTGTTATGCTGATGGGCGGGATGTAAATTGCCAACAGACACTCGGGAGAAGTGTATGGTGTTTCCTGAAACATCTAAAACACAAAGCAACAGAGCCTAGGGCACTTCCACTTATGGTCCTATAGCTTAGGGAAATTAAAATCAAAAAGACACAGCCACCCCAAAGTTTGGGACGCCTCTGTTTACAAGAACCTCGTTTACCGTACAAGTTCAGTATCACAGAAAGTGAAAAATGGATAAAGAACTTGTGGTACTTACGTACAATGCAGTATCACTCAGCAATGAAATCTATGTCATCAGGCCCGTAGCAGCATAATGAGTGGATTCAGGTACGATGATTCTAACTGAAATAAGTCACACAGAAAAAGAAACATCATAAGATATCACTAATACACGGAATGTAAACTTGGCTACACAGGAACTGAATTCCAAAACAGAACAGGGTCTCAAATTTAGAAAACCAACTTATGCTTGCTTAAGGGGAAAGGTGAGTTGGGGTGCTGCATAAAACCAGAGATTGAAATGAGCACAGATAAAGTTCCTTAAGCCAAATATGGAATAGACAAGAGCTACTCCTTGCTCAATGAAATGGACTCAACACCCCATATTAAACGCCTAAGAATGTACCTGACTAGTAAGTATCTTAAAACCTATGGATTGCTATGTCTCCAAAAGAGAATCAAGCATGTGTACAGGGGCATAAACGCAGCAGTGATAGGTTTGGAGAGGTTCGGTGAGCAAATGAAGACCCTTTGAAGTCATATTGCATGGTACCCATTCCACGGGTTTCAACTACCCAGGTTTAAGGTATTCTTCCTTCAGCTAAAACATGCATGTGGAACCCAGAGTATGATCAACTGTGTGAACGGGAGACGTGTTCAAATATGTCTCAGTTTTTGTACCCTGGTACTCGGGTGCAACATTCCAGACGCTTTACTAACACTCTCCCGACTTGGAGAGTCAGTCCCTTTAACCTCCTATTTGGCCCAGTTTGCAATTTCTGCGGAAGATGAACAGGAATAGCGAGAACCAATGAGAGACTAGCTGGAGGTGTCTGGACGGGCAAATTTAACTCTCATTTCCCACCAGGAAGAGGAATTAACCAAACGCTCAGCGTGCCGTGCCGGAAACAGATAAGGGCCTGAAGCCATCCTGCGGTGTTGTGGCCAAGTCACAAGAAAGCGAGTTGAAGAAAGGAGCTCAGGGGCACTGTAATGCACAAACCTGCAGAGTTATAAATGACAGCTATCGTCCAAAAATATACTGAAGTAAGGCTGCCAAGAGGACTTGAAAGCGGGGCAGAATTGCAGGAAACCGATTTCAGGAGGTAGACTGGAATTGCATTGAAAGCATAGGAAAAGAGGCAGAACGTCCACAATGATGCACTTGGCCAAAAAGGGCGTATGAGTTTTTTCCTGAATATATTCAGGAAAAAACGCATACGCCCTTTTTGGCCAACCAAGCAAGCTTGCAAAGGAAATCTGCACTACAATGAAGTCTCACTTCCTTCCGGTCAAAAGGGCCATCTGAAAAAAGTGTAAAATCCAGAAAGGCAGGACAGGCCATGGAGAACTGGGAGCCTTGTTATGCTGATGGGCGGGATGTAAATTGCCAACAGACACTCGGGAGAAGTGTATGGTGTTTCCTGAAACATCTAAAAAACAAAGCAACAGAGCCTAGGGCACTTCCACTTATGGTCCTATAGCTTAGGGAAATTAAAATCAAAAAGACACAGCCACCCCAAAGTTTGGGATGGCTCTGTTTATAAGAACATCGTTTACAGTACAAGTTCAACATCGCAGAAAGCGAAAAATGGATAAAGAAGCTGTGGTATTTACTTACAAAGCAATATCACTCAGCAATGAAATCTATGTCATCAGGCCCTTAGCAGCACAATGAGTGGATTCAGGTATGATGATTCTAACTGAAATAAGTCACACAGAAAAAGAAACATCATAAGATATCAGTAATACATGGAATGTAAACTTGGCTACACAGGAACTGAATTACAGAACAGAACAGGGTCTCAAATTTAGAAAACCAACTTATGCTTGCTTAAGGGGAAAGGTGAGTTGGGGTGCTGCATAAAACTAGAAATTGAAATGAGCACAGATAAAGTTCCTTAAGCCAAATATGGAATAGACAAGAGCTACTCCTTGCTCAACGAAATGGACTCAACACCCCATATTAAACGCCTAAGAATGTACCTGACTAGTAAGTATCTTAAAACCTATGGATTGCTATGTCTCCAAAAGAGAATCAAGCGTGTGTACAGGGGCATAAACACAGCAGTGATAGGATTGGAGAGGTTCGGTGAGCAAATGAAGACCCTTTGAAGTCATATTGCAAGGTACCATTCCACGGGTTTCAAATACCCAGGTTTAAGGTATTCTTCCTTCAGCTAAAACATGCATGTGGAACCTAGAGTATGATCAACCATGTGATCGGGAGACGTGTTCAAATATGTCTCAGTTTTCGTACCCTGGTACTCGGGTGCAACATTCCAGACGCTTTACTAACACTCTCCCGACTTGGAGAGTCAGTCCCTTTAACCTCCTGTTGGGCCCAGTTTGCAATTTCTGCGGAAGATGAACAGGAATAGCGAGAACCAATGAGAGACTAGCTGGAGGTGACTGGAGGGGCAAATTTAACTCTCATTTCCCACCAGGAAGAGGAATTAACCAAAGGCTCAGCGTGCCGTGCCGGAACGAGATTAGGGCCTGAAGCCATGCTGCGGTGTTGCGGCCAGCTCACAAGAAAGCGAGTTGAAGAAAGTAGCTCAGGGGCACTGTAATGCACAAACCTGCAGAGTTATAAATGACAGCTATCGTCCAAAAATATACTGAAGTAAGGCTGCCAAGAGGACTTGAAAGCGGGACAGAATTGCAGGAAACCGATTTCAGGAGGTAGACTGGAATTGCATTGAAAGCATAGGAAAAGAGGCAGAACGTCCACAATGATGCACTTGACCAAAAAGGGCGTATGCATTTTTTCTTGAATATATTCAGGAAAAAACGCATACGCACTTGTTGGACAACCAAGCAAACTTGCAAAGGAAATCTGCACTACAATGAAGTCTCACTTCCCCCCGGTAAAAAGGGCCATCTGAACAAAGTGTAAAATCCAGAAAGGCAGGAAAGGTCATGGAGAACTGGGAGCCTTGTTATGCTGATGGGCGGGATGTAAATTGCCAACAGACACTCGGGAGAAGTGTATGGTGTTTCCTGAAACATCTAAAAAACAAAGCAACAGAGCCTAGGGCACTTCCACTTATGGTCCTATAGCTTAGGGAAATTAAAATCAAAAAGAAACAGCCACCCCAAAGTTTGGGACGCCTCTGTTTACAAGAACCTCGTTTACCGTACAAGTTCAGTATCACAGAAAGTGAAAAATGGATAAAGAACTTGTGGTACTTACGTACAATGCAGTATCACTCAGCAATGAAATCTATGTCATCAGGCTCGTAGCAGCATAATGAGTGGATTCAGGTACGATGATTCTAACTGAAATAAGTCACACAGAAAAAGAAACATCATAAGATATCACTAATACACGGAATGTAAACTTGGCTACACAGGAACTGAATTCCAAAACAGAACAGTGTCTCAAATTTAGAAAACCAACTTATGCTTGCTTAAGGGGAAAGGTGAGTTGGGGTGCTGCATAAAACCAGAGATTGAAATGAGCACAGATAAAGTCCCTTAAGCCAAATATGGAATAGACAAGAGCTACTCCTTGCTCAATGAAATGGACTCAACACCACATATTAAACGCCTAAGAATGTACCTGACTAGTAAGTATCTTAAATCGTATGGATTGCTATGTCTCCAAAAGAGAATCAAGCGTGTGTACAGGGGAATAAACGCAGCAGTGATAGGATTGGAGAGGTTCGGTGAGCAAATGAAGACCCTTTGAAGTCATATTGCATGGTACCCATTCCACGGGTCTCAACTCTCCAGATTTAAGATATTCTTCCTTGAGCTAAATCATGCATGTAGAACCCAGAGTATGATCAACTGTGTGAACGGGAGACGTGTTCAAATATGTCTCAGTTTTCCTCCCCTGGTACTCGGGTGCAACATTCCAGACGCTTTACTAACACTCTCCCCACTTGGAGAGTCAGCGCCTTTAACCTCCTGTTTGGCCCAGTTTGCAATTTCTGCGGAAGATGAACAGGAATAGGGAGAACCAATGAGAGACTAGCTGGAGGTGTCTGGACGGGCAAATTTAACTCTCATTTCCCACCAGGAAGAGGAATTAACCAAAGGCTCAGCGTGCCGTGCCGGAACCAGATTAGGGCCTGAAGCCATCCTGCGGTGTTGCGGCCAGCTCACAAGAAAGCGAGTTGAAGAAAGGAGCTCAGGGGCACTGTAATTCACAAACCTGCAGAGTTATAAATGACAGCTATCGTCCAAAAATATACTGAAGTAAGGCTGCCAAGAGGACTTGAAAGTGGGGCAGAATTGCAGGAAACCGATTTCAGGAGGTAGACTGGAATTGCATTGAAAGCATAGGAAAAGAGGCAGAACGTCCACAATGATGCACTTGGCCAAAACGGGCGTATGCGTTGTTTCCTGAATATATTCAGGAAAAAACGCATACTCCCTTTTTGGCCAACCAAGCAAATTTGCAAAGGAAATCTGCACTACAATGAAGTCTCACTTCCCCCTGGTCAAAAGGGCCATCTGAAAAAAGTGTAAAATCCAGAAAGGCAGGACAGGCCATGGAGAACTAGAAGCCTTGTTATGCTGATGGGCGGGATGTAAATTGCCAACAGACACTCAGGAGAAGTGTATGGTGTTTCCTGAAACATCTGAAAAACAAAGCAACACAGCCTAGGGCACTTCCACTTATGGTCCTATAGCTTAGGGAAATTAAAATCAAAAAGACACAGCACCCCGAAGTTTGGGAAGCCTCTGTTTACAAGAACCTCGTTTACCGTACAAGTTCACTATCACAGAAAGTGAAAAATGGATAAAGAACTTGTGGTACTTACGTACAATGCAGTATCACTCAGCAATGAAATCTATGTCATCAGGCCCGTAGCAGCATAATGAGTGGATTCAGGTACGATGATTCTAACTGAAATAAGTCACACAGAAAAAGAAACATCATAAGATATCACTAATACACGGAATGTAAACTTGGCTACACAGGAACTGAATTCCAAAACAGAACAGGGTCTCAAATTTAGAAAACCAACTTATGCTTGCTTAAGGGGAAAGGTGAGTTGGGGTGCTGCATAAAACCAGAGATTGAAATGAGCACAGATAAAGTTCCTTAAGCCAAATATGGAATAGACAAGAGCTACTCCTTGCTCAATGAAATGGACTCAACAACCCATATTAAACGCCTAAGAATGTACCTGACTAGTAAGTATCTTAAAACCTATGGATTGCTATGTCTCCAAAAGAGAATCAAGCATGTGTACAGGGGCATAAACGCAGCAGTGATAGGTTTGGAGAGGTTCGGTGAGCAAATGAAGACCCTTTGAAGTCATATTGCATGGTACCCATTCCACGGGTTTCAACTACCCAGGTTTAAGGTATTCTTCCTTCAGCTAAAACATGCATGTGGAACCCAGAGTATGATCAACTGTGTGAACGGGAGACGTGTTCAAATATGTCTCAGTTTTTGTACCCTGGTACTCGGGTGCAACATTCCAGACGCTTTACTAACACTCTCCCGACTTGGAGAGTCAGTCCCTTTAACCTCCTATTTGGCCCAGTTTGCAATTTCTGCGGAAGATGAACAGGAATAGCGAGAACCAATGAGAGACTAGCTGGAGGTGTCTGGACGGGCAAATTTAACTCTCATTTCCCACCAGGAAGAGGAATTAACCAAACGCTCAGCGTGCCATGCCGGAAACAGATAAGGGCCTGAAGCCATCCTGCGGTGTTGTGGCCAAGTCACAAGAAAGCGAGTTGAAGAAAGGAGCTCAGGGGCACTGTAATGCACAAACCTGCAGAGTTATAAATGACAGCTATCGTCCAAAAATATACTGAAGTAAGGCTGCCAAGAGGACTTGAAAGCGGGGCAGAATTGCAGGAAACCGATTTCAGGAGGTAGACTGGAATTGCATTGAAAGCATAGGAAAAGAGGCAGAACGTCCACAATGATGCACTTGGACAAAAAGGGCGTATGCGTTTTTTCCTGAATATATTCAGGAAAAAACCATACGCCCTTTTTGGGCAACCAAGCAAACTTGCAAAGGAAATCTGCACTACAATGAAGTCTCACTTCCCCCCGGTCAAAAGGGCCATCTGAAAAAAGTGTAAAATCCAGAAAGGCAGGACAGGCCATGGAGAACTGGGAGCCTTGTTATGCTGATGGGCGGGATGTAAATTGCCAACAGACACTCGGGAGAAGTGTATGGTGTTTCCTGAAACATCTAAAACACAAAGCAACAGAGCCTAGGGCACTTCCACTTATGGTCCTATAGCTTAGGGAAATTAAAATCAAAAAGACACAGCCACCCCAAAGTTTGGGACGCCTCTGTTTACAAGAACCTCGTTTACCGTACAAGTTCAGTATCACAGAAAGTGAAAAATGGATAAAGAACTTGTGGTACTTACGTACAATGCAGTATCACTCAGCAATGAAATCTATGTCATCAGGCCCGTAGCAGCATAATGAGTGGATTCAGGTACGATGATTCTAACTGAAATAAGTCACACAGAAAAAGAAACATCATAAGATATCACTAATACACGGAATGTAAACTTGGCTACACAGGAACTGAATTCCAAAACAGAACAGGGTCTCAAATTTAGAAAACCAACTTATGCTTGCTTAAGGGGAAAGGTGAGTTGGGGTGCTGCATAAAACCAGAGATTGAAATGAGCACAGATAAAGTTCCTTAAGCCAAATATGGAATAGACAAGAGCTACTCCTTGCTCAATGAAATGGACTCAACACCCCATATTAAACGCCTAAGAATGTACCTGACTAGTAAGTATCTTAAAACCTATGGATTGCTATGTCTCCAAAAGAGAATCAAGCATGTGTACAGGGGCATAAACGCAGCAGTGATAGGTTTGGAGAGGTTCGGTGAGCAAATGAAGACCCTTTGAAGTCATATTGCATGGTACCCATTCCACGGGTTTCAACTACCCAGGTTTAAGGTATTCTTCCTTCAGCTAAAACATGCATGTGGAACCCAGAGTATGATCAACTGTGTGAACGGGAGACGTGTTCAAATATGTCTCAGTTTTTGTACCCTGGTACTCGGGTGCAACATTCCAGACGCTTTACTAACACTCTCCCGACTTGGAGAGTCAGTCCCTTTAACCTCCTATTTGGCCCAGTTTGCAATTTCTGCGGAAGATGAACAGGAATAGCGAGAACCAATGAGAGACTAGCTGGAGGTGTCTGGACGGGCAAATTTAACTCTCATTTCCCACCAGGAAGAGGAATTAACCAAACGCTCAGCGTGCCGTGCCGGAAACAGATAAGGGCCTGAAGCCATCCTGCGGTGTTGTGGCCAAGTCACAAGAAAGCGAGTTGAAGAAAGGAGCTCAGGGGCACTGTAATGCACAAACCTTCAGAGTTATAAATGACAGCTATCGTCCAAAAATATACTGAAGTAAGGCTGCCAAGAGGACTTGAAAGCGGGGCAGAATTGCAGGAAACCGATTTCAGGAGGTAGACTGGAATTGCATTGAAAGCATAGGAAAAGAGGCAGAACGTCCACAATGATGCACTTGGACAAAAAGGGCGTATGCGTTTTTTCCTGAATATATTCAGGAAAAAACCATACGCCCTTTTTGGGCAACCAAGCAAACTTGCAAAGGAAATCTGCACTACAATGAAGTCTCACTTCCCCCCGGTCAAAAGGGCCATCTGAACAAAGTGTAAAATCCAGAAAGGCAGGACAGGCCATGGAGAACTGGGAGCCTTGTTATGCTGATGGGCGGGATGTAAATTGCCAACAGACACTCGGGAGAAGTGTATGGTGTTTTCTGAAACATCTAAAACACAAAGCAACAGAGCCTAGGGCACTTCCACTTATGGTCCTATAGCTTAGGGAAATTAAAATCAAAAAGACACAGCCACCCCAAAGTTTGGGACGCCTCTGTTTACAAGAACCTCGTTTACCGTACAAGTTCAGTATCACAGAAAGTGAAAAATGGATAAAGAACTTGTGGTACTTACGTACAATGCAGTATCACTCAGCAATGAAATCTATGTCATCAGGCCCGTAGCAGCATAATGAGTGGATTCAGGTACGATGATTCTAACTGAAATAAGTCACACAGAAAAAGAAACATCATAAGATATCACTAATACACGGAATGTAAATTTGGCTACACAGGAACTGAATTCCAAAACAGAACAGGGTCTCAAATTTAGAACACCAACTTATGCTTGCTTAAGAGGAAAGGTGAGTTGGGGTGCTGCATAAAACCAGAGATTGAAATGAGCACAGATAAAGTTCCTTAAGCCAAATATGGAATAGACAAGAGCTACTCCTTGCTCAACGAAATGGACTCAACACCCCATATTAAACGCCTAAGAATGTACCTGACTAGTAAGTATCTTAAAACCTATGGATTGCTATGTCTCCAAAAGAGAATCAATCGTATGTACAGGGGCATAAACGCAGCAGTGATAGGATTGGAGAGGTTCGGTGAGCAAATGAAGCCCCTTTGAAGTCATATTGCATGGTACCCATTCCACGGGTCTCAACTCTCCAGATTTAAGGTATTCTTCCTTGAGCTAAATCATGCATGTAGAACCCAGAGTATGATCAACTGTGTGAACGGGAGGCGTGTTCAAATATGTCTCAGTTTTCCTCCCCTGATACTTGGGTGCAACATTCCAGACGCTTTACTAACACTCTCCCCACTTGGAGAGTCAGCGCCTTTAACCTCCTGTTTGGCCCAGTTTGCAATTTCTGTGGAAGATGAACAGGAATAGGGAGAACCAATGAGAGACTAGCTGGAGGTGTCTGGACGGGCAAATTTAACTCTCATTTCCCACCAGGAAGAGGAAATAACCAAAGGCTCAGCGTGCCGTGCCGGAACCAGATTAGGGCCTGAAGCCATCCTGCGCTGTTGCGTCCAGGTCACAAGAAAGCGAGTTGAAGAAAGTAGCTAAGGGGCACTGTAATTCACAAACCTGCAGAGTTATAAATGACAGCGATCGTCCAAAAATATACTGAAGTATGGCTGCCAAGAGGACTTAAAAGCGGGGCAGAATTGCAGGAAACCGATTTCAGGAGGTAGACTGGAATTGCATTGAAAGCATAGGAAAAGAGGCAGAACGTCCACAATGATGCACTTGGCCAAAAAGGGCGTATGAATTTTTTCTTAAATATATTCAGGAAAAAACGCATACGCCCTTTTTGGCCAACCAAGCAAGCTTGCAAAGGAAATCTGCACTACAATGAAGTCTCACTTCCCCCCGGTCAAAAGGGCCATCTGAAAAATGTGTAAAATCCAGAAAGGCAGGACAGGCCATGGAGAACTGGGAGCCTTGTTATGCTGATGGGCGGGATGTAAATTGCCAACAGACACTCGGGAGAAGTGTATGGTGTTTCCTGAAACATCTATAAAACAAAGCAACAGAGCCTAGGGCACTTCCACTTATGGTCCTATAGCTTAGGGAAATTAAAATCAAAAAGACACAGCCACCCCTAAGGTTGGAACGGCTCTGTTTACAAGAACCTCGTTTACAGTACAAGTTCAACATCGCAGAAAGTGAAAAATGGATAAAGAAGTTGTGGTATTTACTTACAAAGCAATATCACTCAGCAATGAAATCTATGTCATCAGGCCCTTAGCAGCACAATGAGTGGATTCAGGTATGATGATTCTAACTGAAATAAGTCACACAGAAAAAGAAACATCATAAGATATCAGTAATACATGGAATGTAAACTTGGCTACACAGGAACTGAATTACAGAACAGAACAGGGTCTCACATTTAGAAAACCAACTTATGCTTGCTTAAGGGGAAAGGTGAGTTGGGGTGCTGCATAAAACCAGAGATTGAAATGAGCACAGATAAAGTTCCTTAAGCCAAATATGGAATAGACAAGAGCTACTCCTTGCTCAACGAAATGGACTCAACACCGCATATTAAACGCCTAAGAATGTACCTGACTAGTAAGTATCTTAAAACCTATGGATTGCTATGTCTCCGAAAGATAATCAAGCATGTGTACAGGGGCATAAACGCAGCAGTGATAGGATTGGAGAGGTTCAGTGAGCAAATGAAGACCCTTTGAAGTCATATTGCATGGTACCCATTCCACGGGTTTCAACTACCCAGGTTTAAGGTATTCTTCCTTCAGCTAAAACATGCATGTGGAACCTAGAGTATGATCAACCATGTGATCGGGAGACGTGTTCAAATATGTCTCAGTTTTCGTACCCTGGTACTCGGGTGCAAGATTCCAGATGCTTTACTAACACTCTCCCCACTTGGAGAGTCAGTCCCTTTAACCTCCTGTTGGGCCCAGTTTGCAAATTCTGCGGAAGATGAACAGGAATAGCGAGAACCAATGAGAGACTAGCTGGAGGTGTCTGGACGGGCAAATTTAACTCTCATTTCCCACCAGGAAGAGGAATTAACCAAAGGCTCAGCGTGCTGTGCCGGAACCAGATTAGGGCCTGAAGCCATCCTGCGGTGTTGCGGCCAGGTCACAAGAAAGCGAGTTGAAGAAAGGAGTTCAGGGGCACTGTAATTCACAAACCTGCAGAGTTATAAATGACAGCTATCGTCCAAAAATATACTGAAGTAAGGCTGCCAAGAGGACTTGAAAGCGGGGCAGAATTGCAGGAAACCGATTTCAGGAGGTAGACTGGAATTGCATTGAAAGCATAGGAAAAGAGACAGAACGTCCACAATGATGCACTTGGCCAAAAAGGGCGTATGCGTTTTTTCCTGAATATATTCAGGAAAAAACGCATACGCCCTTTTTGGCCAACCAAGCAAGCTTGCAAAGGAAATCTGCACTACAATGAAGTCTCACTTCCCCCCGGTCAAAAGGGCCATCTGAAAAAAGTGTAAAATCCAGAAAGGCAGGACAGACCATGGAAAACTAGAAGCCTTGTTATGCTGATGGGCGGGATGTAAATTGCCAACAGACACTCAGGAGAAGTGTATGGTGTTTCCTGAAACATCTGAAAAACAAAGCAACACAGCCTAGGGCACTTCCACTTATGGTCCTATAGCTTAGGGAAATTAAAATCAAAAAGACACAGCACCCCGAAGTTTGGGAAGCCTCTGTTTACAAGAACCTCGTTTACCGTACAAGTTCAATATCACAGAAAGTGAAAAATGGATAAAGAACTTGTGGTACTTACGTACAATGCAGTATCACTCAGCAATGAAATCTATGTCATCAGGCCCGTAGCAGCATAATGAGTGGATTCAGGTACGATGATTCTAACTGAAATAAGTCACACAGAAAAAGAAACATCATAAGATATCACTAATACACGGAATGTAAACTTGGCTACACAGGAACTGAATTCCAAAACAGAACAGGGTCTCAAATTTAGAAAACCAACTTATGCTTGCTTAAGGGGAAAGGTGAGTTGGGGTGCTGCATAAAACCAGAGATTGAAATGAGCACAGATAAAGTTCCTTAAGCCAAATATGGAATAGACAAGAGCTACTCCTTGCTCAATGAAATGGACTCAACAACCCATATTAAACGCCTAAGAATGTACCTGACTAGTAAGTATCTTAAAACCTATGGATTGCTATGTCTCCAAAAGAGAATCAAGCATGTGTACAGGGGCATAAACGCAGCAGTGATAGGTTTGGAGAGGTTCGGTGAGCAAATGAAGACCCTTTGAAGTCATATTGCATGGTACCCATTCCACGGGTTTCAACTACCCAGGTTTAAGGTATTCTTCCTTCAGCTAAAACATGCATGTGGAACCCAGAGTATGATCAACTGTGTGAACGGGAGACGTGTTCAAATATGTCTCAGTTTTTGTACCCTGGTACTCGGGTGCAACATTCCAGACGCTTTACTAACACTCTCCCGACTTGGAGAGTCAGTCCCTTTAACCTCCTATTTGGCCCAGTTTGCAATTTCTGCGGAAGATGAACAGGAATAGCGAGAACCAATGAGAGACTAGCTGGAGGTGTCTGGACGGGCAAATTTAACTCTCATTTCCCACCAGGAAGAGGAATTAACCAAACGCTCAGCGTGCCATGCCGGAAACAGATAAGGGCCTGAAGCCATCCTGCGGTGTTGTGGCCAAGTCACAAGAAAGCGAGTTGAAGAAAGGAGCTCAGGGGCACTGTAATGCACAAACCTGCAGAGTTATAAATGACAGCTATCGTCCAAAAATATACTGAAGTAAGGCTGCCAAGAGGACTTGAAAGCGGGGCAGAATTGCAGGAAACCGATTTCAGGAGGTAGACTGGAATTGCATTGAAAGCATAGGAAAAGAGGCAGAACGTCCACAATGATGCACTTGGACAAAAAGGGCGTATGCGTTTTTTCCTGAATATATTCAGGAAAAAACCATACGCCCTTTTTGGGCAACCAAGCAAACTTGCAAAGGAAATCTGCACTACAATGAAGTCTCACTTCCCCCCGGTCAAAAGGGCCATCTGAAAAAAGTGTAAAATCCAGAAAGGCAGGACAGGCCATGGAGAACTGGGAGCCTTGTTATGCTGATGGGCGGGATGTAAATTGCCAACAGACACTCGGGAGAAGTGTATGGTGTTTCCTGAAACATCTAAAACACAAAGCAACAGAGCCTAGGGCACTTCCACTTATGGTCCTATAGCTTAGGGAAATTAAAATCAAAAAGACACAGCCACCCCAAAGTTTGGGACGCCTCTGTTTACAAGAACCTCGTTTACCGTACAAGTTCAGTATCACAGAAAGTGAAAAATGGATAAAGAACTTGTGGTACTTACGTACAATGCAGTATCACTCAGCAATGAAATCTATGTCATCAGGCCCGTAGCAGCATAATGAGTGGATTCAGGTACGATGATTCTAACTGAAATAAGTCACACAGAAAAAGAAACATCATAAGATATCACTAATACACGGAATGTAAACTTGGCTACACAGGAACTGAATTCCAAAACAGAACAGGGTCTCAAATTTAGAAAACCAACTTATGCTTGCTTAAGGGGAAAGGTGAGTTGGGGTGCTGCATAAAACCAGAGATTGAAATGAGCACAGATAAAGTTCCTTAAGCCAAATATGGAATAGACAAGAGCTACTCCTTGCTCAATGAAATGGACTCAACACCCCATATTAAACGCCTAAGAATGTACCTGACTAGTAAGTATCTTAAAACCTATGGATTGCTATGTCTCCAAAAGAGAATCAAGCATGTGTACAGGGGCATAAACGCAGCAGTGATAGGTTTGGAGAGGTTCGGTGAGCAAATGAAGACCCTTTGAAGTCATATTGCATGGTACCCATTCCACGGGTTTCAACTACCCAGGTTTAAGGTATTCTTCCTTCAGCTAAAACATGCATGTGGAACCCAGAGTATTATCAACTGTGTGAACGGGAGACGTGTTCAAATATGTCTCAGTTTTTGTACCCTGGTACTCGGGTGCAACATTCCAGACGCTTTACTAACACTCTCCCGACTTGGAGAGTCAGTCCCTTTAACCTCCTATTTGGCCCAGTTTGCAATTTCTGCGGAAGATGAACAGGAATAGCGAGAACCAATGAGAGACTAGCTGGAGGTGTCTGGACGGGCAAATTTAACTCTCATTTCCCACCAGGAAGAGGAATTAACCAAACGCTCAGCGTGCCGTGCCGGAAACAGATAAGGGCCTGAAGCCATCCTGCGGTGTTGTGGCCAAGTCACAAGAAAGCGAGTTGAAGAAAGGAGCTCAGGGGCACTGTAATGCACAAACCTTCAGAGTTATAAATGACAGCTATCGTCCAAAAATATACTGAAGTAAGGCTGCCAAGAGGACTTGAAAGCGGGGCAGAATTGCAGGAAACCGATTTCAGGAGGTAGACTGGAATTGCATTGAAAGCATAGGAAAAGAGGCAGAACGTCCACAATGATGCACTTGGACAAAAAGGGCGTATGCGTTTTTTCCTGAATATATTCAGGAAAAAACCATACGCCCTTTTTGGGCAACCAAGCAAACTTGCAAAGGAAATCTGCACTACAATGAAGTCTCACTTCCCCCTGGTCAAAAGGGCCATCTGAAAAAAGTGTAAAATCCAGAAAGGCAGGACAGGCCATGGAGAACTGGGAGCCTTGTTATGCTGATGGGCGGGATGTAAATTGCCAACAGACACTCGGGAGAAGTGTATGGTGTTTTCTGAAACATCTAAAACACAAAGCAACAGAGCCTAGGGCACTTCCACTTATGGTCCTATAGCTTAGGGAAATTAAAATCAAAAAGACACAGCCACCCCAAAGTTTGGGACGCCTCTGTTTACAAGAACCTCGTTTACCGTACAAGTTCAGTATCACAGAAAGTGAAAAATGGATAAAGAACTTGTGGTACTTACGTACAATGCAGTATCACTCAGCAATGAAATCTATGTCATCAGGCCCGTAGCAGCATAATGAGTGGATTCAGGTACGATGATTCTAACTGAAATAAGTCACACAGAAAAAGAAACATCATAAGATATCACTAATACACGGAATGTAAACTTGGCTACACAGGAACTGAATTCCAAAACAGAACAGGGTCTCAAATTTAGAAAACCAACTTATGCTTGCTTAAGGGGAAAGGTGAGTTGGGGTGCTGCATAAAACCAGAGATTGAAATGAGCACAGATAAAGTTCCTTAAGCCAAATATGGAATAGACAAGAGCTACTCCTTGCTCAATGAAATGGACTCAACACCCCATATTAAACGCCTAAGAATGTACCTGACTAGTAAGTATCTTAAAACCTATGGATTGCTATGTCTCCAAAAGAGAATCAAGCATGTGTACAGGGGCATAAACGCAGCAGTGATAGGTTTGGAGAGGTTCGGTGAGCAAATGAAGACCCTTTGAAGTCATATTGCATGGTACCCATTCCACGGGTCTCAACTCTCCAGATTTAAGGTATTCTTCCTTGAGCTAAATCATGCATGTAGAACCCAGAGTATGATCAACTGTGTGAACGGGAGACGTGTTCAAATATGTCTCAGTTTTCCTCCCCTGATACTTGGGTGCAACATTCCAGACGCTTTACTAACACTCTCCCCACTTGGAGAGTCAGCGCCTTTAACCTCCTGTTTGGCCCAGTTTGCAATTTCTGTGGAAGATGAACAGGAATAGGGAGAACCAATGAGAGACTAGCTGGAGGTGTCTGGACGGGCAAATTTAACTCTCATTTCCCACCAGGAAGAGGAAATAACCAAAGGCTCAGCGTGCCGTGCCGGAACCAGATTAGGGCCTGAAGCCATCCTGCGCTGTTGCGTCCAGGTCACAAGAAAGCGAGTTGAAGAAAGTAGCTAAGGGGCACTGTAATTCACAAACCTGCAGAGTTATAAATGACAGCGATCGTCCAAAAATATACTGAAGTATGGCTGCCAAGAGGACTTGAAAGCGGGGCAGAATTGCAGGAAACCGATTTCAGGAGGTAGACTGGAATTGCATTGAAAGCATAGGAAAAGAGGCAGAACGTCCACAATGATGCACTTGGCCAAAAAGGGCGTATGAATTTTTTCTTAAATATATTCAGGAAAAAACGCATACGCCCTTTTTGGCCAACCAAGCAAGCTTGCAAAGGAAATCTGCACTACAATGAAGTCTCACTTCCCCCCGGTCAAAAGGGCCATCTGAAAAATGTGTAAAATCCAGAAAGGCAGGACAGGCCATGGAGAACTGGGAGCCT
Organism: Pseudorca crassidens; assembly: GCF_039906515.1. NCBI lineage: Eukaryota > Metazoa > Chordata > Mammalia > Artiodactyla > Delphinidae > Pseudorca > Pseudorca crassidens. The sequence goes on along the minus strand of NW_027136337.1, from coordinate 174,234 downwards.
TGTTATGCTGATGGGCGGGATGTAAATTGCCAACAAACACTCGGGAGAAGTGTATGGTGTTTCCTGAAACATCTATAAAACAAAGCAACAGAGCCTAGGGCACTTCCACTTATGGTCCTATAGCTTAGGGAAATTAAAATCAAAAAGACACAGCCACCCCTAAGGTTGGAACGGCTCTGTTTACAAGAACCTCGTTTACAGTACAAGTTCAACATCGCAGAAAGTGAAAAATGGATAAAGAAGTTGTGGTATTTACTTACAAAGCAATATCACTCAGCAATGAAATCTATGTCATCAGGCCCTTAGCAGCACAATGAGTGGATTCAGGTATGATGATTCTAACTGAAATAAGTCACACAGAAAAAGAAACATCATAAGATATCAGTAATACATGGAATGTAAACTTGGCTACACAGGAACTGAATTACAGAACAGATCAGGGTCTCAAATTTAGAAAACCAACTTATGCTTGCTTAAGGGGAAAGGTGAGTTGGGGTGCTGCATAAAACCAGAGATTGAAATGAGCACAGATAAAGTTCCTTAAGCCAAATATGGAATAGACAAGAGCTACTCCTTGCTCAACGAAATGGACTCAACACCGCATATTAAACGCCTAAGAATGTACCTGACTAGTAAGTATCTTAAAACCTATGGATTGCTATGTCTCCGAAAGAGAATCAAGCATGTGTACAGGGGCATAAACGCAGCAGTGATAGGATTGGAGAGGTTCAGTGAGCAAATGAAGACCCTTTGAAGTCATATTGCATGGTACCCATTCCACGGGTTTCAACTACCCAGGTTTAAGGTATTCTTCCTTCAGCTAAAACATGCATGTGGAACCTAGAGTATGATCAACCATGTGATCGGGAGACGTGTTCAAATATGTCTCAGTTTTCGTACCCTGGTACTCGGGTGCAAGATTCCAGATGCTTTACTAACACTCTCCCCACTTGGAGAGTCAGTCCCTTTAACCTCCTGTTGGGCCCAGTTTGCAAATTCTGCGGAAGATGAACAGGAATAGCGAGAACCAATAAGAGACTAGCTGGAGGTGTCTGGACGGGCAAATTTAACTCTCATTTCCCACCAGGAAGAGGAATTAACCAAAGGCTCAGCGTGCTGTGCCGGAACCAGATTAGGGCCTGAAGCCATCCTGCGGTGTTGCGGCCAGGTCACAAGAAAGCGAGTTGAAGAAAGGAGTTCAGGGGCACTGTAATTCACAAACCTGCAGAGTTATAAATGACAGCTATCGTCCAAAAATATACTGAAGTAAGGCTGCCAAGAGGACTTGAAAGCGGGGCAGAATTGCAGGAAACCGATTTCAGGAGGTAGACTGGAATTGCATTGAAAGCATAGGAAAAGAGGCAGAACGTCCACAATGATGCACTTGGCCAAAACGGGCGTATGCGTTGTTTCCTGAATATATTCAGGAAAAAACGCATACGCCCTTTTTGGCCAACCAAGCAAACTTGCAAAGGAAATCTGCACTACAATGAAGTCTCACTTCCCCCCGGTCAAAAGGGCCATCTGAAAAAAGTGTAAAATCCAGAAAGGCAGGACAGGCCATGGAGAACTGGGAGCCTTGTTATGCTGATGGGCGGGATGTAAATTGCCAACAGACACTTGGGAGAAATGTATGGTGTTTCCTGAAACATCTATAAAACAAAGCAACAGAGCCTAGGGCACTTCCACTTATGGTCCTATAGCTTAGGGAAATTAAAATCAAAAAGACACAGCCACCCCAAAGTTTGGGACGCCTCTGTTTACAAGAACCTCGTTTACCGTACAAGTTCAATATCACAGAAAGTGAAAAATGGATAAAGAACTTGTGGTACTTACGTACAATGCAGTATCACTCAGCAATGAAATCTATGTCATCAGGCCCGTAGCAGCATAATGAGTGGATTCAGGTACGATGATTCTAACTGAAATAAGTCACACAGAAAAAGAAACATCATAAGATATCACTAATACACGGAATGTAAACTTGGCTACACAGGAACTGAATTACAGAACAGAACAGGGTCTCAAATTTAGAAAACCAACTTATGCTTGCTTAAGGGGAAAAGTGAGTTGGGGTGCTGCATAAAACCAGAGATTGAAATGAGCACAGATAAAGTTCCTTAAGCCAAATATGGAATAGACAAGAGCTACTCCTTGCTCAACGAATTGGACTCAACACCCCATATTAAACGTCTAAGAATGTACCTGACTAGTAAGTATCTTAAAGCCTATGGATTGCTATGTCTCCAAAAGAGAATCAAGCGTGTGTACACGGGCATAAACGTAGCAGTGATAGGATTGGAGAGCTTCAGTGAGCAAATGAAGACCCTTTGAAGTCATATTGCATGGTACCCATTACACGGGTCTCAACTCTCCAGGTTTAAGGTATTCTTCTTTCAGCTAAAACATGCATGTGGAACCTAGAGTATGATCAACCGTGTGAACGGGAGACGTGTTCAAATATGTCTCAGTTTTCCTCCCCTGGTACTCGGGTGCAACATTCCACACGCTTTACTAACACTCTCCCCACTTGGAGAGTCAGCGCCTTTAACCTCCTGTTTGGCCCAGTTTGCAATTTCTGCGGAAGATGAACAGGAATAGGGAGAACCAATGAGAGACTAGCTGGAGGTGTCTGGACGGGCAAATTTAACCCTGATTTCCCACCAGGAAGAGGAAATACCAAAGGCTCAGCGTGCCGTGCCGGAACCAGATTAGGGCCTGAAGCCATCCTGCGGTGTTGCGGCCAGGTCACAAGAAAGCGAGTTGAAGAAAGGAGCTCAGGGGCACTGTAATTCACAAACCTGCAGAGTTATAAATGACAGCTATCGTCCAAAAATATACTGAAGTAAGGCAGCCAAGAGGACTTGAAAGTGGGGCAGAATTGCAGGAAACCGATTTCAGGAGGTAGACTGGAATTGCATTGAAAGCATAGGAAAAGAGGCAGAACGTCCACAATGACGCACTTGGCCAAAAAGGGCGTATGCATTTTTTCCTGAATATATTCAGGAAAAAACGCTTACGCCCTTTTTGCACAACCAAGCAAGCTTGCAAAGGAAATCTGCACTACAATGAAGTCTCACTTCCCCCCGGTCAAAAGGGCCATCTGAAAAAAGTGTAAAATCCAGAAAGGCAGGAAATGTCATGGAGAACTGGGAGCCTTGTTATGCTGATGGGCGGGATGTAAATTGCCAAGAGACACCCGGGAGAAGTGTATGGTGTTTCCTGAAACATCTAAAAAACAAAGCAACAGAGCCTAGGGCACTTCCACTTATGGTCCTATAGCTTAGGGAAATTAAAATCAAAAAGACACAGCCACCCCAAAGTTTGGGACGCCGCTGTTTACAAGAACGTCGTTTACAGTACAAGATCAACATCGCAGAAAGTGAAAAATGGATAAAGAAGTTGTGGTATTTACTTACAAAGCAATATCACTCAGCAATGAAATCTATGTCATCACGCCCTTAGCAGCACAATGAGTGGATTCAGGTGTGATGATTCTAACTGAAATAAGTCACACAGAAAAAGAAACATCATAAGATATCAGTAATACACGGAATGTAAACTTGGCTACACAGGAACTGAATTACAGAACAGAACAGGGTCTCAAATTTAGAAAACCAACTTATGCTTGCTTAAGGGTAAAGGTGACTTGGGGTGCTGCATAAAACCAGAGATTGAAATGAGCACAGATAAAGTTCCTTAAGCCAAATATGGAATAGACAAGAGCTACTCCTTGCTCAACGAAATGGACTCAACACCGCATATTAAACGCCTAAGAATGTACCTGACTAGTAAGTATCTTAAAACCTATGGATTGCTATGTCTCCGAAAGAGAATCAAGCATGTGTACAGGGGCATAAACGCAGCAGTGATAGGATTGGAGAGGTTTGGTGAGCAAATGAAGACCCTTTGAAGTCACATTGCATGGTACCCATTCCACGGGTTTCAACTACCCAGGTTTAAGGTATTCTTCCTTCAGCTAAAACATGCATGTGGATCCTAGAGTATGATCAACCATGAGAACGGGAGACGTGTTCAAATATGTCTCAGTTTTCGTACCCTGGTACTCGGGTGCAAGATTCCAGATGCTTTACTAACACTCTCCCCACTTGGAGAGTCAGCGCCTTTAACCTCCTGTTTGGCCCAGTTTGCAATTTCTGCGGAAGATGAACAGGAATAGGGAGAACCAATGAGAGACTAGCTGGAGGTGTCTGGACGGGCAAATTTAACTCTCATTTCCCACCATAGAGAGGAATTAACCAAAGGCTCAGCGTGCCGTGCCGGAACCAGATGAGGGCCTGAAGCCATCCTGCGGTGTTGCGGCCAGCTCACAAGAAAGCGAGTTGAAGAAAGGAGCTCAGGGGCACTGTAATTCACAAACCTGCAGAGTTATAAATGACAGCTATCGTCCAAAAATATACTGAAGTAAGGCTGCCAAGAGGACTTGAAAGCGGGGCAGAATTGCAGGAAACTGATTTCAGGAGGTAGACTGGAATTGCATTGAAAGCATAGGAAAAGAGGCAGAGCGTCCACAATGATGCACTTGGCCAAAAAGGGCGTATGCGTTTTTTCCTGAATATATTCAGGAAAAAACACATACGCCCTTTTTGGCCAACCAAGCAACCTTGCAAAGGAAATCTGCACTACAATGAAGTCTCACTTCCCCCCGGTCAAAAGGGCCATCTGAAAAAAGTGTAAAATCCAGAAAGGCAGGACAGGCCATGGAGAACTGGGAGCCTTGTTATGCTGATGGGCGGGATGTAAATTGCCAACAGACACTCGGGAGAAGTGTATGGTGTTTCCTCAATCATCTAAGAAACAAAGCAACAGAGCCTAGGGCACTTCCACTTATGGTCCTATAGCTTAGGGAAATTAAAATCAAAAAGACACAGCCACCCCAAAGTTTGGGACGCCTCTGTTTACAAGAACTTCGTTAACCGTACAAGTTCAATATCACAAAAAGTGAAAAATGGATAAAGAACTTGTGGTACTTACGTACAATGCAGTATCACTCAGCAATGAAATCTATGTCATCAGGCCCGTAGCAGCATAATGAGTGGATTCAGGTACGATGATTCTAACTGAAATAAGTCACACAGAAAAAGAAACATCATAAGATATCAGTAATACATGGAATGTAAACTTGGCTACACAGGAACTGAATTACAGAACAGAACAGGGTCTCAAATTTAGAAAACCAACTTATGCTTGCTTAAGGGGAAAGGTGAGTTGGGGTGCTGCATAAAACCAGAGATTGAAATGAGCACAGATAAAGTTCCTTAAGCCAAATATGGAATAGACAAGAGCTACTCCTTGCTCAACGAAATGGACTCAACACCGCATATTAAACGCCTAAGAATGTACCTGACTAGTAAGTATCTTAAAACCTATGGATTGCTATGTCTCCGAAAGAGAATCAAGCATGTGTACAGGGGCATAAACGCAGCAGTGATAGGATTGGAGAGGTTCAGTGAGCAAATGAAGACCCTTTGAAGTCATATTGCATGGTACCCATTCCACGGGTTTCAACTACCCAGGTTTAAGGTATTCTTCCTTCAGCTAAAACATGCATGTGGAACCTAGAGTATGATCAACCATGTGATCGGGAGACGTGTTCAAATATGTCTCAGTTTTCGTACCCTGGTACTCGGGTGCAAGATTCCAGATGCTTTACTAACACTCTCCCCACTTGGAGAGTCAGTCCCTTTAACCTCCTGTTGGGCCCAGTTTGCAAATTCTGCGGAAGATGAACAGGAATAGCGAGAACCAATGAGAGACTAGCTGGAGGTGTCTGGACGGGGAAATTTAACTCTCATTTCCCACCAGGAAGAGGAAATAACCAAAGGCTCAGCGTGCCATGCCGGAACCAGATTAGGGCCTGAAGCCATCCTGCGGTGTTGCAGCCAGCTCACAAGAAAGCGAGTTGAAGAAAGGAGCTCAGGGGCACTGTAATGCACAAACCTGCAGAGTTATAAATGACAGCTATCGTCCAAAAATATACTGAAGTAAGGCTGCCAAGAGGACTTGAAAGCGGGGCAGAATTGCAGGAAACCGATTTCAGGAGGTAGACTGGAATTGCATTGAAAGCATAGGAAAAGAGGCAGAACGTCCACAATGATGCACTTGGCCAAAAAGGGCGTATGCATTTTTTCCTGAATATATTCAGGAAAACACGCATACGCCCTTTTTGGCCAACCAAGCAAGCTTGCAAAGGAAATCTGCACTACAATGAAGTCTCACTTCCCCCCAGTCAAAAGGGCCATCTGAAAAAAGTGTAAAATCCAGAAAGGCAGGACAGGCCATGGAGAACTGGGAGCCTTGTTATGCTGATGGGCGGGATGTAAATTGCCAACAGACACTTGGGAGGAGTGTATGGTGTTTCCTGAAACATCTAAACAACAAAGCAACAGAGCCTAGGGCACTTCCACTTATGGTCCTATAGCTTAGGGAAATTAAAATCAAAAAGACACAGCCACCCCAAAGTTTGGGACGCCTCTGTTTACAAGAACCTCGTTTACCGTACAAGTTCACTATCACAGAAAGTGAAAAATGGATAAAGAACTTGTGGTACTTACGTACAATGCAGTATCACTCAGCAATGAAATCTATGTCATCAGGCCCGTAGCAGCATAATGAGTGGATTCAGGTACGATGATTCTAACTGAAATAAGTCACACAGAAAAAGAAACATCATAAGATATCACTAATACACGGAATGTAAACTTGGCTACACAGGAACTGAATTCCAAAACAGAACAGGGTCTCAAATTTAGAAAACCAACTTATGCTTGCTTAAGGGGAAAGGTGAGTTGGGGTGCTGCATAAAACCAGAGATTGAAATGAGCACAGATAAAGTTCCTTAAGCCAAATATGGAATAGACAAGAGCTACTCCTTGCTCAACGAAATGGACTCAACACCCCATATTAAACGCCTAAGAATGTACCTGACTAGTAAGTATCTTAAAACCTATGGATTGCTATGTCTCCAAAAGAGAATCAAGCGTGCGTACAGGGGCATAAACGCAGCAGTGATAGGTTTGGAGAGATTCGGTGAGCAAATGAAGACCCTTTGAAGTCATATTGCATGGTACCCATTCCACGGGTCTCAACTCTCCAGGTTTAAGTTATTCTTCCTTCAGCTAAATCATGCATGTGGAACCCAGAGTATGATCAACCGTGTGAACGGGAGACGTGTTCAAATATGTCTCAGTTTTCCTCCCCTGGTACTCGGGTGCAACATTCCAGACGCTTTACTAACACTCTCCCGACTTGGAGAGTCAGTCCCTTTAACCTCCTGTTTGGCCCAGTTTGCAATTTCTGCGGAACATGAACAGGAATAGTGAGAACCAATGAGAGACTAGCTGGAGGTGTCTGGACGGGCAAATTTAACTCTCATTTCCCACCAGGAAGAGGAAATAAGCAAAGGCTCAGCGTGCCATGCCGGAACCAGATTAGGGACTGAAGCCATCCTGCGGTGTTGCGGCCAGCTCACAAGAAAGCGAGTTGAAGAAAGGAGCTCAGGGGCACTGTAATTCACAAACCTGCAGAGTTATAAATGACAGCTATCGTCCAAAAATATACTGAAGTATGGCTGCCAAGAGGACTTGAAAGCGGGGCAGAATTGCAGGAAACCGATTTCAGGAGGTAGACTGGAATTGCATTGAAAGCATAGGAAAAGAGGCAGAACGTCCACAATGATGCACTTGGCCAAAAAGGGCGTATGCGTTTTTTCCTGAATATATTCAGGAAAAAACGCATACGCCCTTTTTGGCCAACCAAGCAAGCTTGCAAAGGAAATCTGCACTACAATGAAGTCTCACTTCCCCCCGGTCAAAAGGGCCATCTGAAAAAAGTGTAAAATCCAGAAAGGCAGGACAGGCCATGGAGAACTGGGAGCCTTGTTATGCTGATGGGCGGGATGTAAATTGCCAACAGACACTCCGGAGAAGTGTATGGTGTTTCCTGAAACATCTAAAAAACAAAGCAACAGAGCCTAGGGCACTTCCACTTATGGTCCTATAGCTTAGGGAAATTAAAATCAAAAAGACACAGCCACCCCAAAGTTTGGGACGCCTCTGTTTACAAGAACCTCGTTTACCGTACAAGTTCAACATCACAGAAAGTGAAAAATGGATAAAGAACTTGTGGTACTTACGTAAAATGCAGTATCACTCAGCAATGAAATCTATGTCATCAGGCCCGTAGCAGCATAATGAGTGGATTCAGGTATGATGATTCTTACTGAAATAAGTCACACAGAAAAAGAAACATCATAAGATATCAGTAATACACGGAATGTAAACTTGGCTACACAGGAACTGAATTCCAAAACAGAACAGGGTCTCAAATTTAGAAAACCAACTTATGCTTGCTTAAGGGGAAAGGTGAGTTGGGGTGCTGCATAAAACCAGAGATTGAAATGAGCACAGATAAAGTTCCTTAAGCCAAATATGGAATAGACAAGAGCTACTCCTTGCTCAACGAAATGGACTCAACACCCCATATTAAACGCCTAAGAATGTACCTGACTAGTAAGTATCTTAAAACCTATGGATTGCTAAGTCTCCAAAAGAGAATCAAGCGTGTGTACAGGGGCATAAACGCAGCAGTGTTAGGATTGGAGAGGTTCGGTTAGCAAATGAAGACCCTTTGAAATCATATTGCATGGTACCCATTCCACGGGTCTCAACTCTCCAGGTTTAAGGTATTCTTCCTTCAGCTAAAACATGCATGTGGAACCCAGAGTATGATCAACCGTGTGAACGGGAGACGTGTTCAAATATGTCTCAGTTTTCCTCCCCTGGTACTCGGGTGCAACATTCCAGACGCTTTACTAACACTCTCCCCACTTGGAGAGTCAGCGCCTTTAACCTCCTGTTTGGCCCAGTTTGCAATTTCTGCGGAAGATGAACAGGAATAGGGAGAACCAATGAGAGACTAGCTGGAGGTGTCTGAACGGGCAAATTTAACTCTCATTTCCCACCAGGAAGAGGAAATAACCAAAGGCTCAGCGTGCCGTGCCAGAACCAGATTAGGGCCTGAAGCCATCCTGCGGTGTTACGGCCAGCTCACAAGAAAGCGAGTTGAAGAAAGTAGCTCAGGGGCACTGTAATGCACAAACCTGCAGAGTTATAAATGACAGCTATCGTCCAAAAATATACTGAAGTAAGGCTGCCAAGAGGACTTGAAAGCGGGGCAGAATTGCAGGAAACCGATTTCAGGGGGTAGACTGGAATTGCATTGAAAGCATAGGAAAAGAGGCAGAACGTCCACAATGATGCACTTGGCCAAAAAGGGCGTATGCGTTTTTTCCTGAATATATTCAGGAAAAAACGCATACGCCCTTTTTGGCCAACCAAGCAAGCTTGCAAAGGAAATCTGCACTACAATGAACTCTCACTTCCCCCCGGTCAAAAGGGCCATCTGAAAAAAGTGTAAAATCCAGAAAGGCAGGACAGGCCATGGAGAACTGGAAGCCTTGTTATGCTGATGGGCGGGATGTAAATTGCCAACAGACACTCGGGAGAAGTGTATGGTGTTTCCTGAAACATCTGAAAAACAAAGCAACAGAGCCTAGGGCACTTCCACTTATGGTCCTATAGCTTAGGGAAATTAAAATCAAAAAGACACAGGCACCCCAAAGGTTGGAATGGCTCTGTTTACAAGAACCTCGTTTACAGTACAAGTTCAACATCGCAGAAAGTGAAAAATGGATAAAGAAGTTGTGGTATTTACTTACAAAGCAATATCACTCAGCAATGAAATCTATGTCATCAGGCCCATAGCAGCACAATGAGTGGATTCAGGTATGATGATTCTAACTGAAATAAGTCACACAGAAAAAGAAACATCATAAGATATCAGTAATACATGGAATGTAAACTTGGCTACACAGGAACTGAATTACAGAACAGAACAGGGTCTCAAATTTAGAAAACCAACTTATGCTTGCTTAAGGGGAAAGGTGAGTTGGGGTGCTGCATAAAACCAGAGATTGAAATGAGCACAGATAAAGTTCCTTAAGCCAAATATGGAATAGACAAGAGCTACTCCTTGCTCAACGAAATGGACTCAACACCGCATATTAAACGCCTAAGAATGTACCTGACTAGTAAGTATCTTAAAACCTATGGATTGCTATGTCTCCGAAAGAGAATCAAGCATGTGTACAGGGGCATAAACGCAGCAGTGATAGGATTGGAGAGGTTCGGTGAGCAAATGAAGACCCTTTGAAGTCATATTGCATGGTACCCATTCCACGGGTCTCAACTCTCCAGGTTTAAGGCATTCTTCCTTCAGCTAAAACATGCATGTGGAACCCAGAGTATGATCAACCGTGTGAACGGGAGACGTGTTCAAATATGTCTCAGTTTTCCTCCCCTGGTACTCGGGTGCAACATTCCAGACGCTTTACTAACACTCTCCCCACTTGGAGAGTCAGCGCCTTTAACCTCCTGTTTGGCCCAGTTTGCAATTTCTGCGGAACATGAACAGGAATAGGGAGAACCAATGAGAGACTAGCTGGAGGTGTCTGGACGGGCAAATTTAACTCTCATTTCCCACCAGGAAGAGGAAATAACCAAAGGCTCAGCGTGCCATGCCGGAACCAGATTAGGGCCAGAAGCCATCCTGCGGTGTTGCAGCCAGCTCACAAGAAAGCGAGTTGAAGAAAGGAGCTCAGGGGCACTGTAATTCACAAACCTGCAGAGTTATAAATGACAGCTATCGTCCAAAAATATACTGAAGTAAGGCTGCCAAGAGGACTTGAAAGCGGGGCAGAATTGCAGGAAACCGATTTCAGGAGGTAGACTGGAATTGCATTGAAAGCATAGGAAAAGAGGCAGAACGTCCACAATGATGCACTTGGCCAAAAAGGGCGTATGCATTTTTTCCTGAATATATTCAGGAAAACACGCATACGCCCTTTTTGGCCAACCAAGAAAGCTTGCAAAGGAAATCTGCACTACAATGAAGTCTCACTTCCCCCCAGTCAAAAGGGCCATCTGAAAAAAGTGTAAAATCCAGAAAGGCAGGACAGGCCATGGAGAACTGGGAGCCTTGTTATGCTGATGGGCGGGATGTAAATTGCCAACAGACACTTGGGAGGAGTGTATGGTGTTTCCTGAAACATCTAAACAACAAAGCAACAGAGCCTAGGGCACTTCCACTTATGGTCCTATAGCTTAGGGAAATTAAAATCAAAAAGACACAGCCACCCCAAAGTTTGGGACGCCTCTGTTTACAAGAACCTCGTTTACCGTACAAGTTCAATATCACAGAAAGTGAAAAATGGATAAAGAACTTGTGGTACTTACGTACAATGCAGTATCACTCAGCAATGAAATCTATGTCATCAGGCCCGTAGCAGCATAATGAGTGGATTCAGGTACGATGATTCTAACTGAAATAAGTCACACAGAAAAAGAAACATCATAAGATATCACAAATACACGGAATGTAAACTTGGCTACACAGGAACTGAATTCCAAAACAGAACAGGGTCTCAAATTTAGAAAACCAACTTATGCTTGCTTAAGGGGAAAGGTGAGTTGGGGTGCTGCATAAAACCAGAGATTGAAATGAGCACAGATAAAGTTCCTTAAGCCAAATATGGAATAGACAAGAGCTACTCCTTGCTCAACGAAATGGACTCAACACCCCATATTAAACGCCTAAGAATGTACCTGACTAGTAAGTATCTTAAAACCTATGGATAGCTATGTCTTCAAAAGAGAATCAAGCATGCGTACAGGGGCATAAACGCAGCAGTGATAGGATTGGAGAGGTTCGGTGAGCAAATGAAGACCCTTTGAAGTCATATTGCATGGTACCCATTCCACGGGTCTCAACTCTCCAGGTTTAAGGTATTCTTCCTTCAGCTAAATCATGCATGTGGAACCCAGAGTATGATCAACCGTGTGAACGGGAGACGTGTTCAAATATGTCTCAGTTTTCGTACCCTGGTACTCGGGTGCAACATTCCAGACGCTTTACTAACACTCTCCTGACTTGGAGAGTCAGTCCCTTTAACCTCCTGTTTGGCCCAGTTTGCAATTTCTGCGGAAGATGAACAGGAATAGTGAGAACCAATGAGAGACTAGCTGGAGGTGTCTGGACGGGCCAATTTAACTCTCATTTCCCACCAGGAAGAGGAAATAACCAAAGGCTCAGCGTGCCATGCCGGAACCAGATTAGGGACTGAAGCCATCCTGCGGTGTTGCGGCCAGCTCACAAGAAAGCGAGTTGAAGAAAGGAGCTCAGGGGCACTGTAATTCACAAACCTGAAGAGTTATAAATGACAGCTATCGTCCAAAAATATACTGAAGTAAGGCAGCCAAGAGGACTTGAAAGCGGGGCAGAATTGCAGGAAAACCGATTTCAGGAGGTAGACTGGAATTGCATTGAAAGCATAGGAAAAGAGGCAGAACGTCCACAATGATGCACTTGGCCAAAAAGGGCGTATGCGTTTTTTCCTGAATATATTCAGGAAAAAACGCATACGCACTTTTTGGCCAACCAAGCAAGCTTGCAAAGGAAATCTGCACTACAATGAAGTCTCACTTCCCCCCGGTCAAAAGGGCCATCTGAACAAAGTGTAAAATCCAGAAAGGCAGGACAGGCCATGGAGAACTGGGAGCCTTGTTATGCTGATGGGTGGGATGTAAATTGCCAACAGACACTCGGGAGAAGTGTATGGTGTTTCCTGAAACATCTAAAAAACAAAGCAACAGAGCCTAGGGCACTTCCACTTATGGTCCTATGGCTTAGGGAAATTAAAATCAAAAAGACACAGGCACCCCAAAGGTTGGAATGGCTCTGTTTACAAGAACCCCGTTTACAGTACAAGTTCAACATCGCAGAAAGTGAAAAATGGATAAAGAAGTTGTGGTATTTACTAACAAAGCAATATCACTCAGCAATGAAATCTATGTCATCAGGCCCATAGCAGCACAATGAGTGGATTCAGGTATGATGATTCTAACTGAAATAAGTCACACAGAAAAAGAAACATCATAAGATATCAGTAATACATGGAATGTAAACTTGGCTACACAGGAACTGAATTACAGAACAGAACAGGGTCTCAAATTTAGAAAACCAACTTATGCTTGCTTAAGGGGAAAGGTGAGTTGGGGTGCTGCATAAAACCAGAGATTGAAATGAGCACAGATAAAGTTCCTTAAGCCAAATATGGAATAGACAAGAGCTACTCCTTGCTCAACGAAATGGACTCAACACCGCATATTAAACGCCTAAGAATGTACCTGACTAGTAAGTATCTTAAAACCTATGGATTGCTATGTCTCCGAAAGAGAATCAAGCATGTGTACAGGGGCATAAACGCAGCAGTGATAGGATTGGAGAGGTTCGGTGAGCAAATGAAGACCCTTTGAAGTCATATTGCATGGTACCCATTCCACGGGTCTCAACTCTCCAGGTTTAAGGTATTCTTCCTTCAGCTAAAACATGCATGTGGAACCCAGAGTATGATCAACCGTGTGAACGGGAGACGTGTTCAAATATGTCTCAGTTTTCCTCCCCTGGTACTCGGGTGCAACATTCCAGACGCTTTACTAACACTCTCCCCACTTGGAGAGTCAGCGCCTTTAACCTCCTGTTTGGCCCAGTTTGCAATTTCTGCGGAAGATGAACAGGAATAGGGAGAACCAATGAGAGACTAGCTGGAGGTGTCTGGACGGGCAAATTTAACTCTCATTTCCCACCAGGAAGAGGAAATAACCAAAGGCTCAGCGTGCCGTGCCAGAACCAGATTAGGGCCTGAAGCCATCCTGCGGTGTTGCGGCCAGCTCACAAGAAAGCGAGTTGAAGAAAGGAGCTCAGGGGCACTGTAATGCACAAACCTGCAGAGTTATAAATGACAGCTATCGTCCAAAAATACACTGAAGTAAGGCTTCCAGGAGGACTTGAAAGTGGGGCAGAATTGCAGGAAACCAATTTCAGGAGGTAGACTGGAATTGCATTGAAAGCATAGGAAAAGAGGCAGAACGTCCACAATGATGCACTTGGCCAAAAAGGGCGTATGCGTTTTTTCCTGAATATATTCAGGAAAAAACGCATATGCCCTTTTTGGCCAACCAAGCAAGCTTGCAAAGGAAATCTGCACTACAATGAAGTCTCACTTCCCCCTGGTCAAAAGGGCCATCTGAAAAAAGTGTAAATTCCAGAAAGGCAGGACAGGCCATGGAGAACTGGGAGCCTTGTTATGCTGATGGGCGGGATGTAAATTGCCAACAGACACTCGGGAGAAGTGTATGGTGTTTCCTGAAACATCTAAAAAACAAAGCAACAGAGCCTAGGGCACTTCCACTTATGGTCCTATAGCTTAGGGAAATTAAAATCAAAAAGACACAGCCACCCCAAAATTTGGGACGCCTCTGTTTACAAGAACCTCGTTTACCGTACAAGTTCAGTATCACAGAAAGTGAAAAATGGATAAAGAACTTGTGGTACTTACGTACAATGCAGTATCACTCAACAATGAAATCTATGTCATCAGGCCCATAGCAGCATAATGAGTGGATTCAGGTACGATGATTCTAACTGAAATAAGTCACACAGAAAAAGAAACATCATAAGATATCACTAATACATGCAATGTAAACTTGGCTACACAGGAACTGAATTCCAAAACAGAACAGGGTCTCAAATTTAGAAAACCAACTTATGCTTGCTTAAGGGGAAAGGTGAGTTGGGGTGCTGCATAAAACCAGAGATTGAAATGAGCACAGATAAAGTTCCTTAAGCCAAATATGGAATAGACAAGAGCTACTCCTTGCTCAACGAAATGGACTCAACACCCCATATTAAACGCCTAAGAATGTACCTGACTAGTAAGTATCTTAAAACCTATGGATTGCTACGTCTCCAAAAGAGAATCAAGCGTGTGTACAGGGGCATAAACGCAGCAGTGATAGGATTGGAGAGGTTCGGTGAGCAAATGAAGACCCTTTGAAGTCATATTGCATGGTACCCATTCCACGGGTCTCAACTCTCCAGGTTTAAGGTATTCTTCCTTCAGCTAAAACATGGATGTGGAACCCAGAGTATGATCAACCGTGTGAACGGGAGACGTGTTCAACTATGTCTCAGTTTTCTTCCCCTGGTACTCAGGTGCAACATTCCAGACGCTTTACTAACACTCTCCCCACTTGGAGAGCCAGTGCCTTTAACCTCCTGTTTGGCCCAGTTTGCAATTTCTGCGGAAGATGAACAGGAATAGGGAGAACCAATGAGAGACTAGCTGGAGGTGTCTGGACGGGCAAATTTAACTCTCATTTCCCACCAGGAAGAGGAAATAACCAAAGGCTCAGCGTGCCGTGCCGGAACCAGATTAGGGCCTGAAGCCATCCTGCGGTGTTGCGGCCAGCTCACAAGAAAGCGAGTTGAAGAAAGGAGCTCAGGGGCACTGTAATTCACAAACCTGCAGAGTTATAAATGACAGCTATCGTCCAAAAATATACTGAAGTGAGGCTGCCAAGAGGACTTGAAAGCGGGGCAGAATTGCAGGAAACCGATTTCAGGAGGTAGAGTGGAATTGCATTGAAAGCATAGGAAAAGAGGCAGAACGTCCACAATGATGCACTTGGCCAAAAAGGGCGTATGCGTTTTTTCCTGAATATATTCAGGAAAAAACGCATACGCCCTTTTTGGCCAACCAAGCAAGCTTGCAAAGGAAATCTGCACTACAATGAAGTCTCACTTCCCCCCGGTCAAAAGGGCCATCTGAAAAAAGTGTAAACTCCAGAAAGGCAGGACAGGCCATGGAGAACTGGGAGCCTTGTTATGCTGATGGGCGGGATGTAAATTGCAAACAGACACTCGGGAGAAATGTATGGTGTTTCCTGAAACATCTAAAAAACAAAGCAACAGAGCCTAGGGCACTTCCACTTATGGTCCTATAGCTTAGGGAAATTAAAATCAAAAAGACACAGCCACCCCAATGTTTGGAACGGCTCTGTTTACAAGAACCGCGTTTACCGTACAAGTTCAACATCGCAGAAAGTGAAAAATGGATAAAGAAGTTGTGGTATTTACTTACAAAGCAATATCACTCAGCAATGAAATCTATGTCATCAGGCACTTAGCAGCACAATGAGTGGATTCAGGTATGATGATTCTAACTGAAATAAGTCACACAGAAAAAGAAACATCATAAGATATCAGTAATACACGGAATGTAAACTTGGCTACACAGGAACTGAATTACAGAACAGAACAGGGTCTCAAATTTAGAAAACGAACTTATGCTTGCTTAAGGGGAAAGGTGAGTTGGGGTACTGCATAAAACCAGAGATTGAAATGAGCACAGATAAAGTTCCTTAAGCCAAATATGGAATAGACAAGAGCTACTCCTTGCTCAACGAAATGGACTCAACACCGCATATTAAATGCCTAAGAATGTACCTGACTAGTAAGTATCTTAAAACCTATGGATTGCTATGTCTCTGAAAGAGAATCAAGCGTGTGTACAGGGGCATAAACGCAGCAGTGATAGGATTGGAGAGGTTCGGTGAGCAAATGAAGACCCTTTGAAGTCATATTGCATAGTACCCATTCCACGGGTTTCAACTACCCAGGTTTAAGGTATTCTTCCTTCAGCTAAAACATGCATGTGGAACCTAGAGTATGATCAACCATGTGATCGGGAGACGTGTTCAAATATGTCTCAGTTTTCGTACCCTGTTACTCGGGTGCAACATTCCAGACGCTTTACTAACACTCTCCCGACTTGGAGAGTCAGTGCCTTTAACCTCCTGTTTGGCCCAGTTTGCAATTTCTGCGCAAGATGAACAGGAATAGCGAGAACAAATGAGAGACTAGCTAGAGGTGTCTGGACGGGCAAATTTAACTCTCATTTCCCACCAGGAAGAGGAATTAACCAAAGGCTCAGCGTGCCGTGCCGGAACCAGATTAGGGCCTGAAGCCATCCTGCGGTGTTGCGGCCAGCTCACAAGAAAGCGAGTTGAAGAAAGGAGCTCAGGGGCACTGTAATTCACAAACCTGCAGAGTTATAAATGACAGCTCTCATCCAAAAATATACTGAAGTAAGGCTGCCAAGAGGACTTGAAAGCGGGGCAGAATTGCAGGAAACCGATTTCAGGAGGTAGACTGGAATTGCATTGAAAGCATAGGAAAAGAGGCAGAACGTCCACAATGATGCACCTGGCCAAAAAGGGCGTATGCGTTTTTTCCTGAATATATTCAGGAAAAAACGCATACGCCCTTTTTGGCCAACCAAGCAAGCTTGCAAAGGAAATCTGCACTACAATGAAGTCTCACTTCCCCCCGGTCAAAAGGGCCATCTGAAAAAAGTGTAAAATCCAGAAAGGCAGGACAGGCCATGGAGAACTGGGAGCCTTGTTATGCTGATGGGCGGGATGTAAATTGCCAACAGACACTCGGGAGAAGTGTATGGTGTTTCCTGAAACATCTAAAAAACACAGCAACACAGCCTAGGGCACTTCCACTTATGGTCCTATAGCTTAGGGAAATTAAAATCAAAAAGACACAGCCACCCCAAAGTTTGGGACGCCTCTGTTTACAAGAACCTCGTTTACCGTACAAGTTCAATATCACAGAAAGTGAAAAATGGATAAAGAACTTGTGGTACTTACGTACAATGCAGTATCACTCAGCAATGAAATCTATGTCATCAGGCCCGTAGCAGCATAATGAGTGGATTCAGGTACGATGATTCTAACTGAAATAAGTCACACAGAAAAAGAAACATCATAAGATATCACTAATACACGGAATGTAAACTTGGCTACACAGGAACTGAATTCCAAAACAGAACAGGGTCTCAAATTTAGAAAACCAACTTATGCTTGCTTAAGGGGAAAGGTGAGTTGGGGTGCTGCATAAAACCAGAGATTGAAATGAGCACAGATAAAGTTCCTTAAGCCAAATATGGAATAGACAAGAGCTACTCCTTGCTCAACGAAATGGACTCAACACCCCATATTAAACGCCTAAGAATGTACCTGACTAGTAAGTATCTTAAAACCTATGGATTGCTATGTCTCTGAAAAAGAATCAAGCGTGTGTACAGGGGCATAAACGCAGCAGTGATAGGATTGGAGAGGTTCGGTGAGCAAATGAAGACCCTTTGAAGTCATATTGCATGGTACCGATTCCACGGGTTTCAACTACCCAGGTTTAAGGTATTCTTCCTTCAGCTAAAACATGCATGGGGAACACAGAGTATGATCAACCATGTGAACGGGAGACGTGTTCAAATATGTCTCAGTTTTCCTCCCCTGGTACTCGGGTGCAACATTCCAGACGCTTTACTAACACTCTCCCCACTTGGAGAGTCAGCGCCTTTAACCTCCTGTTTGGCCCAGTTTGCAATTTCTGCGGAAGATGAACAGGAATAGGGAGAACCAATGAGAGACTAGCTGGAGGTGTCTGGACGGGGAAATTTAACTCTCATTTCCCACCAGGAAGAGGAATTAACCAAAGGCTCAGCGTGCCGTGCTGGAACCAGATTAGGGCCTGAAGCCATCCTGCGGTGTTGTGGCCAGCTCACAAGAAAGCAAGTTGAAGAAAGGAGCTCAGGGGCACTGTAATTCACAAACCTGCAGAGTTATAAATGACAGCTATCGTCCAAAAATATACTGAAGTAAGGCTGCCAAGAGGACTTGAAAGCGGGGCAGAATTGCAGGAAACCGATTTCAGGAGGTAGACTGGAATTGCATTGAAAGCATAGGAAAAGAGGCAGAACGTCCACAATGATGCACTTGGCCAAAAAGGTTGTATGCGTTTTTTCCTGAATATATTCAGGAAAAAACGCATACGCCCTTTTTGGCCAACCAAGCAAGCTTGCAAAGGAAATCTGCACTACAATGAAGTCTCACTTCCCCCAAGTCAAAAGGGCCATCAGAAAAAAGTGTAAAATCCAGAAAGGCAGGACAGGCCATGGAGAACTGGGAGCCTTGTTATGCTGATGGGCGGGATGTAAATTGCCAACAGACACTCCGGAGGAGTGTATGGTGTTTCCTGAAACATCTAAGAAACAAAGCAACAGAGCCTAGGGCACTTCCACTTATGGTCCTATAGCTTAGGGAAATTAAAATCAAAAAGACACAGCCACCCCAAAGTTTGGGATGGCTCTGTTTACAAGAACCTCGTTTACAGTACAAGTTCAACATCGCAGAAAGTGAAAAATGGATAAAGAAGTTGTGGTATTTACTTACAAAGCAATATCACTCAGCAATGAAATCTATGTCATCAGGCCCTTAGCAGCACAATGAGTGGATTCAGGTATGATGATTCTAAATGAAATAAGTCACACAGAAAAAGAAACATCATAAGATATCAGTAATACACGGAATGTAAACTTGGCTACACAGGAACTGAATTACAGAACAGAACAGGGTCTCAAATTTAGAAAACCAACTTATGCTTGCTTAAGGGGAAAGGTGAGTTGGGGTGCTGCATAAAACCAGAGATTGAAATGAGCACAGATAAAGTTCCTTAAGCCAAATATGGAATAGACAAGAGCTACTCCTTGCTCAACGAAATGGACTCAACACCGCATATTAAACACCTAAGAATGTACCTGACTAGTAAGTATCTTAAAACCTATGGATTGCTATGTCGCCAAAAGAGAATCAAGCATGTGTACAGGGGCATAAACGCAGCAGTGATAGGATTGGAGAGGTTCGGTGAGCAAATGAAGACCCTTTGAAGTCATATTGCATGGTACCCATTTCACGGGTTTCAACTACCCAGGTTTAAGGTATTCTTCCTTCAGCTAAAACATGCATGTGGAACCTAGAGTATGATCAACCATGTGATCGGGAGACGTGTTCAAATATGTCTCAGTTTTCGTACCCTGGTTCTCGGGTGCAACATTCCAGACACTTTACTAACACTCTCCCGACTTGGACAGTCAGTCCCTTTAACCTCCTGTTTGGCCCAGTTTGCAAATTCTGCGGAAGATGAACAGGAATAGCGAGAACCAATGAGAGACTAGCTGGAGGTGTCTGGACGGGCAAATTTAACTCTCATTTCCCACCAGGAAGAGGAATTAACCAAAGGCTCAGCGTGCCGTGCCGGAACCAGATTAGGGCCTGAAGCCATCCTGCGGTGTTGCGGCCAGCTCACAAGAAAGCGAGTTGAAGAAAGGAGCTCAGGGGCACTGTAATGCACAAACCTGCAGAGTTATAAATGACAGCTATCGTCCAAAAATATACTGAAGTAAGGCTGCCAAGAGGACTTGAAAGTGGGGCAGAATTGCAGGAAACCGATTTCAGGAGGTAAACTGGAATTGCATTGAAAGCATAGGAAAAGAGGCAGAGCGTCCACAACGATGCACTTGGCCAAAAAGTGCATATGCATTTTTTCTTGAATATATTCAGGAAAAAACGCATACGCTCTTTTTGGCCAACAAAGCAAGCTTGCAAAGCAAATCTGCACTACAATGAAGTCTCACTTCCCCCCGGTCAAAAGGGCCATCTGAAAAAAGTGTAAAATCCAGAAAGGCAGGACAGGCCATAGAGAACTGGGAGCCTTGTTTTGCTGAAGGGCGGGATGTAAATTGCCAACAGACACTCGGGAGAAGTGTATGGTGTTTCCTGAAACATCTAAAAAACAAAGCAACAGAGCCTAGGGCACTTCCACTTATGGTCCTATAGCTTAGGGAAATTAAAATCAAAAAGACACAGCCACCCCAAAGTTTGGGACGCCTCTGTTTACAAGAACCTCATTTACTGTACAAGTTCAGTATCACAGAAAGTGAAAAATGGATAAAGAACTTGTGGTACTTACGTACAATGCAGTATCACTCAGCAATGAAATCTATGTCATCAGGCCCGTAGCAGCATAATGAGTGGATTCAGGAACGATGATTCTAACTGAAATAAGTCACACAGAAAAAGAAACATCATAAGATATCACTAATACACGGAATGTAAACTTGGCTACACAGGAACTGAATTACAGAACAGAACAGGGTCTCTAATTTAGAAAACCAAATTATGCTTGCTTAAGGGGAAAGGTGAGTTGGGGTGCTGCATAAAAACAGAGATTGAAATGAGCACAGATAAAGTTCCT
Source organism: Pseudorca crassidens (assembly GCF_039906515.1). NCBI lineage: Eukaryota > Metazoa > Chordata > Mammalia > Artiodactyla > Delphinidae > Pseudorca > Pseudorca crassidens. Next base: position 153,153 of record NW_027136337.1, on the reverse strand, counting down.
TAAGCCAAATATGGAATAGACAAGAGCTACTCCTTGCTCAACGAAATGGACTCAACACCGCATATTAAACACCTAAGAATGTACCTGACTAGAAGGTATCTTAAAACCTATGGATTGCTATGTCTCCAAAAGAGAATCAAGCATGTGTACAGGGGCATAAACGCAGCAGTGATAGGATTGGAGAGGTTCGGTGAGCAAATGAAGACCCTTTGAAGTCATATTGCATGGTACCCATTCCACGGGTCTCAACTCTCCAGGTTTAAGGTATTCTTCCTTCAGCTAAAACATGCATGTGTAACCTAGAGTATGATCAACCATGTGATCGGGAGACGTGTTCAAATATGTCTCAGTTTTCGTACCCTGGTACTCGGGTGCAACATTCCAGACGCTTTACTAACACTCTCCCGACTTGGAGAGTCAGTCCCTTTAACCTCCTGTTTGGCCCAGTTTGCAATTTCTGCGGAAGATGAACAGGAATAGCGAGAACCAATGAGAGACTAGCTGGAGGTGTCTGGACGGGCAAATTTAACTCTCATTTCCCACCAGGAAGAGGAATTAACCAAAGGCTCAGCGTGCCGTGCCGGAACCATATTAGGGCCTGAAGCCATCCTGCGGTGTTGCGGCCAGGTCACAAGAAAGCGAGTTGAAGAAAGGAGCTCAGGGGCACTGTAATGCACAAACATGCAGAGTTATAAATGACAGCTATCGTCCAAAAATATACTGAAGTAAGGCTGCCAAGAGGACTTGAAAGCGGGGCAGAATTGCAGGAAACCGATTTCAGGAGGTAGACTGGAATTGCATTGAAAGCATAGGAAAAGAGGCAGAACGTCCACAATGATGCACTTGGCCAAAAAGGGCGTATGCGTTTTTTCCTGAATATATTCAGGAAAAAACGCATACGCCCTTTTTGGCCAACCAAGCAAGCTTGCAAAGGAAATCTGCACTACAATGAAGTCTCACTTCCCCCCGGTCAAAAGGGCCATCTGAAAAAAGTGTAAAATCCAGAAAGGCAGGACAGGCCATGGAGAACTGGGAGCCTTGTTATGCTGATGGGCGGGATGTAAATTGCCAACAGACACTCGGGAGAAGTGTATGGTGTTTCCTGAAACATCAAAAAAAACAAAGCAACAGAGCCTAGGGCACTTCCACTTATGGTCCTATAGCTTAGGGAAATTAAAATCAAAAAGACACAGTAACCTCAAAGGTTAGGACGGCTCTGTTTACATGAACCTCGTTTACGGTACAAGTTCAATATCGCAGAAAGTGAAAAATGGATAAGGAAGTTGTGGTACTTACGTTTAATGCAATATCACTCAGCAATGAAATCTATGTCATCAGGCCCGTAGGAGCATAATGAGTGGATTCAGGTATGATGATTCTAACTGAAATAAGTCACACAGAAAAAGAAACATCATAAGATATCACTAATACACGGAATGTAAACTTGGCTACACAAGAACTGAATTACAAAACAGAAGAGGGTCTCAAATTTAGAAAACCAACTTATGCTTGCTTAAGGGGAAAGGTGAGTTGGGGTGCTGCATAAAACCAGAGATTGAAATTAGCACAGATAAATTTCCTTAAGCCAAATATGGAATAGAAAAGAGCTACTCCTTGCTCAATGAAATGGACTCAACACCCCATATTAAACGCCTAAGAATGTACCTGACTAGTAAGTATCTTAACACATATGGATTCCTATCTCTCTGCAAGAGAATCAAGCGTGTGTACTGGGACATAATCGCAGCAGTGATAACATTGGAGAGGTTCGCTGCGCAAATGAAGACGCTTTGAAGTCGTATTGCAGGGTACCCATTCCACGGGTCTCAACTCACCAGGTTTAAGGTATTCTTCCTACAGCTAAAACATGCATGTGGAACTCACAGTATGATCAACCGTGTGATCGGGAGACGTGTTCAAATATGTCTCAGTTTTCTTCCCCTGGTACTCGGGTGCAACATTCCAGACGCTTTACTAACACTCTCCCGACTTGGAGAGTCAGTGCCTTTAACCTCCTGTTTGGCCCAGTTTGCCATTTCTGCGGAAGATGAACAGGAATTGGGAGAACCAATTAGAGACTAGCTGGAGGTGTCTGGACGGGCAAATTTAACTCTCATTTCCCACCAGGAAGAGGAAATAACCAAAGGCTCAGCGTGCCGTGCCTGAACCAAATTAGGGCCTGAAGCCATCCTGCGGTGTTTTGGCCAGCTCACAAGAAAGCGAGTTGAAGAAAGGAGCTCAGGGGAACTGTAATTCACAAACCTGCAGAGTTATAAATGACAGCTATTGTCCAAAAATATACTGAAGTAAGGCTGCCAAGAGGACTTGAAAGCGGGGCAGAATTGCAGGAAACCGATTTCAGGAGGTAGACTGGAATTGCATTGAAAGCATAGGAAAAGAGGCAGAACGTAGACAATGATGCACTTGGCCAAAATGGGCATATGCATTTTTTCCTGAATATATTCAGGAAAAAACGCATACGCCCTTTTTGGACAACCAAGCTTGCAAAGGAAATCTGCACTACAATGAAGTCTCACTTCCCCCCGGTCAAAAGGGCCATCTGAAAAAAGTGTAAAATCCAGAAAGGAAGGACAGGCCATGGAGAACTGGAAGCCTTGTTATGCTGATGGGCAGGATGTAAATTGCCAACAGACACTCGGGAGAAGTGTATGGTGTTTCCTGAAACATCTGAAAAACAAATCAACACAGCCTAGGGCACTTTCACTTATGGTCCTATAGCTTAGGGAAATTAAAATCAAAAAGACACAGCACCCCAAAGTTTGGGACGCCTCTGTTTACAAGAACCTCGTTTACCGTACAAGTTCAGTATCACAGAAAGTGAAAAATGGATAAAGAACTTGTGGTACTTACGTACAATGCAGTATCACTCAGCAATGAAATCTATGTCATCAGGCCCGTAGCAGAATAATAAGTGGATTCAGGTTCGATGATTCTAACTGAAATAAGTCACACAGAAAAAGAAACATCATAAGATATCACTAATACACGGAATGTAAACTTGGCTACACAGGAACTGAATTCCAAAACAGAACAGGGTCTCAAATTTAGAAAACCAACTTATGCTTGCTTAAGGGGAAAGGTGAGTCGGGGTGCTGCATAAAACCAGAGATTGAAATGAGCACAGATAAAGTTCCTTAAGCCAAATATGGAATAGACAAGAGCTACTCCTTGCTCAACGAAATGGACTCAACACCCCATATTAAACGCCTAAGAATGTACCTGACTAGTAAGTATCTTAAAACCTATGGATTGCTATGTCTCCAAAAGAGAATCAATCGTATGTACAGGGGCATAAACGCAGCAGTGATAGGATTGGAGAGGTTCGGTGAGCAAATGAAGACCCTTTGAAGTCATATTGCATGGTACCCATTCCACGGGTCTCAACTCTCCAGATTTAAGGTATTCTTCCTTGAGCTAAATCATGCATGTAGAACCCAGAGTATGATCAACTGTGTGAAAGGGAGACGTGTTCAAATATGTCTCAGTTTTCCTCCCCTGGTACTCGGGTGCAACATTCCAGACGCTTCACTAACACTCTCCCCACTTGGAGCGTCAGCGCCTTTAACCTCCTGTTTGGCCCAGTTTGCCATTTCTGCGGAAGATGAACAGGAATAGGGAGAACCAATGAGAGACTAGCTGGAGGTGTCTGGACGGGCAAATTTAACTCTCATTTCCCACCAGGAAGAGGACATAACCAAAGGCTCAGCTTGCCATGCCGGAACCAGATTAGGGACTGAAGCCATCCTGCGGTGTTGCGTCCAGGTCACAAGAAAGCGAGTTGAAGAAAGTAGCTAAGGGGCACTGTAATTCACAAACCTGCAGAGTTATAAATGACAGCGATCGTCCAAAAATATACTGAAGTAAGGCTGCCAAGAGGACTTGAAAGCGGGGCAGAATTGCAGGAAACCGATTTCAGGAGGTAGACTGGAATTGCATTGAAAGCATAGGAAAAGAGGCAGAACGTCCACAATGATGCACTTGGCCAAAAAGGGCGTATGCGTTTTTTCCTGAATATATTCAGGAAAAAACGCATACGCCCTTTTTGGCCAACCAAGCAAGCTTGCAAAGGAAATCTGCACTACAATGAAGTCTCACTTCCTTCCGGTCAAAAGGGCCATCTGAAAAAAGTGTAAAATCCAGAAAGGCAGGACAGGCCATGGAGAACTGGGAGCCTTGTTATGCTGATGGGCGGGATGTAAATTGCCAACAGACACTCCGGAGGAGTGTATGGTGTTTCCTGAAACATCTAAGAAACAAAGCAACAGAGCCTAGGGCACTTCCACTTATGGTCCTATAGCTTAGGGAAATTAAAATCAAAAAGACACAGCCACCCCAAAGTTTGGGATGGCTCTGTTTACAAGAACCTCGTTTACAGTACAAGTTCAACATCGCAGAAAGTGAAAAATGGATAAAGAAGTTGTGGTATTTACTTACAAAGCAATATCACTCAGCAATGAAATCTATGTCATCAGGCCCTTAGCAGCACAATGAGTGGATTCAGGTATGATGATTCTAAATGAAATAAGTCACACAGAAAAAGAAACATCATAAGATATCAGTAATACACGGAATGTAAACTTGGCTACACAGGAACTGAATTACAGAACAGAACAGGGTCTCAAATTTAGAAAACCAACTTATGCTTGCTTAAGGGGAAAGGTGAGTTGGGGTGCTGCATAAAACCAGAGATTGAAATGAGCACAGATAAAGTTCCTTAAGCCAAATATGGAATAGACAAGAGCTACTCCTTGCTCAACGAAATGGACTCAACACCGCATATTAAACACCTAAGAATGTACCTGACTAGTAAGTATCTTAAAACCTATGGATTGCTATGTCGCCAAAAGAGAATCAAGCATGTGTACAGGGGCATAAACGCAGCAGTGATAGGATTGGAGAGGTTCGGTGAGCAAATGAAGACCCTTTGAAGTCATATCGCATGGTACCCATTTCACGGGTTTCAACTACCCAGGTTTAAGGTATTCTTCCTTCAGCTAAAACATGCATGTGGAACCTAGAGTATGATCAACCATGTGATCGGGAGACGTGTTCAAATATGTCTCAGTTTTCGTACCCTGGTTCTCGGGTGCAACATTCCAGACACTTTACTAACACTCTCCCGACTTGGACAGTCAGTCCCTTTAACCTCCTGTTTGGCCCAGTTTGCAAATTCTGCGGAAGATGAACAGGAATAGCGAGAACCAATGAGAGATTAGCTGGAGGTGTCTGGACGGGCAAATTTAACTCTCATTTCCCACCAGGAAGAGGAATTAACCAAAGGCTCAGCGTGCCGTGCCGGAACCAGATTAGGGCCTGAAGCCATCCTGCGGTGTTGCGGCCAGCTCACAAGAAAGCGAGTTGAAGAAAGGAGCTCAGGGGCACTGTAATGCACAAACCTGCAGAGTTATAAATGACAGCTATCGTCCAAAAATATACTGAAGTAAGGCTGCCAAGAGGACTTGAAAGTGGGGCAGAATTGCAGGAAACCGATTTCAGGAGGTAAACTGGAATTGCATTGAAAGTATAGGAAAAGAGGCAGAGCGTCCACAACGATGCACTTGGCCAAAAAGTGCATATGCATTTTTTCTTGAATATATTCAGGAAAAAACGCATACGCTCTTTTTGGCCAACAAAGCAAGCTTGCAAAGCAAATCTGCACTACAATGAAGTCTCACTTCCCCCCGGTCAAAAGGGCCATCTGAAAAAAGTGTAAAATCCAGAAAGGCAGGACAGGCCATAGAGAACTGGGAGCCTTGTTTTGCTGAAGGGCGGGATGTAAATTGCCAACAGACACTCGGGAGAAGTGTATGGTGTTTCCTGAAACATCTAAAAAACAAAGCAACAGAGCCTAGGGCACTTCCACTTATGGTCCTATAGCTTAGGGAAATTAAAATCAAAAAGACACAGCCACCCCAAAGTTTGGGACGCCTCTGTTTACAAGAACCTCATTTACTGTACAAGTTCAGTATCACAGAAAGTGAAAAATGGATAAAGAACTTGTGGTACTTACGTACAATGCAGTATCACTCAGCAATGAAATCTATGTCATCAGGCCCGTAGCAGCATAATGAGTGGATTCAGGAACGATGATTCTAACTGAAATAAGTCACACAGAAAAAGAAACATCATAAGATATCACTAATACACGGAATGTAAACTTGGCTACACAGGAACTGAATTACAGAACAGAACAGGGTCTCTAATTTAGAAAACCAAATTATGCTTGCTTAAGGGGAAAGGTGAGTTGGGGTGCTGCATAAAAACAGAGATTGAAATGAGCACAGATAAAGTTCCTTAAGCCAAATATGGAATAGACAAGAGCTACTCCTTGCTCAACGAAATGGACTCAACACCGCATATTAAACACCTAAGAATGTACCTGACTAGAAGGTATCTTAAAACCTATGGATTGCTATGTCTCCAAAAGAGAATCAAGCATGTGTACAGGGGCATAAACGCAGCAGTGATAGGATTGGAGAGGTTCGGTGAGCAAATGAAGACCCTTTGAAGTCATATTGCATGGTACCCATTCCACGGGTCTCAACTCTCCAGGTTTAAGGTATTCTTCCTTCAGCTAAAACATGCATGTGTAACCTAGAGTATGATCAACCATGTGATCGGGAGACGTGTTCAAATATGTCTCAGTTTTCGTACCCTGGTACTCGGGTGCAACATTCCAGACGCTTTACTAACACTCTCCCGACTTGGAGAGTCAGTCCCTTTAACCTCCTGTTTGGCCCAGTTTGCAATTTCTGCGGAAGATGAACAGGAATAGCGAGAACCAATGAGAGACTAGCTGGAGGTGTCTGGACGGGCAAATTTAACTCTCATTTCCCACCAGGAAGAGGAATTAACCAAAGGCTCAGCGTGCCGTGCCGGAACCATATTAGGGCCTGAAGCCATCCTGCGGTGTTGCGGCCAGGTCACAAGAAAGCGAGTTGAAGAAAGGAGCTCAGGGGCACTGTAATGCACAAACATGCAGAGTTATAAATGACAGCTATCGTCCAAAAATATACTGAAGTAAGGCTGCCAAGAGGACTTGAAAGCGGGGCAGAATTGCAGGAAACCGATTTCAGGAGGTAGACTGGAATTGCATTGAAAGCATAGGAAAAGAGGCAGAACGTCCACAATGATGCACTTGGCCAAAAAGGGCGTATGCGTTTTTTCCTGAATATATTCAGGAAAAAACGCATACGCCCTTTTTGGCCAACCAAGCAAGCTTGCAAAGGAAATCTGCACTACAATGAAGTCTCACTTCCCCCCGGTCAAAAGGGCCATCTGAAAAAAGTGTAAAATCCAGAAAGGCAGGACAGGCCATGGAGAACTGGGAGCCTTGTTATGCTGATGGGCGGGATGTAAATTGCCAACAGACACTCGGGAGAAGTGTATGGTGTTTCCTGAAACATCAAAAAAAACAAAGCAACAGAGCCTAGGGCACTTCCACTTATGGTCCTATAGCTTAGGGAAATTAAAATCAAAAAGACACAGTAACCTCAAAGGTTAGGACGGCTCTGTTTACATGAACCTCGTTTACGGTACAAGTTCAATATCGCAGAAAGTGAAAAATGGATAAGGAAGTTGTGGTACTTACGTTTAATGCAATATCACTCAGCAATGAAATCTATGTCATCAGGCCCGTAGGAGCATAATGAGTGGATTCAGGTATGATGATTCTAACTGAAATAAGTCACACAGAAAAAGAAACATCATAAGATATCACTAATACACGGAATGTAAACTTGGCTACACAAGAACTGAATTACAAAACAGAAGAGGGTCTCAAATTTAGAAAACCAACTTATGCTTGCTTAAGGGGAAAGGTGAGTTGGGGTGCTGCATAAAACCAGAGATTGAAATTAGCACAGATAAATTTCCTTAAGCCAAATATGGAATAGAAAAGAGCTACTCCTTGCTCAATGAAATGGACTCAACACCCCATATTAAACGCCTAAGAATGTACCTGACTAGTAAGTATCTTAACACATATGGATTCCTATCTCTCTGCAAGAGAATCAAGCGTGTGTACTGGGACATAATCGCAGCAGTGATAACATTGGAGAGGTTCGCTGCGCAAATGAAGACGCTTTGAAGTCGTATTGCAGGGTACCCATTCCACGGGTCTCAACTCACCAGGTTTAAGGTATTCTTCCTACAGCTAAAACATGCATGTGGAACTCACAGTATGATCAACCGTGTGATCGGGAGACGTGTTCAAATATGTCTCAGTTTTCTTCCCCTGGTACTCGGGTGCAACATTCCAGACGCTTTACTAACACTCTCCCGACTTGGAGAGTCAGTGCCTTTAACCTCCTGTTTGGCCCAGTTTGCCATTTCTGCGGAAGATGAACAGGAATTGGGAGAACCAATTAGAGACTAGCTGGAGGTGTCTGGACGGGCAAATTTAACTCTCATTTCCCACCAGGAAGAGGAAATAACCAAAGGCTCAGCGTGCCGTGCCTGAACCAAATTAGGGCCTGAAGCCATCCTGCGGTGTTTTGGCCAGCTCACAAGAAAGCGAGTTGAAGAAAGGAGCTCAGGGGAACTGTAATTCACAAACCTGCAGAGTTATAAATGACAGCTATTGTCCAAAAATATACTGAAGTAAGGCTGCCAAGAGGACTTGAAAGCGGGGCAGAATTGCAGGAAACCGATTTCAGGAGGTAGACTGGAATTGCATTGAAAGCATAGGAAAAGAGGCAGAACGTAGACAATGATGCACTTGGCCAAAATGGGCATATGCATTTTTTCCTGAATATATTCAGGAAAAAACGCATACGCCCTTTTTGGACAACCAAGCTTGCAAAGGAAATCTGCACTACAATGAAGTCTCACTTCCCCCCGGTCAAAAGGGCCATCTGAAAAAAGTGTAAAATCCAGAAAGGAAGGACAGGCCATGGAGAACTGGAAGCCTTGTTATGCTGATGGGCAGGATGTAAATTGCCAACAGACACTCGGGAGAAGTGTATGGTGTTTCCTGAAACATCTGAAAAACAAATCAACACAGCCTAGGGCACTTTCACTTATGGTCCTATAGCTTAGGGAAATTAAAATCAAAAAGACACAGCACCCCAAAGTTTGGGACGCCTCTGTTTACAAGAACCTCGTTTACCGTACAAGTTCAGTATCACAGAAAGTGAAAAATGGATAAAGAACTTGTGGTACTTACGTACAATGCAGTATCACTCAGCAATGAAATCTATGTCATCAGGCCCGTAGCAGAATAATAAGTGGATTCAGGTTCGATGATTCTAACTGAAATAAGTCACACAGAAAAAGAAACATCATAAGATATCACTAATACACGGAATGTAAACTTGGCTACACAGGAACTGAATTCCAAAACAGAACAGGGTCTCAAATTTAGAAAACCAACTTATGCTTGCTTAAGGGGAAAGGTGAGTCGGGGTGCTGCATAAAACCAGAGATTGAAATGAGCACAGATAAAGTTCCTTAAGCCAAATATGGAATAGACAAGAGCTACTCCTTGCTCAACGAAATGGACTCAACACCCCATATTAAACGCCTAAGAATGTACCTGACTAGTAAGTATCTTAAAACCTATGGATTGCTATGTCTCCAAAAGAGAATCAATCGTATGTACAGGGGCATAAACGCAGCAGTGATAGGATTGGAGAGGTTCGGTGAGCAAATGAAGACCCTTTGAAGTCATATTGCATGGTACCCATTCCACGGGTCTCAACTCTCCAGATTTAAGGTATTCTTCCTTGAGCTAAATCATGCATGTAGAACCCAGAGTATGATCAACTGTGTGAAAGGGAGACGTGTTCAAATATGTCTCAGTTTTCCTCCCCTGGTACTCGGGTGCAACATTCCAGACGCTTCACTAACACTCTCCCCACTTGGAGCGTCAGCGCCTTTAACCTCCTGTTTGGCCCAGTTTGCCATTTCTGCGGAAGATGAACAGGAATAGGGAGAACCAATGAGAGACTAGCTGGAGGTGTCTGGACGGGCAAATTTAACTCTCATTTCCCACCAGGAAGAGGACATAACCAAAGGCTCAGCTTGCCATGCCGGAACCAGATTAGGGACTGAAGCCATCCTGCGGTGTTGCGTCCAGGTCACAAGAAAGCGAGTTGAAGAAAGTAGCTAAGGGGCACTGTAATTCACAAACCTGCAGAGTTATAAATGACAGCGATCGTCCAAAAATATACTGAAGTAAGGCTGCCAAGAGGACTTGAAAGCGGGGCAGAATTGCAGGAAACCGATTTCAGGAGGTAGACTGGAATTGCATTGAAAGCATAGGAAAAGAGGCAGAACGTCCACAATGATGCACTTGGCCAAAAAGGGCGTATGCGTTTTTTCCTGAATATATTCAGGAAAAAACGCATACGCCCTTTTTGGCCAACCAAGCAAGCTTGCAAAGGAAATCTGCACTACAATGAAGTCTCACTTCCTTCCGGTCAAAAGGGCCATCTGAAAAAAGTGTAAAATCCAGAAAGGCAGGACAGGCCATGGAGAACTGGGAGCCTTGTTATGCTGATGGGCGGGATGTAAATTGCCAACAGACACTCGGGAGAAGTGTATGGTGTTTCCTGAAACATCTAAAAAACAAAGCAACAGAGCCTAGGGCACTTCCACTTATGGTCCTATAGCTTAGGGAAATTAAAATCAAAAAGACACAGCCACCCCAAAGTTTGGGATGGCTCTGTTTATAAGAACATCGTTTACAGTACAAGTTCAACATCGCAGAAAGCGAAAAATGGATAAATAAGCTGTGGTATTTACTTACAAAGCAATATCACTCAGCAATGAAATCTATGTCATCAGGCCCTTAGCAGCACAATGAGTGGATTCAGGTACGATGATTCTAACTGAAATAAGTCACACAGAAAAAGAAACATCATAAGATATCACTAATACACGGAATGTAAACTTGGCTACACAGGAACTGAATTCCAAAACAGAACAGGGTCTCAAATTTAGAAAACCAACTTATGCTTGCTTAAGGGGAAAGGTGAGTTGGGGTGCTGCATAAAACCAGAGATTGAAATGAGCACAGATAAAGTCCCTTAAGCCAAATATGGAATAGACAAGAGCTACTCCTTGCTCAATGAAATGGACTCAACACCACATATTAAACGCCTAAGAATGTACCTGACTAGTAAGTATCTTAAATCGTATGGATTGCTATGTCTCCAAAAGAGAATCAAGCGTGTGTACAGGGGAATAAACGCAGCAGTGATAGGATTGGAGAGGTTCGGTGAGCAAATGAAGACCCTTTGAAGTCATATTGCATGGTACCCATTCCACGGGTTTCAACTACCCAGGTTTTAGGGATTCTTCCTTCAGCTAAAACATGCATGTGGAACCTAGAGTATGATCAACCATGTGATCGGGAGACGTGTTCAAATATGTCTCAGTTTTTGTACCCTGGTACTCGGGTGCAACATTCCAGACGCTTTACTAACACTCTCCCGACTTGGAGAGTCAGTCCCTTTAACCTCCTGTTTGGCCCAGTTTGCAATTTCTGCGGAAGATGAACAGGAATAGCGAGAACCAATGAGAGACTAGCTGGAGGTGTCTGGACGGGCAAATTTAACTCTCATTTCCCACCAGGAAGAGGAATTAACCAAACGCTCAGCGTGCCGTGCCGGAAACAGATAAGGGCCTGAAGCCATCCTGCGGTGTTGTGGCCAAGTCACAAGAAAGCGAGTTGAAGAAAGGAGCTCAGGGGCACTGTAATGCACAAACCTGCAGAGTTATAAATGACAGCTATCGTCCAAAAATATACTGAAGTAAGGCTGCCAAGAGGACTTGAAAGCGGGGCAGAATTGCAGGAAACCGATTTCAGGAGGTAGACTGGAATTGCATTGAAAGCATAGGAAAAGAGGCAGAGCGTCCACAAGGATGCACTTGGCCAAAAAGGGCGTATGCGTTTTTTCCTGAATATATTCAGGAAAAAACGCATACGCCCTTTTTGGCCAACCAAGCAAACTTGCAAAGGAAATCTGCACTACAATGAAGTCTCACTTCCCCCCGGTCAAAAGGGCCATCTGAACAAAGTGTAAAATCCAGAAAGACAGGACAGGCCATGGAGAACTGGGAGCCTTGTTATGCTGATGGGTGGGATGTAAATTGCCAACAGACACTCGGGAGAAGTGTATGGTGTTTCCTGAAACATCTAAAAAACAAAGCAACAGAGCCTAGGGCACTTCCACTTATGGTCCTATAGCTTAGGGAAATTAAAATCAAAAAGACACAGCCACCCCAAAGTTTGGGACGCCTCTGTTTACAAGAACCTCGTTTACAGTACAAGTTCAACATCGCAGAAAGTGAAAAATGGATAAAGAAGTTGTGGTATTTACTTACAAAGCAATATCACTCAGCAATGAAATCTATGTCATCAGGCCCTTAGCAGCACAATGAGTGGATTCAGGTATGATGCTTCTAACTGAAATAAGTCACACAGAAAAAGAAACATCATAAGATATCAGTAATACATGGAATGTAAACTTGGCTACACAGGAACTGAATTACAGAACAGAACAGGGTCTCAAACTTAGAAAACCAACTTATGCTTGCTTAAGGGGAAAGGTGAGTTGGGGTGCTGCATAAAACCAGAGATTGAAATGAGCACAGATAAAGTTCCTTAAGCCAAATATGGAATAGACAAGAGCTACTCCTTGCTCAACGAAATGGACTCAACACCCCATATTAAACGCCTAAAAATGTACCTGACTAGTAAGTATCTTAAAACCTATGGATTGCTATGTCTCCGAAAGAGAATCAAGCGTGTGTACAGGGGCATAAACGCAGCAGTGATAGGATTGGAGAGGTTCGGTGAGCAAATGAAGACCCTTTGAAGTCATATTGCATGGTACCCATTCCACGGGTCTCAACTCTCCAGGTTTAAGGTATTCTTCCTTCAGCTAAAACATGCATGTGGAACCCAGAGTATGATCAACCGTGTGAACGGGAGACGTGTTCAAATATGTCTCAGTTTTCCTCCCCTGGTACTCGGGTGCAACATTCCAGATGCTTTATTAACACTCTCCCGACTTGGAGAGTTAGTGCCTTTAACCTCCTGTTTGGCCCAGTTTGCAATTACTGCGGAAGATGAACAGGAATAGGGAGAACCAATGAGAGACTAGCTGGACGTGTCTGAACGGGCAAATTTAACTCTCATTTCCCACCAGGAAGAGGAATTAACCAAAGGCTCAGCGTGCCGTGCCGGAACCAGATTAGGGCCTGAAGCCATCCTGCGGTGTTGCGGCCAGCTCACAAGAAAGCGAGTTGAAGAAAGGAGCTCAGGGGCACTGTAATTCACAAACCTGCAGAGTTATAAATGACAGCTATCGTCCAAAAATATACTGAAGTAAGGCTGCCAAGAGGACTTGAAAGCGGGGCAGAATTGCAGGAAACCGATTTCAGGAGGTAGACTGGAATTGCATTGAAAGCATAGGAAAAGAGGCAGAACGTCCACAATGATGCACTTGGCCAAAAAGGGCGTATGCGTTTTTTCCTGAATATATTCAGGAAAAAACGCATACGCCCTTTTTGGCCAACCAAGCAAGCTTGCAAAGGAAATCTGCACTACAATGAAGTCTCACTTCCCCCCGGTCAAAAGGGCCATCTGAAAAAAGTGTAAAATCCAGAAAGGCAGGACAGGCCATGGAGAACTAGAAGCCTTGTTATGCTGATGGGCGGGATGTAAATTGCCAACAGACACTCAGGAGAAGTGTATGGTGTTTCCAGAAACATCTGAAAAACAAAGCAACACAGCCTAGGGCACTTCCACTTATGGTCCTATAGCTTAGGGAAATTAAAATCAAAAAGACACAGCACCCCAAAGTTTGGGAAGCCTCTGTTTACAAGAACCTCGTTTACCGTACAAGTTCAATATCACAGAAAGTGAAAAATGGATAAAGAACTTGTGGTACTTACGTACAATGCAGTATCACTCAGCAATGAAATCTATGTCATCAGGCCCGTAGCAACATAATGAGTGGATTCAGGTACGATGATTCTAACTGAAATAAGTCACACAGAAAAAGAAACATCATAAGATATCACTAATACACGGAATGTAAACTTGGCTACACAGGAACTGAATTCCAAAACAGAACAGGGTCTCAAATTTAGAAAACCAACTTATGCTTGCTTAAGGGGAAAGGTGAGTTGGGGTGCTGCATAAAACCAGAGATTGAAATGAGCACAGATAAAGTTCCTTAAGCCAAATATGGAATAGACAAGAGCTACTCCTTGCTCAATGAAATGGACTCAACACCCCATATTAAACGCCTAAGAATGTACCTGACTAGTAAGTATCTTAAAACCTATGGATTGCTATGTCTCCAAAAGAGAATCAAGCATGTGTACAGGGGCATAAACGCAGCAGTGATAGGTTTGGAGAGGTTCGGTGAGCAAATGAAGACCCTTTGAAGTCATATTGCATGGTACCCATTCCACGGGTTTCAACTACCCAGGTTTAAGGTATTCTTCCTTCAGCTAAAACATGCATGTGGAACCCAGAGTATGATCAACTGTGTGAACGGGAGACGTGTTCAAATATGTCTCAGTTTTTGTACCCTGGTACTCGGGTGCAACATTCCAGACGCTTTACTAACACTCTCCCGACTTGGAGAGTCAGTCCCTTTAACCTCCTATTTGGCCCAGTTTGCAATTTCTGCGGAAGATGAACAGGAATAGCGAGAACCAATGAGAGACTAGCTGGAGGTGTCTGGACGGGCAAATTTAACTCTCATTTCCCACCAGGAAGAGGAATTAACCAAACGCTCAGCGTGCCATGCCGGAAACAGATAAGGGCCTGAAGCCATCCTGCGGTGTTGTGGCCAAGTCACAAGAAAGCGAGTTGAAGAAAGGAGCTCAGGGGCACTGTAATTCACAAACCTGCAGAGTTATAAATGACAGCTATCGTCCAAAAATATACTGAAGTAAGGCTGCCAAGAGGACTTGAAAGCGGGGCAGAATTGCAGGAAACCGATTTCAGGAGGTAGACTGGAATTGCATTGAAAGCATAGGAAAAGAGGCAGAACGTCCACAATGATGCACTTGGCCAAAAAGGGCGTATGCGTTTTTTCCTGAATATATTCAGGAAAAAACGCATACGCCCTTTTTGGCCAACCAAGCAAGCTTGCAAAGGAAATCTGCACTACAATGAAGTCTCACTTCCCCCCGGTCAAAAGGGCCATCTGAACAAAGTGTAAAATCCAGAAAGTCAGGACAGGCCATGGAGAACTGGGAGCCTTGTTATGCTGATGGGCGGGATGTAAATTGCCAACAGACACTCGGGAGAAGTGTATGGTGTTTCCTGAAACATCTAAAACACAAAGCAACAGAGCCTAGGGCACTTCCACTTATGGTCCTATAGCTTAGGGAAATTAAAATCAAAAAGACACAGCCACCCCAAAGTTTGGGACGCCTCTGTTTACAAGAACCTCGTTTACCGTACAAGTTCAGTATCACAGAAAGTGAAAAATGGATAAAGAACTTGTGGTACTTACGTACAATGCAGTATCACTCAGCAATGAAATCTATGTCATCAGGCCCGTAGCAGCATAATGAGTGGATTCAGGTACGATGATTCTAACTGAAATAAGTCACACAGAAAAAGAAACATCATAAGATATCACTAATACACGGAATGTAAACTTGGCTACACAGGAACTGAATTCCAAAACAGAACAGGGTCTCAAATTTAGAAAACCAACTTATGCTTGCTTAAGAGGAAAGGTGAGTTGGGGTGCTGCATAAAACCAGAGAGTGAAATGAGCACAGATAATGTTGTTAAGCCAAATATGGAATAGACAAGAGCTACTCCTTGCTCAACGAAATGGACTCAACACCCCATATTAAACGCCTAAGAATGTACCTGACTAGTAAGTATCTTAAAACCTATGGATTGCTATGTCTCCAAAAGAGAATCAATCGTATGTACAGGGGCATAAATGCAGCAGTGATAGGATTGGAGAGGTTCGGTGAGCAAATGAAGACCCTTTGAAGTCATATTGCATGGTACCCATTCCACGGGTCTCAACTCTCCAGATTTAAGATATTCTTCCTTGAGCTAAATCATGCATGTAGAACCCAGAGTATGATCAACTGTGTGAACGGGAGACGTGTTCAAATATGTCTCAGTTTTCCTCCCCTGGTACTCGGGTGCAACATTCCAGACGCTTTACTAACACTCTCCCCACTTGGAGAGTCAGCGCCTTTAACCTCCTGTTTGGCCCAGTTTGCAATTTCTGCGGAAGATGAACAGGAATAGGGAGAACCAATGAGAGACTAGCTGGAGGTGTCTGGACGGGCAAATTTAACTCTCATTTCCCACCAGGAAGAGGAAATAAACAAAGGCTCAGCGTGCCGTGCCGGAACCAGATTAGGGACTGAAGCCATCCTGCGGTGTTGCGTCCAGGTCACAAGAAAGCGAGTTGAAGAAAGTAGCTAAGGGGCACTGTAATTCACAAACCTGCAGAGTTATAAATGACAGCGATCGTCCAAAAATATACTGAAGTATGGTTGCCAAGAGGACTTGAAAGCGGGGCAGAATTGCAGGAAACCGATTTCAGGAGGTAGAGTGGAATTGCATTGAAAGCATAGGAAAAGAGGCAGAACGTCCACAATGATGCACTTGGCCAAAAAGTGCGTATGCGTTTTTTCCTGAATATATTCAGGAAAAAACGCATACACCCTTTTTGGCCAACCAAGCAAACTTGCAAAGGAAATCTGCACTACAATGAAGTCTCACTTCCCCCCGGTCAAAAGGGCCATCTGAAAAAAGTGTAAAATCCAGAAAGGCAGGACAGGCCATGGAGAACTGGGAGCCTTGTTATGCTGATGGGCGGGATGTAAATTGCCAACAGACACTTGGGAGAAATGTATGGTGTTTCCTGAAACATCTAAAAAACAAAGCAACAGAGCCTAGGGCACTTCCACTTATGGTCCTATAGCTTAGGGAAATTAAAATCAAAAAGACACAGCCACCCCAAAGTTTGGGACGCCTCTGTTTACAAGAACCTCGTTTACCGTACAAGTTCAACATCGCAGAAAGTGAAAAATGGATAAAGAACTTGTGGTACTTACGTACAATGCAGTATCACTCAGCAATGAAATCTATGTCATCAGGCCCGTAGCAGCATAATGAGTGGATTCAGGTACGATGATTCTAACTGAAATAAGTCACACAGAAAAAGAAACATCATAAGATATCACTAATGCATGGAATGTAAACTTGGCTACACAGGAACTGAATTCCAAAACAGAACAGGGTCTCAAATTTAGAAAACCAACTTATGCTTGCTTAAGGGGAAAGGTGAGTTGGGGTGCTGCATAAAACCAGAGATTGAAATGAGCACAGATAAAGTTCCTTAAGCCAAATATGGAATAGACAAGAGCTACTCCTTGCTCAACGAAATGGACTCAACACCGCATATTAAACGCCTAAGAATGTACCTGACTAGTAAGTATCTTAAAACCTATGGATTGCTATGTCTCCAAAAGAGAATCAAGCGTGTGTACAGGGGCATAAATGCAGCAGTGATAGGATTGGAGAGGTTCGGTGAGCAAATGAAGACCCTTTGAAGTCATATTGCATGGTACCCATTCCACGGGTCTCAACTCTCCAGGTTTAAGGTATTCTTCCTTCAGCTAAAACATGCATGTGGAACCCAGAGTATGATCAACCGTGTGAACGGGAGACGTGTTCAAATATGTCTCAGTTTTCCTCCCCTGATACTCGGGTGCAACATTCCAGACGCTTTACTAACACTCTCCCCACTTGGAGAGTCAGCGCCTTTAACCTCCTGTTTGGCCCAGTTTGCAATTTCTGCAGAAGATGAACAGGAATAGGGAGAACCAATGAGAGACTAGCTGGACGTGTCTGGATGGGCAAATTTAACTCTCATTTCCCACCAGGAAGAGGAAATAACCAAAGGCTCAGCGTGCCATGCCGGAACCAGATTAGGGCCTGAAGCCATCCTGCGGTGTTGCAGCCAGCTCACAAGAAAGCGAGTTGAAGAAAGGAGCTCAGGGGCACTATAATTCACAAACCTGCAGAGTTATAAATGACAGCTATTGTGCAAAAATATACTGAAGTAAGGCTGCCAAGAGGACTTGAAAGCGGGGCAGAATTGCAGGAAACCGATTTCAGGAGGTAGACTGGAATTGCATTGAAAGCATAGGAAAAGAGGCAGAACGTCCACAATGATGCACTTGGCCAAAAAGGGCGTATACGTTTTTTCCTGAATATATTCAGGAAAAAACGCATACGCCCTTTTTGGCCAACCAAGCAAGCTTGCAAAGGAAATCTGCACTACAATGAAGTCTCACTTCCCCCCGGTCAAAAGGGCCATCTGAAAAAAGTGTAAAATCCAGAAAGGCAGGACAGGCCATGGAGAACTGGGAGCCTTGTTATGCTGATGGGCGGGATGTAAATTGCCAACAGACACTCGGGAGAAGTGTATGGTGTTTCCTGAAACATCTAAAAAACAAAGCAACAGAGCCTAGGGCACTTCCACTTATGGTCCTATAGCTTAGGGAAATTAAAATCAAAAAGACACAGCCACCCCAAAGTTTGGGACGCCTCTGTTTACAAGAACCTCGTTTACCGTACAAGTTCAACATCACAGAAAGTGAAAAATGGATAAAGAACTTGTGGTACTTACGTACAATGCAGTATCACTCAGCAATGAAATCTATGTCATCAGGCCCGTAGCAGCATAATGAGTGGATTCAGGAATGATGATTCTAACTGAAATAAGTCACACAGAAAAAGAATCATCATAAGATATCACTAATACACGGAATGTAAACTTGGCTACACAGGAACTGAATTCCAAAACAGAACAGGGTCTCAAATTTAGAAAACCAACTTATGCTTGCTTAAGGGGAAAGGTGAGTTGGGGTGCTGCATAAAACCAGAGATTGAAATGAGCACAGATAAAGTTCCTTAAGCCAAATATGGAATAGACAAGAGCTACTCCTTGCTCAACGAAATGGACTCAACACCCCATATTAAACGCCTACGAATGTACCTGACTAGTAAGTATCTTAAAACCTATGGATTGCTAAGTCTCCAAAAGAGAATCAAGCGTGTGTACAGGGGCATAAACGCAGCAGTGATAGGATTGGAGAGGTTCGGTGAGCAAATGAAGACCCTTTGAAATCATATTGCATGGTACCCATTCCACGGGTCTCAACTCTCCAGGTTTAAGGTATTCTTCCTTCAGCTAAAACATGCATGTGGAACCCAGAGTATGATCAACCGTGTGAACGGGAGACGTGTTCAAATATGTCTCAGTTTTCCTCCCCTGGTACTCGGGTGCAACATTCCAGATGCTTTACTAACACTCTCCCCACTTGGAGAGTCAGCGCCTTTAACCTCCTCTTTGGCCCAGTTTGCAATTTCTGCGGAAGATGAACAGGAATAGGGAGAACCAATGAGAGACTAGCTGGAGGTGTCTGAACGGGCAAATTTAACTCTCATTTCCCACCAGGAAGAGGAAATAACCAAAGGCTCAGCATCCCGTGCCAGAACCAGATTAGGGCCTGAAGCCATCCTGCGGTGTTGCGGCCAGCTCACAAGAAAGCGAGTTGAAGAAACTAGCTCAGGGGCACTGTAATGCACAAACCTGCAGAGTTATAAATGACAGCTATCGTCCAAAAATATACTGAAGTAAGGCTGCCAAGAGGACTTGAAAGCGGGGCAGAATTGCAGGAAACCGATTTCAGGAGGTAGACTGGAATTGCATTGAAAGCATAGGAAAAGAGGCAGAACGTCCACAATGATGCACTTGGCCAAAAAGGGCGTATGCGTTTTTTCCTGAATATATTCAGGAAAAAACGCATACGCCCTTTTTGGCCAACCAAGCAAGCTTGCAAAGGAAATCTGCACTACAATGAAGTCTCACTTCCCCCCGGTCAAAAGGGCCATCTGAAAAAAGTGTAAAATCCAGAAAGGCAGGACAGGCCATGGAGAACTGGAAGCCTTGTTATGCTGATGGGCGGGATGTAAATTGCCAACAGACACTCGGGAGAAGTGTATGGTGTTTCCTGAAACATCTGAAAAACAAAGCAACAGAGCCTAGGGCACTTCCACTTATGGTCCTATGGCTTAGGGAAATTAAAATCAAAAAGACACAGGCACCCCAAAGGTTGGAATGGCTCTGTTTACAAGAACCTCGTTTACAGTACAAGTTCAACATCGCAGAAAGTGAAAAATGGATAAAGAAGTTGTGGTATTTACTAACAAAGCAATATCACTCAGCAATGAAATCTATGTCATCAGGCCCATAGCAGCACAATGAGTGGATTCAGGTATGATGATTCTAACTGAAATAAGTCACACAGAAAAAGAAACATCATAAGATATCAGTAATACATGGAATGTAAACTTGGCTACACAGGAACTGAATTACAGAACAGAACAGGGTCTCAAATTTAGAAAACCAACTTATGCTTGCTTAAGGGGAAAGGTGAGTTGGGGTGCTGCATGAAACCAGAGATTGAAATGAGCACAGATAAAGTTCCTTAAGCCAAATATGGAATAGACAAGAGCTACTCCTTGCTCAACGAAATGGACTCAACACCGCATATTAAACGCCTAAGAATGTACCTGACTAGTAAGTATCTTAAAACCTATGGATTGCTATGTCTCCGAAAGAGAATCAAGCATGTGTACAGGGGCATAAACGCAGCAGTGATAGGATTGGAGAGGTTCGGTGAGCAAATGAAGACCCTTTGAAGTCATATTGCATGGTACCCATTCCACGGGTCTCAACTCTCCAGGTTTAAGGTATTCTTCCTTCAGCTAAAACATGCATGTGGAACCCAGAGTATGATCAACCGTGTGAACGGGAGACGTGTTCAAATATGTCTCAGTTTTCCTCCCCTGGTACTCGGGTGCAACATTCCAGACGCTTTACTAACACTCTCCCCACTTGGAGAGTCAGCGCCTTTAACCTCCTGTTTGGCCCAGTTTGCCATTTCTGCGGAAGATGAACAGGAATAGGGAGAACCAATGAGAGACTAGCTGGAGGTGTCTGGACGGGCAAATTTAACTCTCATTTCCCACCAGGAAGAGGAAATAACCAAAGGCTCAGCGTGCCGTGCCAGAACCAGATTAGGGCCTGAAGCCATCCTGCGGTGTTGCGGCCAGCTCACAAGAAAGCGAGTTGAAGAAAGGAGCTCAGGGGCACTGTAATGCACAAACCTGCAGACTTATAAATGACAGCTATCGTCCAAAAATATACTGAAGTAAGGCTGCCAAGAGGACTTGAAAGCGGGGCAGAATTGCAGGAAACCGATTTCAGGAGGTAGACTGGAATTGCATTGAAAGTATAGGAAAAGAGGCAGAACGTCCACAATGATGCACTTGGCCAAAAAGGGCGTATGCGTTTTTTCCTGAATATATTCAGGAAAAAACGCATACGCCCTTTTTGGCCAACCAAGCAAGCTTGCAAAGGAAATCTGCACTACAATGAAGTCTCACTTCCCCCCGGTCAAAAGGGCCATCTGAAAAAAGTGTAAAATCCAGAAAGGCAGGACAGGCCATGGAGAACTGGGAGCCTTGTTATGCTGATGGGCGGGATGTAAATTGCCAACAGACACTCGGGAGAAGTGTATGGTGTTTCCTGAAACATCTATAAAACAAAGCAACAGAGCCTAGGGCACTTCCACTTATGGTCCTATAGCTTAGGGAAATTAAAATCAAAAAGACACAGCCACCCCTAAGGTTGGAACGGCTCTGTTTACAAGAACCTCGTTTACAGTACAAGTTCAACATCGCAGAAAGTGAAAAATGGATAAAGAAGTTGTGGTATTTACTTACAAAGCAATATCACTCAGCAATGAAATCTATGTCATCAGGCCCTTAGCAGCACAATGAGTGGATTCAGGTATGATGATTCTAACTGAAATAAGTCACACAGAAAAAGAAACATCATAAGATATCAGTAATACATGGAATGTAAACTTGGCTACACAGGAACTGAATTACAGAACAGAACAGGGTCTCAAATTTAGAAAACCAACTTATGCTTGCTTAAGGGGAAAGGTGAGTTGGGGTGCTGCATAAAACCAGAGATTGAAATGAGCACAGATAAAGTTCCTTAAGCCAAATATGGAATAGACAAGAGCTACTCCTTGCTCAACGAAATGGACTCAACACCGCATATTAAACGCCTAAGAATGTACCTGACTAGTAAGTATCTTAAAACCTATGGATTGCTATGTCTCCGAAAGAGAATCAAGCATGTGTACAGGGGCATAAACGCAGCAGTGATAGGATTGGAGAGGTTCGGTGAGCAAATGAAGACCCTTTGAAGTCATATTGCATGGTACCCATTCCACGGGTCTCAACTCTCCAGGTTTAAGGTATTCTTCCTTCAGCTAAAACATGCATGTGGAACCCAGAGTATGATCAACCGTGTGAACGGGAGACGTGTTCAAATATGTCTCAGTTTTCGTACCCTGGTACTCGGGTGCAACATTCCAGACGCTTTACTATCACTCTCCCCACTTGGAGAGTCAGCGCCTTTAACCTCCTGTTTGGCCCAGTTTGCAATTTCTGCGGAAGATGAACAGGAATAGGGAGAACCAATGAGAGACTAGCTGGAGGTGTCTGGACGGGCAAATTTAACTCTCATTTCCCACCAGGAAGAGGAAATAACCAAAGGCTCAGCGTGCCATGCCGGAACCAGATTAGGGCCTGAAGCCATCCTGCGGTGTTGCAGCCAGCTCACAAGAAAGCGAGTTGAAGAAAGGAGCTCAGGGGCACTGTAATGCACAAACCTGCAGAGTTATAAATGACAGCTATCGTCCAAAAATATACTGAAGTAAGGCTGCCAAGAGGACTTGAAAGCGGGGCAGAATTGCAGGAAACCGATTTCAGGAGGTAGACTGGAATTGCATTGAAAGCATAGGAAAAGAGGCAGAACGTCCACAATGATGCACTTGGCCAAAAAGGGCGTATGCATTTTTTCCTGAATATATTCAGGAAAACACGCATACGCCCTTTTTGGCCAACCAAGCAAGCTTGCAAAGGAAATCTGCACTACAATGAAGTCTCACTTCCCCCCAGTCAAAAGGGCCATCTGAAAAAAGTGTAAAATCCAGAAAGGCAGGACAGGCCATGGAGAACTGGGAGCCTTGTTATGCTGATGGGCGGGATGTAAATTGCCAACAGACACTTGGGAGGAGTGTATGGTGTTTCCTGAAACATCTAAAAAACAAAGCAACAGAGCCTAGGGCACTTCCACTTATGGTCCTATAGCTTAGGGAAATTAAAATCAAAAAGACACAGCCACCCCAAAGTTTGGGACGCCTCTGTTTACAAGAACCTCGTTTACCGTACAAGTTCAATATCACAGAAAGTGAAAAATGGATAAAGAACTTGTGGTACTTACGTACAATGCAGTATCACTCAGCAATGAAATCTATGTCATCAGGCCCGTAGCAGCATAATGAGTGGATTCAGGTACGATGATTCTAACTGAAATAAGTCACACAGAAAAAGAAACATCATAAGATATCACTAATACACGGAATGTAAACTTCGCTACACAGGAACTGAATTCCAAAACAGAACAGGGTCTCGAATTTAGAAAACCAACTTATGCTTGCTTAAGGGGAAAGGTGAGTTGGGGTGCTGCATAAAACCAGAGATTGAAATGAGCACAGATAAAGTTCCTTAAGCCAAATATGGAATAGACAAGAGCTACTACTTGCTCAACGAAATGGACTCAACACCCCATATTAAACGCCTAAGAATGTACCTGACTAGTAAGTATCTTAAAACCTATGGATTGCTATGTCTCCGAAAGAGAATCAAGCGTGTGTACAGGGGCATAAACGCAGCAGTGATAGGATTGGAGAGGTTCGGTGAGCAAATGAAGACCCTTTGAAGTCATATTGCATGGTACCCATTCCACGGGTTTCAACTACCCAGGTTTAAGGTATTCTTCCTTCAGCTAAAACATGCATGTGGAACCTAGAGTATGATCAACCATGTGATCGGGAGACGTGTTCAAATATGTCTCAGTTTTCGTACCCTGGTACTCGGGTGCAACATTCCAGACGCTTTACTAACACTCTCCCGACTTGCAGAGTCAGTCCCTTTAACCTCCTGTTTGGCCCAGTTTGCAATTTCTGCGGAAGATTAACAGGAATAGCGAGAACCAATGAGAGATTAGCTGGAGGTGTCTGGACGGGCAAATTTAACTCTCATTTCCCACCAGGAAGAGGAATTAACCAAAGGCTCAGCATGCCGTCCCGGAACCAGATTAGGGCCTGAAGCCATGCTGCGGTGTCGCGGCCAGCTCACAAGAAAGCGAGTTGAAGAAAGGAGCTCAGGGGCACTGTAATTCACAAACCTGCAGAGTTATAAATGACAGCTATCGTCCAAAAATACACTGAAGTAAGGCTTCCAGGAGGACTTGAAAGTGGGGCAGAATTGCAGGAAACCAATTTCAGGAGGTAGACTGGAATTGCATTGAAAGCATAGGAAAAGAGGCAGAACGTCCACAATGATGCACTTGGCCAAAAAGGGCGTATGCGTTTTTTCCTGAATATATTCAGGAAAAAACGCATATGCCCTTTTTGGCCAACCAAGCAAGCTTGCAAAGGAAATCTGCACTACAATGAAGTCTCACTTCCCCCTGGTCAAAAGGGCCATCTGAAAAAAGTGTAAATTCCAGAAAGGCAGGACAGGCCATGGAGAACTGGGAGCCTTGTTATGCTGATGGGCGGGATGTAAATTGCCAACAGACACTCGGGAGAAGTGTATGGTGTTTCCTGAAACATCTAAAAAACAAAGCAACAAAGCCTAGGGCACTTCCACTTATGGTCCTATAGCTTAGGGAAATTAAAATCAAAAAGACACAGCCACCCCAAAATTTGGGACGCCTCTGTTTACAAGAACCTCGTTTACCGTACAAGTTCAGTATCACAGAAAGTGAAAAATGGATAAAGAACTTGTGGTACTTACGTACAATGCAGTATCACTCAGCAATGAAATCTATGTCATCAGGCCCATAGCAGCATAATGAGTGGATTCAGGTACGATGATTCTAACTGAAATAAGTCACACAGAAAAAGAAACATCATAAGATATCACTAATACATGCAATGTAAACTTGGCTACACAGGAACTGAATTCCAAAACAGAACAGGATCTCAAATTTAGAAAACCAACTTATGCTTGCTTAAGGGGAAAGGTGAGTTGGGGTGCTGCATAAAACCAGAGATTGAAATGAGCACAGATAAAGTTCCTTAAGCCAAATATGGAATAGACAAGAGCTACTCCTTGCTCAACGAAATGGACTCAACACCCCATATTAAACGCCTAAGAATGTACCTGACTAGTAAGTATCTTAAAACCTATGGATTGCTACGTCTCCAAAAGAGAATCAAGCGTGTGTACAGGGGCATAAACGCAGCAGTGATAGGATTGGAGAGGTTCGGTGAGCAAATGAAGACCCTTTGAAGTCATATTGCATGGTACCCATTCCACGGGTCTCAACTCTCCAGGTTTAAGGTATTCTTCCTTCAGCTAAAACATGCATGTGGAACCCAGAGTATGATCAACCGTGTGAACGGGAGACGTGTTCAACTATGTCTCAGTTTTCTTCCCCTGGTACTCAGGTGCAACATTCCAGACGCTTTACTAACACTCTCCCCACTTGGAGAGCCAGTGCCTTTAACCTCCTGTTTGGCCCAGTTTGCAATTTCTGCGGAAGATGAACAGGAATAGTGAGAACCAATGAGAGACTAGCTGGAGGTGTCTGGACGGGCAAATTTAACTCTCATTTCCCACCAGGAAGAGGAAATAACCAAAGGCTCAGCGTGCCGTGCCGGAACCAGATTAGGGCCTGAAGCCATCCTGCGGTGTTGCGGCCAGGTCACAAGAAAGCGAGTTGAAGAAAGGAGCTCGGGGGCACTGTAATTCACAAACCTGCAGAGTTATAAATGACAGCTATCGTCCAAAAATATACTGAAGTGAGGCTGCCAAGAGGACTTGAAAGCGGGGCAGAATTGCAGGAAACCGATTTCAGGAGGTAGACGGGAATTGCATTGAAAGCATAGGAAAAGAGGCAGAACGTCCACAATGATGCACTTGGCCAAAAAGGGCGTATGCGTTTTTTCCTGAATATATTCAGGAAAAAACGCATACGCCCTTTTTGGCCAACCAAGCAAGCTTGCAAAGGAAATCTGCACTACAATGAAGTCTCACTTCCCCCTGGTCAAAAGGGCCATCTGAAAAAAGTGTAAACTCCAGAAAGGCAGGACAGGCCATGGAGAACTGGGAGCCTTATTATGCTGATGGGCGGGATGTAAATTGCAAACAGACACTCGGGAGAAATGTATGGTGTTTCCTGAAACATCTAAAAAACAAAGCAACAGAGCCTAGGGCACTTCCACTTATGGTCCTATAGCTTAGGGAAATTAAAATCAAAAAGACACAGCCACCCCAATGTTTGGAACGGCTCTGTTTACAAGAACCGCGTTTACCGTACAAGTTCAACATCGCAGAAAGTGAAAAATGGATAAAGAAGTTGTGGTATTTACTTACAAAGCAATATCACTCAGCAATGAAATCTATGTCATCAGGCACTTAGCAGCACAATGAGTGGATTCAGGTATGATGATTCTAACTGAAATAAGTCACACAGAAAAAGAAACATCATAAGATATCAGTAATACACGGAATGTAAACTTGGCTACACAGGAACTGAATTACAGAACAGAACAGGGTCTCAAATTTAGAAAACGAACTTATGCTTGCTTAAGGGGAAAGGTGAGTTGGGGTACTGCATAAAACCAGAGATTGAAATGAGCACAGATAAAGTTCCTTAAGCCAAATATGGAATAGACAAGAGCTACTCCTTGCCCAACGAAATGGACTCAACACCGCATATTAAATGCCTAAGAATGTACCTGACTAGTAAGTATCTTAAAACCTATGGATTGCTATGTCTCTGAAAGAGAATCAAGCGTGTGTACAGGGGCATAAACGCAGCAGTGATAGGATTGGAGAGGTTCGGTGAGCAAATGAAGACCCTTTGAAGTCATATTGCATAGTACCCATTCCACGGGTTTCAACTACCCAGGTTTAAGGTATTCTTCCTTCAGCTAAAACATGCATGTGGAACCTAGAGTATGATCAACCATGTGATCGGGAGACGTGTTCAAATATGTCTCAGTTTTCGTACCCTGTTACTCGGGTGCAACATTCCAGACGCTTTACTAACACTCTCCCGACTTGGAGAGTCAGTGCCTTTAACCTCCTGTTTGGCCCAGTTTGCAATTTCTGCGCAAGATGAACAGGAATAGCGAGAACCAATGAGAGACTAGCTGGAGGTGTCTTGACGGGCAAATTTAACTCTCATTTCCCACCAGGAAGAGGAAATAAGCAAAGGCTCAGCGTGCCGTGCCGGAACAAGATTAAGGCCTGAAGCCATCCTGCGGTGTTGTGGCCAGCTCACAAGAAAGCGAGTTGAAGAAAGGAGCTCAGGGGCACTGTAATTCACAAACCTGCAGAGTTATAAATGACAGCTATCGTCCAAAAATATACTGAAGTAAGGCTGCCACGAGGACTTGAAAGAGGGGCAGAATTGCAGGAAACCGATTTCAGGAGGTAGACTGGAATTGCATTGAAAGCATAGGAAAAGAGGCAGAACGTCCACAATGATGCACTTGGCCAAAAAGGGCGTATGCGTTTTTTCCTGAATATATTCAGGAAAAAACGCATACGCCCTTTTTGGCCAACCAAGCAAGCTTGCAAAGGAAATCTGCACTACAATGAAGTCTCACTTCCCCCCGGTCAAAAGGGCCATCTTAAAAAAGTGTAAAATCCAGAAAGGCAGGACAGGCCATGGAGAACTGGGAGCCTTGTTATGCTGATGGGTGGGATGAAAATTGCCAACAGACACTCGGGAGAAGTGTATGGTGTTTCCTGAAACATCTAAAAAACAAAGCAACAGAGCCTAGGGCACTTCCACTTATGGTCCTATAGCTTAGGGAAATTAAAATCAAAAAGACACAGCCACCCCAAAGTTTGGGACGCCTCTGTTTACAAGAACCTCGTTTACCGTACAAGTTCAACATCACAGAAAGTGAAAAATGGATAAAGAACTTGTGGTACTTTCGTACAATGCAGTATCACTCAGCAATGAAATCTATGTCATCAGGCCCGTAGCAGCATAATGAGTGGATTCAGGTACGATGATTCTAACTGAAATAAGTCACACAGAAAAAGAAACATCATAAGATATCAGTAATACACGGAATGTAAACTTGGCTACACAGGAACTGAATTCCAAAACAGAACAGGGTCTCAAATTTAGAAAACCAACTTATGCTTGCTTAAGGTGAAAGGTGAGTTGGGGTGCTGCATAAAACCAGAGATTGAAATGAGCACAGATAAAGTTCCTTAAGCCAAATATGGAATAGACAAGAGCTACTCCTTGCTCAACGAAATGGACTCAACACCCCATATTAAACGCCTAAGAATGTAACTGACTAGTAAGTATCTTAAAACCTATGGATTGCTATGTCTCCAAAAGAGAATCAAGCGTGTGTACAGGGGCAAAAACGCAGCAGTGATAGGATTGGAGAGGTTCGGTGAGCAAATGAAGACCCTTTGAAGTCATATTGCATGGTACCCATTCCACGGGTCTCAACTCTCCAGGTTTAAGGTATTCTTCCTTCAGCTAAAACATGCATGTGGAACCCAGAGTATGATCAACCATGTGAAAGGGACACGTGTTCAAATATGTCTCAGTTTTCCTCCCCTGGTACTCGGGTGCAACATTCCAGACGCTTTAATAACACTCTCCCCACTTGGAGAGTCAGCGCCTTTAACCTCCTGTTTGGCCCAGTTTGCCATTTCTGCGGAAGATGAACAGGAATAGGGAGAACCAATGAGAGACTAGCTGGATGTGTCTGGACGGGCAAATTTAACTCTCATTTCCCACCAGGAAGAGGAAATAACCAAAGGCTCAGCGTGCCGTGCCGGAACCAGATTAGGGCCTGAAGCCATCCTGCGGTGTTGCGGCCAGGTCACAAGAAAGCGAGTTGAAGAAAGGAGCTCAGGGGCACTGTAATGCACAAACCTGCAGAGTTATAAATGACAGCTATCGTCCAAAAATATACTGAAGTAAGGCTGCCAAGAGGACTTGAAAGCGGGGCAGAATTGCAGGAAACCGATTTCAGGAGGTAGACTGGAATTGCATTGAAAGCATAGGAAAAGAGGCAGAACGTCCACAATGATGCACTTGGCCAAAAAGGGCGTATGCGTTTTTTCCTGAATATATTCAGGAAAAAACGCATACGCCCTTTTTGGCCAACCAAGCAAGCTTGCAAAGGAAATCTGCACTACAATGAAGTCTCACTTCCCCCCGGTCAAAAGGGCCATCTGAAAAAAGTGTAAAATGCAGAAAGGCAGGACAGGCCATGGAGAACTGGGAGCCTTGTTATGCTGATGGGCGGGATGTAAATTGCCAACAGACACTCGGGAGAAGTGTATGGTGTTTCCTGAAACATCTAAAAAACAAAGCAACAAAGCCTAGGGCACTTCCACTTATGGTCCTATAGCTTAGGGAAATTAAAATCAAAAAGACACAGCCACCCCAAGGGTCTGAACGGCTCTGTTTACAAGAACCTCGTTTACAGTACAAGTTCAACATCGCAGAAAGTGAAAAATGGATAAAGAAGTTGTGGTATTTACTTACAAAGCAATATCACTCAGCAATGAAATCTATGTCATCAGGCCCTTAGTAGCACAATGAGTGGATTCAGGTAGGATGATTCTAACTGAAATAAGTCACACAGAAAAAGAAACATCATAAGATATCAGTAATACACGGAATGTAAACTTGGCTACACAGGAACTGAATTACAAAACAGAACAGGGTCTCAAATTTAGAAAACCAACTTATGCTTGCTTAAGGGGAAAGGTGAGTTGGGGTGCTGCATAAAACCAGAGATTGAAATGAGCACAGATAAAGTTCCTTAAGCCAAATATGGAATAGACAAGAGCTACTCCTTGCTCAACGAAATGGACTCAACACCGCATATTAAACGCCTAAGAATGTACCTGACTAGTAAGTATCTTAAAACCTATGGATTGCTATGTCTCTGAAAGAGAATCAAGCGTGTGTACAGGGGCATAAACGCAGCAGTGATAGGATTGGAGAGGTTCGGTGAGCAAATGAAGACCCTTTGAAGTCATATTGCATGGTACCCATTCCACGGGTCTCAACTCTCCAGGTTTAAGGTATTCTTCCTTCAGCTAAAACATGCATGTGGAACCCAGAGTATGATCAACCGTGTGAACGGGAGACGTGTTCAAATATGTCTCAGTTTTCCTCCCCTGGTACTCGGGTGCAATATTCCAGACGCTTTACTAACACTCTCCCCACTTGGAGAGTCAGCACCTTTAACCTCCTGTTTGGCCCAGTTTGCAATTTCTGCGGAAGATGAACAGGAATAGCGAGAAACAATGAGAGACTAGCTGGAGGTGTCTGGACGGGCAAATTTAACTCTCATTTCTCACCAGGAAGAGGAAATAACCAAAGGCTCAGCGTGCTGTGCCGGAACCAGATTAGGGCCTGAAGCCATCCTGCGGTGTTGCGGCCAGCTCACAAGAAAGCGAGTTGAAGAAAGGAGCTCAGGGCCACTGTAATTCACAAACCTGCAGAGATATAAATGACAGCTATCGTCCAAAAATATACTGAAGTAAGGCTGCCAAGAGGACTTGAAAGCGGGGCAGAATTGCAGGAAACCGATTTCAGGAGGTAGACTGGAATTGCATTGAAAGCATAGGAAAAGAGGCAGAACGTCCACAATGATGCACTTGGCCAAAAAGGGCGTATGCGTTTTTTCCTGAATATATTCAGGAAAAAACGCATACGCCCTTTTTGGCCAACCAAGCAAGCTTGCAAAGGAAATCTGCACTACAATGAAGTCTCACTTCCCCCCGGTCAAAAGGGCCATCTGAAAAAAGTGTAAAATCCAGAAAGTCAGGACAGGCCATGGAGAACTGGGAGCCTTGTTATGCTTATGGGCGGGATGTAAATTGCCAACAGACACTCGGGAGAAGTGTATGGTGTTTCCTGAAATATCTAAAAAACAAAGCAACAGAGCCTAGGGCACTTCCACTTATGGTCCTATAACTTAGGGAAATTAAAATAAAAAAGACAGAGCACCCCAAAGTTTGGGACGCCTCTGTTTACAAGAACCTCGTTTACCGTACAAGTTCAATATCACAGAAAGTGAAAAATGGATAAAGAACTTGTGGTACTTACGTACAATGCAGTATCACTCAGCAATGAAATCTATGTCATCAGGCCCGTAGCAGCATAATGAGTGGATTCAGGTACGATGATTCTACCTGAAATAAGTCACACAGAAAAAGAAACATCATAAGATATCACTAATACACGGAATGTAAACTTGGCTACACAGGAACTGAATTCCAAAACAGAACAGGGTCTCAAATTTAGAAAACCAACTTATGCTTGCTTAAGGGGAAAGGTGAGTTGGGGTGCTGCATAAAACCAGAGATTGAAATGAGCACAGATAAAGTTCCTTAAGCCAAATATGGAATAGACAAGAGCTACTCCTTGCTCAACGAAATGGACTCAACACCCCATATTAAACGCCTAAGAATGTACCTGACTAGTAAGTATCTTAAAACCTATGGATTGCTATGTCTCCGAAAGCGAATCAAGCATGTGTACAGGGGCATAAACGCAGCAGTGATAGGATTGGAGAGGTTCGGTGAGCAAATGAAGACCCTTTGAAGTCATATTGCATGGTACCCATTCCACGGGTTTCAACTACCCAGGTTTAAGGTATTCTTCCTTCAGCTAAAACATGCATGTGGAACCTAGAGTATGATCAACCGTGTGATCGGGAGACGTGTTCAAATATGTCTCAGTTTAAGTACCCTGGTACTCGGGTGCAACATTCCAGATGCTTTACTAACACTCTCCCGACTTGGAGAGTCAGTCCCTTTAACCTCCTGTTTGGCCCAGTTTGCAATTTCTGCGGAAGATGAACAGGAATAGCGAGAACCAATGAGAGACTAGCTGGAGGTGTCTGGACGGGCAAATTTAACTCTCATTTCCCACCAGGAAGAGGAATTAACCAAAGGCTCAGCGTGCCGTGCCGGAACCAGATTAGGGCCTGAAGCCATCCTGTGGTGTTGCGGCCTGGTCACAAGAAAGCGAGTTGAAGAAAGGAGCTCAGGAGCACTGTAATTCACAAACCTGCAGAGTTATAAATGACAGCTATCGTCCAAAAATATACTGAAGTAAGGCTGCCAAGAGGACTTGAAAGCAGGGCAGAATTGCAGGAAACCGATTTCAGGAGGTAGACTGGAATTGCATTGAAAGCATAGGAAAAGAGGCAGAACGTCCACAATGATGCACTTGGCCAAAAAGGGCGTATGCGTTTTTTCCTGAATATATTCAGGAAAAAACGCATACGCCCTTTTTGGCCAACCAAGCAAGCTTGCAAAGGAAATCTACACTACAATGAAGTCTCACTTCCCCCCGGTCCAAAGGGCCATCTGAAAAAAGTGTAAAATCCAGAAAGGCAGGACAGGCCATGGAGAACTGGGAGCCTTGTTATGCTGATGGGAGGGATGTAAATTGCCAACAGACACTCGGGAGAAGTGTATGGTGCTTCCTGAAACATCTAAAAAACAAAGCAACAGAGCCTAGGGCACTTCCACTTATGGTCCTATAGCTTAGGGAAATTAAAATCAAAAAGACACAGCCACCCCAAAGTTTGGGACTGCTCTGTTTACAAGAACCTCCTTTACAGTACAAGTTCAACATCACAGAAAGTGAAAAATGGATAAAGAAGTTGTGGTATTTACTTATAAAGCAATATCACTCAGCAATGAAATCTATGTCATCAGGCCCTTAGCAGCACAATGAGTGGATTCAGGTATGATGATTCTAACTGAAATAAGTCACACAGAAAAAGAAACATCATAAGATATCAGTAATACACGGAATGTAAACTTGGCTACACAGGAACTGAATTACAGAACAGAACAGGGTCTCAAATTTAGAAAACCAACTTATGCTTGCTTAAGAGGAAAGGTGAGTTGGGGTGCTGCATAAAACCAGAGATTGAAATGAGCACAGATAAAGTTCCTTAAGCCAAATATGGAATAGACAAGAGCTACTCCTTGCTCAACGAAATGGACTCAACACCCCATATTAAACGCCTAAGAATGTAGCTGACTAGTAAGTATCTTAAAACCTATGGATTGCTATGTCTCCGAAAGCGAATCAAGCATGTGTACAGGGGCATAAACGCAGCAGTGATAGGATTGGAGAGGTTCGGTGAGCAAATGAAGACCCTTTGAAGTCATATTGCATGGTACCCATTCCACGGGTCTCAACTCTCCAGGTTTAAGGTATTCTTCCTTCAGCTAAAACATGCATGTGGAACCCAGAGTATGATCAACCGTGTGAACGGGAGACGTGTTCAAATATGTCTCAGTTTTCCTCCCCTGGTACTCGGGTGCAACATTCCAGAAGCTTTACTAACACTCTCCCCACTTGGAGAGTCAGCGCCTTTAACCTCCTGTTTGGCCCAGTTTGCAATTTCTGCGGAAGATGAACAGGAATAGGGAGAACCAATGAGAGACTAGCTGGAGGTGTCTGGACGGGCAAATTTAACTCTCATTTCCCACCAGGAAGAGGAAATAAACAAAGGCTCAGCGTGCCGTGCCGGAACCAGATTAGGGCCTGAAGCCATCCTGCAGTGTTGCGGCCAGCTCAAAAGAAAGCGAGTTGAAGAAAGGCGCTCAGGGGCACTGTAATTCACAAACCTGCAGAGTTATAAATGACAGCTATCGTCCAAAAATATACTGAAGTAAGGCTGCCAAGAGGACTTGAAAGCAGGGCAGAATTGCAAGAAACCGATTTCAGGAGGTAGACTGGAATTGCATTGAAAGCATAGGAAAAGAGGCAGAACGTCCACAATGATGCACTTGGCCAAAAAGGGCGTATGCGTTTTTTCCTGAATATATTCAGGAAAAAACGCATACGCCCTTTTTGGCCAACCAAGCAAGCTTGCAAAGGAAATCTGCACTACAATGAAGTCTCACTTCCCCCCGGTCAAAAGGGCCATCTGAAAAAAGTGTAAAATCCAGAAAGTCAGGACAGGCCATGGAGAACTGGGAGCCTTGTTATGCTTATGTGCGGGATGTAAATTGCCAACAGACACTCGGGAGAAGTGTATGGTGTTTCCTGAAATATCTAAAAAACAAAGCAACAGAGCCTAGGGCACTTCCACTTATGGTCCTATAGCTTAGGGAAATTAAAATCAAAAAGACACAGCCACCCCAAAGTTTGGGACGCCTCTGTTTACAAGAACCTCGTTTACCGTACAAGTTCAATATCACAGAAAGTGAAAAATGGATAAAGAACTTGTGGTACTTACGTACAATGCAGTATCACTCAGCAATGAAATCTATGTCATCAGGCCCGTAGCAGCATAATGAGTGGATTCAGGTACGATGATTCTACCTGAAATAAGTCACACAGAAAAAGAAACATCATAAGATATCACTAATACACGGAATGTAAACTTGGCTACACAGGAACTGAATTCCAAAACAGAACAGGGTCTCAAATTTAGAAAACCAACTTATGCTTGCTTAAGGGGAAAGGTGAGTTGGGGTGCTGCATAAAACCAGAGATTGAAATGAGCACAGATAAAGTTCCTTAAGCCAAATATGGAATAGACAAGAGCTACTCCTTGCTCAACGAAATGGACTCAACACCCCATATTAAACGCCTAAGAATGTACCTGACTAGTAAGTATCTTAAAACCTATGGATTGCTATGTCTCCGAAAGCGAATCAAGCATGTGTACAGGGGCATAAACGCAGCAGTGATAGGATTGGAGAGGTTCGGTGAGCAAATGAAGACCCTTTGAAGTCATATTGCATGGTACCCATTCCACGGGTTTCAACTACCCAGGTTTAAGGTATTCTTCCTTCAGCTAAAACATGCATGTGGAACCTAGAGTATGATCAACCATGTGATCGGGAGACGTGTTCAAATATGTCTCAGTTTTCGTACCCTGGTACTCGGGTGCAACATTCCAGACGCTTTACTAACACTCTCCCCACTTAGAGAGTCAGTCCCTTTAACCTCCTGTTTGGCCCAGTTTGCAATTTCTGCGGAAGATGAACAGGAATAGCGAGAACCAATGAGAGACTAGCTGGAGGTGTCTGGACGGGCAAATTTAACTCTCATTTCCCACCAGGAAGAGGAATTAACCAAAGGCTCAGCGTGCCGTGCCGGAACCAGATTAGGGCCTGAAGCCATCCTGTGGTGTTGCGGCCTGGTCACAAGAAAGCGAGTTGAAGAAAGGAGCTCAGGAGCACTGTAATTCACAAACCTGCAGAGTTATAAATGACAGCTATCGTCCAAAAATATACTGAAGTAAGGCTGCCAAGAGGACTTGAAAGCAGGGCAGAATTGCAAGAAACCGATTTCAGGAGGTAGACTGGAATTGCATTGAAAGCATAGGAAAAGAGGCAGAACGTCCACAATGATGCACTTGGCCAAAAAGGGCGTATGCGTTTTTTCCTGAATATATTCAGGAAAAAACGCATACGCCCTTTTTGGCCAACCAAGCAAGCTTGCAAAGGAAATCTGCACTACAATGAAGTCTCACTTCCCCCCGGTCCAAAGGGCCATCTGAAAAAAGTGTAAAATCCAGAAAGGCAGGACAGGCCATGGAGAACTGGGAGCCTTGTTATGCTGATGGGAGGGATGTAAATTGCCAACAGACACTCGGGAGAAGTGTATGGTGCTTCCTGAAACATCTAAAAAACAAAGCAACAGAGCCTAGGGCACTTCCACTTATGGTCCTATAGCTTAGGGAAATTAAAATCAAAAAGACACAGCCACCCCAAAGTTTGGGACTGCTCTGTTTACAAGAACCTCGTTTACAGTACAAGTTCAACATCACAGAAAGTGAAAAATGGATAAAGAAGTTGTGGTATTTACTTACAAAGCAATATCACTCAGCAATGAAATCTATGTCATCAGGCCCTTAGCAGCACAATGAGTGGATTCAGGTACGATGATTCTAACTGAAATAAGTCACACAGAAAAAGAAACATCATAAGATATCAGTAATACACAGAATGTAACCTTGGCTACACAAGAACTGAATTACAGAACAGAACAGGGTCTCAAATTTAGAAAACCAACTTATGCTTGCTTAAGGGTAAAGGTGAGTTGGGGTGCTGCATAAAACCAGAGATTGAAATGAGCACAGATAAAGTTCCTTAAGCCAAATATGGAATAGACAAGAGCTACTCCTTGCTCAACGAAATGGACTCAACACCCCATATTA
The DNA here is from genome assembly GCF_039906515.1 of Pseudorca crassidens. Taxonomy (NCBI): domain Eukaryota; kingdom Metazoa; phylum Chordata; class Mammalia; order Artiodactyla; family Delphinidae; genus Pseudorca; species Pseudorca crassidens. The sequence continues at coordinate 116,757 of NW_027136337.1, read as the reverse complement.
AACGCCTAAGAATGTACCTGACTAGTAAGTATCTTAAAACCTATGGATTGCTATGTCTCCAAAAGAGAATCAAGCGTGTGTACAGGGGCATAAACGCAGCAGTGATAGGATTGGAGAGGTTCGGTGAGCAAATGAAGACCCTTTGAAGTCATATTGCATGGTACCCATTCCACGGGTCTCAACTCTCCAGGTTTAAGGTATTCTTCCTTCAGCTAAAACATGCATGTGGAACCCAGAGTATGATCAACCGTGTGAACGGGAGACGTGTTCAAATATGTCTCAGTTTTCCTCCCCTGGTACTCGGGTGCAACATTCCGGACGCTTTACTAACACTCTCCCCACTTGGAGAGTCAGCGCCTTTAACCTCCTGTTTGGCCCAGTTTGCCATTTCTGCGGAAGACGAACAGGAATAGGGAGAACCAATGAGACACTAGCTGGAGGTGTCTGGACGGGCAAATTTAACTCTCATTTCCCACCAGGAAGAGGAATTAACCAAAGGCTCAGCGTGCCGTGCCGGAACCAGATTAGGGCCTGAAGCCATCCTGTGGTGTTGCGGCCAGCTCACAAGAAAGCGACTTGAAGAAAGGAGCTCAGGGGCACTGTAATTCACAAACCTGCAGAGTTATAAATGACAGCTATCGTCCAAAAATATACTGAAGTATGGCTGCCAAGAGGACTTGAAAACGGGGCAGAATTGCAGGAAACCGATTTCAGGAGGTAGACTGGAATTGCATTGAAAGCATAGGAAAAGAGGCAGAGCGTCCACAATGATGCACCTGGCCAAAAAGTGCGTATGCGTTTTTTCCTGAATATATTCAGGAAAAAACGCATACGCACTTTTTGGCCAACCAAGCAAGCTTGTAAAGGAAATCTGCACTACAATGAAGTCTCACTTCCCCCCGATCAAAAGGGCCATCTGAAAAAAGTGTAAAATCCAGAAAGGCAGGACAGGCCATGGAGAACTGGGAGCCTTGTTATGCTGATGTGAGGGATGTAAATTGCCAACAGACACTCGGGAGAAGTGTATGGTGTTTCCTGAAACATCTAAAAAACAAAGCAACAGAGCCTAGGGCACTTCCACATATGGTCCTATAGCTTAGGGAAATTAAAATCAAAAAGACACAGCCACCCCAAAGTATGGTACGGCTCTGTTTACAAGAACCTCGTTTACTGTACAAGTTCAACATCGCAGAAAGTGAAAAATGGATAAAGAAGTTGTGGTATTTACTTACAAAGCAATATCACTCAGCAATGAAATCTATGTCATCAGGCCCTTAGCAGCACAATGAGTGGATTCAGGTATGATGATTCTAACTGAAATAAGTCACACAGAAAAAGAAACATCATAAGATATCAGTAATACACGGAATGTAAACTTGGCTACACAGGAACTGAATTACAGAACAGAACAGGGTCTCAAATTTAGAAAACCAACTTATGCTTGCTTAAGGGGAAAGGTGAGTTGGGGTGCTGCATAAAACCAGAGATTGAAATGAGCACAGATAAAGTTCCTTAAGCCAAATATGGAATAGACAAGAGCTACTCCTTGCTCAACGAAATGGACTCAACACCGCATATTAAACGCCTAAGAATGTACCTGACTAGTAAGTATCTTAAAACCTATGGATTGCTATGTCTCCAAAAGAGAATCAAGCATGTGTACAGGGCCATAAACGCAGCAGTGATAGGATTGGAGAGGTTCGGTGAGCAAATGAAGACCCTTTGAAGTCATATTGCATGGTACCCATTCCACGGGTCTCAACTCTCCAGGTTTAAGGTATTCTTCCTTCAGCTAAAACATGCATGTGGAACCCAGAGTATGATCAACCGTGTGAACGGGAGACGTGTTCAACTATGTCTCAGTTTTCTTCCCCTGGTACTCGGGTGCAATATTCCAGACGCTTTACTAACTCTCTCCCCACTTGGAGAGTCAGTGCCTTTAACCTCCTGTTTGGCCCAGTTTGCAATTTCTGCGGAAGATGAACAGGAATAGCGAGAACCAATGAGAGACTAGCTGGAGGTGTCTGGACGGGCAAATTTAACTCTCATTTCCCACCAGGAAGAGGAATTAACCAAAGGCTCAGCGTGCCGTGCCGGAACCAGATTAGGGCCTGAAGCCATCCTGTGGTGTTGCGGCCTGGTCACAAGAAAGCGAGTTGAAGAAAGGAGCTCAGGAGCACTGTAATTCACAAACCTGCAGAGTTATAAATGACAGCTATCGTCCAAAAATATACTGAAGTAAGGCTGCCAAGAGGACTTGAAAGCAGGGCAGAATTGCAAGAAACCGATTTCAGGAGGTAGACTGGAATTGCATTGAAAGCATAGGAAAAGAGGCAGAACGTCCACAATGATGCACTTGGCCAAAAAGGGCGTATGCGTTTTTTCCTGAATATATTCAGGAAAAAACGCATACGCCCTTTTTGGCCAACCAAGCAAGCTTGCAAAGGAAATCTGCACTACAATGAAGTCTCACTTCCCCCCGGTCCAAAGGGCCATCTGAAAAAAGTGTAAAATCCAGAAAGGCAGGACAGGCCATGGAGAACTGGGAGCCTTGTTATGCTAATGGGAGGGATGTAAATTGCCAACAGACACTCGGGAGAAGTGTATGGTGCTTCCTGAAACATCTAAAAAACAAAGCAACAGAGCCTAGGGCACTTCCACTTATGGTCCTATAGCTTAGGGAAATTAAAATCAAAAAGACACAGCCACCCCAAAGTTTGGGACTGCTCTGTTTACAAGAACCTCGTTTACAGTACAAGTTCAACATCACAGAAAGTGAAAAATGGATAAAGAAGTTGTGGTATTTACTTACAAAGCAATATCACTCAGCAATGAAATCTATGTCATCAGGCCCTTAGCAGCACAATGAGTGGATTCAGGTACGATGATTCTAACTGAAATAAGTCACACAGAAAAAGAAACATCATAAGATATCAGTAATACACAGAATGTAACCTTGGCTACACAAGAACTGAATTACAGAACAGAACAGGGTCTCAAATTTAGAAAACCAACTTATGCTTGCTTAAGGGGAAAGGTGAGTTGGGGTGCTGCATAAAACCAGAGATTGAAATGAGCACAGATAAAGTTCCTTAAGCCAAATATGGAATAGACAAGAGCTACTCCTTGCTCAACGAAATGGACTCAACACCCCATATTAAACGCCTAAGAATGTACCTGACTAGTAAGTATCTTAAAACCTATGGATTGCTATGTCTCCAAAAGAGAATCAAGCGTGTGTACAGGGGCATAAACGCAGCAGTGATAGGATTGGAGAGGTTCGGTGAGCAAATGAAGACCCTTTGAAGTCATATTGCATGGTACCCATTCCACGGGTCTCAACTCTCCAGGTTTAAGGTATTCTTCCTTCAGCTAAAACATGCATGTGGAACCCAGAGTATGATCAACCGTGTGAACGGGAGACGTGTTCAAATATGTCTCAGTTTTCCTCCCCTGGTACTCGGGTGCAACATTCCGGATGCTTTACTAACACTCTCCCCACTTGGAGAGTCAGCGCCTTTAACCTCCTGTTTGGCCCAGTTTGCCATTTCTGCGGAAGACGAACAGGAATAGGGAGAACCAATGACTCACTAGCTGGAGGTGTCTGGACGGGCAAATTTAACTCTCATTTCCCACCAGGAAGAGGAATTAACCAAAGGCTCAGCGTGCCGTGCCGGAACCAGATTAGGGCCTGAAGCCATCCTGTGGTGTTGCGGCCAGCTCACAAGAAAGCGAGTTGAAGAAAGGAGCTCAGGGGCACTGTAATTCACAAACCTGCAGAGTTATAAATGACAGCTATCGTCCAAAAATATACTGAAGTATGGCTGCCAAGAGGACTTGAAAACGGGGCAGAATTGCAGGAAACCGATTTCAGGAGGTAGACTGGAATTGCATTGAAAGCATAGGAAAAGAGGCAGAGCGTCCACAATGATGCACCTGGCCAAAAAGTGCGTATGCGTTTTTTCCTGAATATATTCAGGAAAAAACGCATACGCACTTTTTGGCCAACCAAGCAAGCTTGTAAAGGAAATCTGCACTACAATGAAGTCTCACTTCCCCCCGATCAAAAGGGCCATCTGAAAAAAGTGTAAAATCCAGAAAGGCAGGACAGGCCATGGAGAACTGGGAGCCTTGTTATGCTGATGGGAGGGATGTAAATTGCCAACAGACACTCGGGAGAAGTGTATGGTGTTTCCTGAAACATCTAAAAAACAAAGCAACAGAGCCTAGGGCACTTCCACATATGGTCCTATAGCTTAGGGAAATTAAAATCAAAAAGACACAGCCACCCCAAAGTATGGTACGGCTCTGTTTACAAGAACCTCGTTTACTGTACAAGTTCAACATCGCAGAAAGTGAAAAATGGATAAAGAAGTTGTGGTATTTACTTACAAAGCAATATCACTCAGCAATGAAATCTATGTCATCAGGCCCGTAGCAGCATAATGAGTGGATTCAGGTACGATGATTCTAACTGAAATAAGTCACACAGAAAAAGAAACATCATAAGGTATCACTAATACACGGAATGTAAACTTGGCTACAGAGGAACTGAATTCCAAAACAGAACAGGGTCTCAAATTTAGAAAACCAACTTATGCTTGCTTAAGGGGAAAGGTGAGTTGGGGTGCTGCATAAAACCAGAGATTGAAATGAGCACAGATAAAGTTCCTTAAGCCAAATATGGAATAGACAAGAGCTACTCCTTGCTCAACGAAATGGACTCAACACCCCATATTAAACGCCTAAGAATGTACCTGACTAGTAAGTATCTTAAAACCTATGGATTGCTATGTCTCCAAAAGAGAATCAAGCATGCGTACAGGGGCATAAACGCAGCAGTGATAGGATTGGAGAGGTTCGGTGAGCAAATGAAGACCCTTTGAAGTCATATTGCATGGTACCCATTCCACGGGTCTCAACTCTCCAGGTTTAAGGTATTCTTCCTTCAGCAAAAACATGCATGTGGAACCCAGAGTATGATCAACCGTGTGAACGGGAGACGTGTTCAAATATGTCTCAGTTTTCCTTCCCTGGTACTCGGGTGCAACATTCCAGACGCTTTACTAACACTCTCCCAACTTGGAGAGTCAGCGTCTTTAACCTCCTGTTTGGCCCAGTTTGCAATTTCTGCGGAAGATGAACAGGAATAGGGAGAACCAATGAGAGACTAGCTGGATGTGTCTGGACGGGCAAATTTAACTCTCATTTCCCACCAGGAAGAGGAAATAACCAAAGGCTCAGCGTGCCGTGCCGGAACCAGATTAGGGCCTGAAGCCATCCTGCGGTGTTGCGGCCAGGTCACAAGAAAGCGAGTTGAAGAAAGGAGCTCAGGGGCACTGTAATTCACAAACCTGCAGAGATATAAATGACAGCTATCGTCCAAAAATATACTGAAGTAAGGCTGCCAAGAGGACTTGAAAGCGGGGCAGAATTGCAGGAAACCGATTTCAGGAGGTAGACTGGAATTGCATTGAAAGCATAGGAAAAGAGGCAGAACGTCCACAATGATGCACTTGGCCAAAAAGGGCGTATGCGTTTTTTCCTGAATATATTCAGGAAAAAACGCATACGCCCTTTTTGGCCAACCAAGCAAGCTTGCAAAGGAAATCTGCACTACAATGAAGTCTCACTTCCCCCAGGTCAAAAGGGCCATCTGAAAAAAGTGTAAAATGCAGAAAGGCAGGACAGGCCATGGAGAACTGGGAGCCTTGTTATGCTGATGGGCGGGATGTAAATTGCCAACAGACACTCGGGAGAAGTGTATGGTGTTTCCTGAAACATCTAAAAAACAAAGCAACAGAGCCTAGGGCACTTCCACTTATGGTCCTATAGCTTAGGGAAATTAAAATCAAAAAGACACAGCCACCCCAAAGTTTGGGACGCCTCTGTTTACAAGAACCTCGTTTACCGTACAAGTTCAATATCACAGAAAGTGAAAAATGGATAAAGAACTTGTGGTACTTACGTACAATGCAGTATCACTCAGCAATGAAATCTATGTCATCAGGCCCGTAGCAGCATAATGAGTGGATTCAGGTACGATGATTCTAACTGAAATAAGTCACACAGAAAAAGAAACATCATAAGGTATCACTAATACACGGAATGTAAACTTGGCTACAGAGGAACTGAATTCCAAAACAGAACAGGGTCTCAAATTTAGAAAACCAACTTATGCTTGCTTAAGGGGAAAGGTGAGTTGGGGTGCTGCATAAAACCAGAGATTGAAATGAGCACAGATAAAGTTCCTTAAGCCAAATATGGAATAGACAAGAGCTACTCCTTGCTCAACGAAATGGACTCAACTCCCCATATTAAACGCCTAAGAATGTACCTGACTAGTAAGTATCTTAAAACCTATGGATTGCTATGTCTCCGAAAGAGAATCAAGCGTGTGTACAGGGGCATAAACGCAGCAGTGATAGGATTGGAGCGGTTCGGTGAGCAAATGAAGACCCTATGAAGTCATATTGCATGGTACCCATTCCACGGGTCTCAACTCTCCAGGTTTAAGGTATTCTTCCTTCAGCAAAAACAGGCATGTGGAACCCAGAGTATGATCAACCGTGTGAACGGGAGACGTGTTCAAATATGTCTCAGTTTTCCTTCCCTGGTACTCGGGTGCAACATTCCAGACGCTTTACTAACACTCTCCCCACTTGGAGAGTCAGCGCCTTTAACCTCCTGTTTGGCCCAGTTTGCAATTTCTGCGGAAGATGAACAGGAATAGGGAGAACCAATGAGAGACTAGCTGGATGTGTCTGGACGGGCAAATTTAACTCTCATTTCCCACCAGGAAGAGGAAATAACCAAAGGCTCAGCGTGCCGTGCCGGAACCAGATTAGGGCCTGAAGCCATCCTGCGGTGTTACGGCCAGGTCACAAGAAAGCGAGTTGAAGAAAGGAGCTCAGGGGCACTGTAATTCACAAACCTGCAGAGATATAAATGACAGCTATCGTCCAAAAATATACTGAAGTAAGGCTGCCAAGAGGACTTGAAAGCGGGGCAGAATTGCAGGAAACCGATTTCAGGAGGTAGACTGGAATTGCATTGAAAGCATAGGAAAAGAGGCAGAACGTCCACAATGATGCACTTGGCCAAAAAGGGCGTATGCGTTTTTTCCTGAATATATTCAGGAAAAAACGCATACGCCCTTTTTGGCCAACCAAGCAAGCTTGCAAAGGAAATCTGCACTACAATGAAGACTCACTTCCCCCCGGTCAAAAGGGCCATCTGAAAAAAGTGTAAAATCCAGAAAGGCAGGACAGGCCATGGAGAACTGGGAGCCTTGTTATGCTGATTGGCGGGATGTAAATTGCCAACAGACACTTGGGAGAAGTGTATGGTGTTTCCTGAAACATCTAAAAAACAAAGCAACAGAGCCTAGGGCACTTCCACTTATGGTCCTATAGCTTAGGGAAATTAAAATCAAAAAGACACAGCCACCCCAAAGTTTGGGACACCTCTGTTTACAAGAACCTCGTTTACCGTACAAGTTCAGTATCACAGAAAGTGAAAAATGGATAAAGAACTTGTGGTACTTATGTACAATGCAGTATCACTCAGCAATGAAATCTATGTCATCAGGCCCATAGCAGCATAATGAGTGGATTCAGGTACGATGGTTCTAACTGAAATAAGTCACACAGAAAAAGAAACATCATAAGATATCACTAATACATGGAATGTAAACTTGGCTACACAGGAACTGAATTCCAAAACAGAACAGGGTCTCAAATTTAGAAAACCAACTTATGCTTGCTTAATGGGAAAGGTGAGTTGGGGTGCTGCATAAAACCAGAGATTGAAATGAGCACAGATAAAGTTCCTTAAGCCAAATATGGAATAGACAAGAGCTACTCCTTGCTCAACGAAATGGACTCAACACCCCATATTAAACGCCTAAGAATGTACCTGACTAGTAAGTATCTTAAAACCTATGGATTGCTATGTCTCCAAAAGAGAATCAAGCGTGTGTACAGGGGCATAAACGCAGCAGTGATAGGATTGGAGAGGTTCGGTGAGCAAATGAAGACCCTTTGAAGTCATATTGCATGGTACCCATTCCACGGGTTTCAACTACCCAGGTTTAAGGTATTCTTCCTTCAGCTACAACATGCATGTGGAACCTAGAGTATGATAAACCGTGTGAACGGGAGACGTGTTCAAATATGTCTCAGTTTTCGTACACTGGTACTCGGGTGCAACATTCCAGACGCTTTACTAACACTCTCCCGACTTGGAGAGTCAGCGCCTTTAACCTCCTGTTTGGCCCAGTTTGCAATTTCTGCGGAAGATGAACAGGAATAGCGAGAACCAATGAGAGACTAGCTGGAGGTGTCTGGACGGGCAAATTTAACTCTCATTTCCCACCAGGAAGAGGAAATAACCAAAGGCTCAGCATGCCGTGCCGGAACCAGATTAGGGCCTGAAGCCATGCTGCGGTGTTGCGGCCAGGTCACAAGAAAGCGAGTTGAAGAAAGGCGCTCAGGGGCACTGTAATTCACAAACCTGCAGAGTTATAAATGACAGCTATCGTCCAAAAATATACTGAAGTAAGGCTGCCAAGAGGACTTCAAAGCGGGGCAGAATTGCAGGAAACCGATTTCAGGAGGTAGACTGGAATTGCATTGAAAGCATAGGAAAAGAGACAGAACGTCCACAATGATGGACTTGGCCAAAAAGGGCGTATGCGGTTTTTCCTGAATATATTCAGGAAAAAACGCATACGCCCTTTTTGGCCAACCAAGCAAGCTTGCAAACGAAATCTGCACTACAATGAAGTCTCACTTCCCCCCGGTCAAAAGGGCCATCTGAAAAAAGTGTAAAATCCAGAAAGGCAGGACAGGCCATGGAGAACTGGGAGCCTTGTTATGCTGATGGGAGGGATGTAAATTGCCAACAGACACTCGGGAGAAGTGTATGGTGTTTCCTGAAACATCTAAAAAACAAAGCAACAGAGCCTAGGGCACTTCCACTTATGGTCCTATAGCTTAGGGAAATTAAAATCAAAAAGACACAGCCACCCCAAAGTTTGGGACGCCTCTGTTTACAAGAACCTCGTTTACCGTACAAGTTCAACATCACAGAAAGTGAAAAATGGATAAAGAAGTTGTGGTATTTACTTATAAAGCAATATCACTCAGCAATGAAATCTATGTCATCAGGCCCTTAGCAGCACAATGAGTGGATTCAGGTATGATGATTCTAACTGAAATAAGTCACACAGAAAAAGAAACATCATAAGATATCAGTAATACACGGAATGTAAACTTGGCTACACAGGAACTGAATTACAGAACAGAACAGGGTCTCAAATTTAGAAAACCAACTTATGCTTGCTTAAGGGGAAAGGTGAGTTGGGGTGCTGCATAAAACCAGAGATTGAAATGAGCACAGATAAAGTTCCTTAAGCCAAATATGGAATAGACAAGAGCTACTCCTTGCTCAACGAAATGGACTCAACACCCCATATTAAACGCCTAAGAATGTACCTGACTAGTAAGTATCTTAAAACCTATGGATTGCTATGTCTCCAAAAGAGAATCAAGCATGTGTACAGGGGCATAAACGCAGCAGTGATAGGATTGGAGAGGTTCGGTGAGCAAATGAAGACCCTTTGAAGTCATATTGCATGGTACCCATTCCACGGGTCTCAACTCTCCAGGTTTAAGGTATTCTTCCTTCAGCTAAAACATGCATGTGGAACCCAGAGTATGATCAACCGTGTGAACGGGAGACGTGTTCAAATATGTCTCAGTTTTCCTCCCCTGGTACTCGGGTGCAACATTCCAGACGCTTTACTAACACTCTCCCCACTTGGAGAGTCAGCGCCTTTAACCTCCTGTTTGGCCCAGTTTGCAATTTCTGCGGAAGATGAACAGGAATAGCGAGAACCAATGAGAGACTAGCTGGAGGTGTCTGGACGGGCAAATTTAACTCTCATTTCCCACCAGGAAGAGGAAATAACCAAAGGCTCAGCGTGCCGTGCCGGAACCAGATTAGGGCCTGAAGCCATCCTGCAGTGTTGCGGCCAGCTCAAAAGAAAGCAAGTTGAAGAAAGGCGCTCAGGGGCACTGTAATTCACAAACCTGCAGAGTTATAAATGACAGCTATCGTCCAAAAATATACTGAAGTAAGGCTGCCAAGAGGACTTGAAAGCGGGGCAGAATTGCAGGAAACCGATTTCAGGAGGTAGACTGGAATTGCATTGAAAGCATAGGAAAAGAGGCAGAACGTCCACAATGATGCACTTGGCCAAAAAGGGCGTATGCGTTTTTTCCTGAATATATTCAGGAAAAAACGCATACGCCCTTTTTGGCCAACCAAGCAAGCTTGCAAAGGAAATCTGCACTACAATGAAGTCTCACTTCCCCCCGGTCAAAAGGGCCATCTGAAAAAAGTGTAAAATCCAGAAAGTCAGGACAGGCCATGGAGAACTGGGAGCCTTGTTATGCTGATGGGCGGGATGTAAATTGCCAACAGACACTCGGGAGAAGTGTATGGTGTTTCCTGAAATATCTAAAAAACAAAGCAACAGAGCCTAGGGCACTTCCACTTATGGTCCTATAGCTTAGGGAAATTAAAATCAAAAAGACACAGCCACCCCAAAGTTTGGGACGCCTCTGTTTACAAGAACCTCGTTTACCGTACAAGTTCAATATCACAGAAAGTGAAAAATGGATAAAGAACTTGTGGTACTTACGTACAATGCAGTATCACTCAGCAATGAAATCTATGTCATCAGGCCCGTAGCAGCATAATGAGTGGATTCAGGTACGATGATTCTACCTGAAATAAGTCACACAGAAAAAGAAACATCATAAGATATCACTAATACACGGAATGTAAACTTGGCTACACAGGAACTGAATTCCAAAACAGAACAGGGTCTCAAATTTAGAAAACCAACTTATGCTTGCTTAAGGGGAAAGGTGAGTTGGGGTGCTGCATAAAACCAGAGATTGAAATGAGCACAGATAAAGTTCCTTAAGCCAAATATGGAATAGACAAGAGCTACTCCTTGCTCAATGAAATGGACTCAACACCCCATATTAAACGCCTAAGAATGTACCTGACTAGTAAGTATCTTAAAACCTATGGATTGCTATGTCTCCGAAAGCGAATCAAGCATGTGTACAGGGGCATAAACGCAGCAGTGATAGGATTGGAGAGGTTCGGTGAGCAAATGAAGACCCTTTGAAGTCATATTGCATGGTACCCATTCCACGGGTTTCAACTACCCAGGTTTAAGGTATTCTTCCTTCAGCTAAAACATGCATGTGGAACCTAGAGTATGATCAACCGTGTGATCGGGAGACGTGTTCAAATATGTCTCAGTTTAAGTACCCTGGTACTCGGGTGCAACATTCCAGATGCTTTACTAACACTCTCCCGACTTGGAGAGTCAGTCCCTTTAACCTCCTGTTTGGCCCAGTTTGCAATTTCTGCGGAAGATGAACAGGAATAGCGAGAACCAATGAGAGACTAGCTGGAGGTGTCTGGACGGGCAAATTTAACTCTCATTTCCCACCAGGAAGAGGAATTAACCAAAGGCTCAGCGTGCCGTGCCGGAACCAGATTAGGGCCTGAAGCCATCCTGTGGTGTTGCGGCCTGGTCACAAGAAAGCGAGTTGAAGAAAGGAGCTCAGGAGCACTGTAATTCACAAACCTGCAGAGTTATAAATGACAGCTATCGTCCAAAAATATACTGAAGTAAGGCTGCCAAGAGGACTTGAAAGCAGGGCAGAATTGCAAGAAACCGATTTCAGGAGGTAGACTGGAATTGCATTGAAAGCATAGGAAAAGAGGCAGAACGTCCACAATGATGCACTTGGCGAAAAAGGGCGTATGCGTTTTTTCCTGAATATATTCAGGAAAAAACGCATACGCCCTTTTTGGCCAACCAAGGAAGCTTGCAAAGGAAATCTGCACTACAATGAAGTCTCACTTCCCCCCGGTCCAAAGGGCCATCTGAAAAAAGTGTAAAATCCAGAAAGGCAGGACAGGCCATGGAGAACTGGGAGCCTTGTTATGCTGATGGGAGGGATGTAAATTGCCAACAGACACTCGGGAGAAGTGTATGGTGCTTCCTGAAACATCTAAAAAACAAAGCAACAGAGCCTAGGGCACTTCCACTTATGGTCCTATAGCTTAGGGAAATTAAAATCAAAAAGACACAGCCACCCCAAAGTTTGGGACTGCTCTGTTTACAAGAACCTCGTTTACAGTACAAGTTCAACATCACAGAAAGTGAAAAATGGATAAAGAAGTTGTGGTATTTACTTACAAAGCAATATCACTCAGCAATGAAATCTATGTCATCAGGCCCTTAGCAGCACAATGAGTGGATTCAGGTACGATGATTCTAACTGAAATAAGTCACACAGAAAAAGAAACATCATAAGATATCAGTAATACACGGAATGTAAACTTGGCTACACAGGAACTGAATTACAGAACAGAACAGGGTCTCAAATTTAGAAAACCAACTTATGCTTGCTTAAGGGGAAAGGTGAGTTGGGGTGCTGCATAAAACCAGAGATTGAAATGAGCACAGATAAAGTTCCTTAAGCCAAATATGGAATAGACAAGAGCTACTCCTTGCTCAACAAAATGGACTCAACACCCCATATTAAACGCCTAAGAATGTACCTGACTAGTAAGTATCTTAAAACCTATGGATTGCTATGTCTCCAAAAGAGAATCAAGCGTGTGTACAGGGGCATAAACGCAGCAGTGATAGGATTGGAGAGGTTCGGTGAGCTAATGAAGACCCTTTGATGTCATATTGCATGGTACCCATTCCACGGGTCTCAACTCTCCAGGTTTAAGGTATTCTTCCTTCAGCTAAAACATGCATGTGGAACCCAGAGTATGATCAACCGTGTGAACGGGAGACGTGTTCAAATATGTCTCAGTTTTCCTCCCCTGGTACTCGGGTGCAACATTCCAGACGCTTTACTAACACTCTCCCCACTTGGAGAGTCAGCGCCTTTAACCTCCTGTTTGGCCCAGTTTGCAATTTCTGCGGAAGATGAACAGGAATAGGGAGAACAAATGAGAGACTAGCTGGAGGTGTCTGGACGGGCAAATTTAACTCTCATTTCCCACCAGGAAGAGGAAATAACCAAAGGCTCAGCGTGCCGTGCCGGAACCAGATTAGGGCCTGAAGCCATCCTGCAGTGTTGCGGCCAGCTCAAAAGAAAGCGAGTTGAAGAAAGGCGCTCAGGGGCACTGTAATTCACAAACCTGCAGAGTTATAAATGACAGCTATCGTCCAAAAATATACTGAAGTAAGGCTGCCAAGAGGACTTGAAAGCGGGGCAGAATTGCAGGAAACCGATTTCAGGAGGTAGACTGGAATTGCATTGAAAGCATAGGAAAAGAGGCAGAACGTCCACAATGATGCACTTGGCCAAAAAGGGCGTATGCGTTTTTTCCTGAATATATTCAGGAAAAAACGCATACGCCCTTTTTGGCCAACCAAGCAAGCTTGCAAAGGAAATCTGCACTACAATGAAGTCTCACTTCCCCCCGGTCAAAAGGGCCATCTGAAAAAAGTGTAAAATCCAGAAAGTCAGGACAGGCCATGGAGAACTGGGAGCCTTGTTATGCTGATGGGCGGGATGTAAATTGCCAACAGACACTCGGGAGAAGTGTATGGTGTTTCCTGAAATATCTAAAAAACAAAGCAACAGAGCCTAGGGCACTTCCACTTATGGTCCTATAGCTTAGGGAAATTAAAATCAAAAAGACACAGCCACCCCAAAGTTTGGGACGCCTCTGTTTACAAGAACCTCGTTTACCGTACAAGTTCAATATCACAGAAACTGAAAAATGGATAAAGAACTTGTGGTACTTACGTACAATGCAGTATCACTCAGCAATGAAATCTATGTCATCAGGCCCGTAGCAGCATAATGAGTGGATTCAGGTACGATGATTCTACCTGAAATAAGTCACACAGAAAAAGAAACATCATAAGATATCACTAATACACGGAATGTAAACTTGGCTACACAGGAACTGAATTCCAAAACAGAACAGGGTCTCAAATTTAGAAAACCAACTTATGCTTGCTTAAGGGGAAAGGTGAGTTGGGGTGCTGCATAAAACCAGAGATTGAAATGAGCACAGATAAAGTTCCTTAAGCCAAATATGGAATAGACAAGAGCTACTCCTTGCTCAACGAAATGGACTCAACACCCCATATTAAACGCCTAAGAATGTACCTGACTAGTAAGTATCTTAAAACCTATGGATTGCTATGTCTCCGAAAGAGAATCAAGCATGGGTACAGGGGCATAAACGCAGCAGTGATAGGATTGGAGAGGTTCGGTGAGCAAATGAAGACCCTTTGAAGTCATATTGCATGGTACCCATTCCACGGGTTTCAACTACCCAGGTTTAAGGTATTCTTCCTTCAGCTAAAACATGCATGTGGAACCTAGAGTATGATCAACCATGTGATCGGGAGACGTGTTCAAATATGTCTCAGTTTTCGTACCCTGGTACTCGGGTGCAACATTCCAGATGCTTTACTAACACTCTCCCCACTTGGAGAGTCAGCGCCTTTAACCTCCTGTTTGGCCCAGTTTGCAATTTCTGCGGAAGATGAACAGGAATAGGGAGAACCAATGAGAGACTAGCTGGAGGTGTCTGAACGGGCAAATTTAACTCTCATTTCCCACCAGGAAGAGGAAATAACCAAAGGCTCAGCGTGCCGTGCCGGAACCAGATTAGGGCCTGAAGCCATCCTGCGGTGTTGCGGCCAGCTCACAAGAAAGCGAGTTGAAGAAAGGAGCTCAGGGGCACTGTAATTCACAAACCTGCAGAGTTATAAATGACAGCTATCGTCCAAAAATATACTGAAGTAAGGCTGCCAAGAGGACTTGAAAGCGGGGCAGAATTGCAGGAAACCGATTTCAGGAGGTAGACTGGAATTGCATTGAAAGCATAGGAAAAGAGGCGGAACGTCCACAATGATGCACTTGGCCAAAAAGGGCGTATGCGTTTTTTCCTGAATATATTCAGGAAAAAACGCATACGCCCCTTTTGGCCAACCAAGCAAGCTTGCAAAGGAAATCTGCACTACAATGAAGTCTCACTTCCCCCCGGTCAAAAGGGCCATCTGAAAAAAGTGTAAAATCCAGAAAGGCAGGACAGGCCATGGAGAACTGGGAGCCTTGTTATGCTGATGGGCGGGATGTAAATTGCCAACAGACACTCGGGAGAAGTGTATGGTGTTTCCTGAAACATCTAAAAAACACAGCAACAGAGCCTAGGGCACTTCCACTTATGGTCCTATAGCTTAGGAAAATTAAAATCAAAAAGACACAGCCACCCCAAAGTTTGGAACGGCTCTGTTTACAAGAACCTCGTTTACAGTACAAGTTCAACATCGCAGAAAGTGAAAAATGGATAAAGAAGTTGTGGTATTTACTTACAAAGCAATATCACTCAGCAATGAAATCTATGTCATCAGGCCCTTAGCAGCACAATGAGTGGATTCAGGTATGATGATTCTAACTGAAATAAGTCACACAGAAAAAGAAACATCATAAGATATCAGTAATACACGGAATGTAAACTTGGCTACACAGGAACTGAATTACAGAACAGAACAGGGTCTCAAATTTAGAAAACCAACTTATGCTTGCTTAAGGGGAAAGGTGAGTTGGGGTGCTGCATAAAACCGGAGATTGAAATGAGCACAGATAAAGTTCCTTAAGCCAAATATGGAATAGACAAGAGCTACTCCTTGCTCAATGAAATGGACTCAACACCACATATTAAACGCCTAAGAATGTACCTGACTAGTAAGTATCTTAAAACCTATGGATTGCTATGTCTCCGAAAGAGAATCAAGCATGTGTACAGGGGCATAAACGCAGCAGTGATAGGATTGGAGAGGTTCGGTGAGCAAATGAAGACCCTTTGAAGTCATATTTTATGGTACCCATTCCACGGGTTTCAACTACCCAGGTTTAAGGTATTCTTCCTTCAGCTAAAACATGCATGTGGAACCTAGAGTATGATCAACCATGTGATTGGGAGACGTGTTCAAATATGTCTCAGTTTTCGTACCTTGGTACTCGGGTGCAACATTCCAGACGCTTTACTAACACTCTCCCCACTTGGAGAGTCAGTGCCTTTAACATCCTGTTTGGCCCAGTTTGCAATTACTGTGGAAGATGAACAGGAATAGGGAGAACCAATGAGAGACTAGCTGGACGTGTCTGAACGGGCAAATTTAACTCTCATTTCCCACCAGGAAGAGGAATTAACCAAAGGCTCAGCGTGCCGTGCCGGAACCCGATTAGGGCCTGAAGCCATCCTGCGGTGTTGCGGCCAGCTCACAAGAAAGCGAGTTGAAGAAAGGAGCTCAGGGGCACTGTAATTCACAAACCTGCAGAGTTATAAATGACAGCTCTCGTCCAAAAATATACTGAAGTAAGGCTGCCAAGAGGACTTGAAAGCGGGGCAGAATTGCAGGAAACCGATTTCAGGAGGTAGACTGGAATTGCATTGAAAGCATAGGAAAAGAGGCAGAACGTCCACAATGATGCACCTGGCCAAAAAGGGCGTATGCGTTTTTTCCTGAATATATTCAGGAAAAAACGCATACGCCCTTTTTGGCCAACCAAGCAAGCTTGCAAAGGAAATCTGCACTACAATGAAGTCTCACTTCCCCCCGGTCAAAAGGGCCATCTGAAAAAAGTGTAAAATCCAGAAAGGCAGGACAGGCCATGGAGAACTGGGAGCCTTGTTATGCTGATGGGCGGGATGTAAATTGCCAACAGACACTCGGGAGAAGTGTATGGTGTTTCCTGAAACATCTAAAAAACACAGCAACAGAGCCTAGGGCACTTCCACTTATGGTCCTATAGCTTAGGGAAATTAAAATCAAAAAGACACAGCCACCCCAAAGTTTGGGACGCCTCTGTTTACAAGAACCTCGTTTACCGTACAAGTTCAACATCACAGAAAGTGAAAAATGGATAAAGAACTTGTGGTACTTACGTACAATGCAGTATCACTCAGCAATGAAATCTATGTCATCAGGCCCGTAGCAGCATAATGAGTGGATTCAGGTACGATGATTCTAACTGAAATAAGTCACACAGAAAAAGAAACATCATAAGATATCACTAGTACACGGAATGTAAACTTGGCTACACAGGAACTGAATTCCAAAACAGAACAGGGTCTCAAATTTAGAAAACCAACTTATGCTTGCTTAAGGGGAAAGGTGAGTTGGGGTGCTGCATAAAACCAGAGATTGAAATGAGCACAGATAAAGTTCCTTAAGCCAAATATGGAATAGACAAGAGCTACTCCTTGCTCAACGAAATGGACTCAACACCGCATATTAAACGCCTAAGAATGTACCTGACTAGTAAGTATCTTAAAACCTATGGATTGCTATGTCTCCAATAGAGAATCAAGCATGCGTACAGGGGCATAAACGCAGCAGTGATAGGATTGGAGAGGTTCGGTGAGCAAATGAAGACCCTTTGAAGTCATATTGCATGGTACCCATTCCACGGGTCTCAACTCTCCAGGTTTAAGGTATTCTTCCTTCAGCTAAATCATGCATGTGGAACCCAGAGTATGATCAACCGTGTGAACGGGAGATGTGTTCAAATATGTCTCAGGTTTCCTCCCCTGGTACTCGGGTGCAACATTCCAGAAGCTTTACTAACACTCTCCCCACTTGGAGAGTCAGCGCCTTTAACCTCCTGTTTGGCCCAGTTTGCAATTTCTGCGGAAGATGAACAGGAATAGGGAGAACCAATGAGAGACTAGCTGGAGGTGTCTGGACGGGCAAATTTAATTCTCATTTCCCACCAGGAAGAGGAAATAACCAAAGGCTCAGCGTGCCGTGCCAGAACCAGATTAGGGCCTGAAGCCATCCTGCGGTGTTGCGGCCAGCTCACAAGAAAGCCAGTTGAAGAAAGTAGCTCATGGGCACTGTAATGCACAAACCTGCAGAGTTATAAATGACAGCTATCGTCCAAAAATATACTGAAGTAAGGCTGCCAAGAGGACTTGAAAGCGGGGCAGAATTGCAGGAAACCGATTTCAGGAGGTAGACTGGAATTGCATTGAAAGCATAGGAAAAGAGGCAGAGCGTCCACAATGATGCACCTGGCCAAAAAGTGCGTATGCGTTTTTTCCTGAATATATTCAGGAAAAAACGCATACGCACTTTTTGGCCAACCAAGCAAGCTTGTAAAGGAAATCTGCACTACAATGAAGTCTCACTTCCCCCCGATCAAAAGGGCCATCTGAAAAAAGTGTAAAATCCAGAAAGGCAGGACAGGCCATGGAGAACTGGGAGCCTTGTTATGCTGATGGGAGGGATGTAAATTGCCAACAGACACTCGGGAGAAGTGTATGGTGTTTCCTGAAACATCTAAAAAACAAAGCAACAGAGCCTAGGGCACTTCCACATACGGTCCTATAGCTTAGGGAAATTAAAATCAAAAAGACACAGCCACCCCAAAGTATGGTACGGCTCTGTTTACAAGAACCTCGTTTACTGTACAAGTTCAACATCGCAGAAAGTGAAAAATGGATAAAGAAGTTGTGGTATTTACTTACAAAGCAATATCACTCAGCAATGAAATCTATGTCATCAGGCCCTTAGCAGCACAATGAGTGGATTCAGGTATGATGATTCTAACTGAAATAAGTCACACAGAAAAAGAAACATCATAAGATATCAGTAATACACGGAATGTAAACTTGGCTACACAGGAACTGAATTACAGAACAGAACAGGGTCTCAAATTTAGAAAACCAACTTATGCTTGCTTAAGGGGAAAGGTGAGTTGGGGTGCTGCATAAAACCAGAGATTGAAATGAGCACAGATAAAGTTCCTTAAGCCAAATATGGAATAGACAAGAGCTACTCCTTGCTCAACAAAATGGACTCAACACCCCATATTAAACGCCTAAGAATGTACCTGACTAGTAAGTATCTTAAAACCTATGGATTGCTATGTCTCCAAAAGAGAATCAAGCGTGTGTACAGGGGCATAAACGCAGCAGTGATAGGATTGGAGAGGTTCGGTGAGCTAATGAAGACCCTTTGAAGTCATATTGCATGGTACCCATTCCACGGGTCTCAACTCTCCAGGTTTAAGGTATTCTTCCTTCAGCTAAAACATGCATGTGGAACCCAGAGTATGATCAACCGTGTGAACGGGAGACGTGTTCAAATATGTCTCAGTTTTCCTCCCCTGGTACTCGGGTGCAACATTCCAGACGCTTTACTAACACTCTCCCCACTTGGAGAGTCAGCGCCTTTAACCTCCTGTTTGGCCCAGTTTGCAATTTCTGCGGAAGATGAACAGGAATAGGGAGAACAAATGAGAGACTAGCTGGAGGTGTCTGGACGGGCAAATTTAACTCTCATTTCCCACCAGGAAGAGGAAATAACCAAAGGCTCAGCGTGCCGTGCCGGAACCAGATTAGGGCCTGAAGCCATCCTGCAGTGTTGCGGCCAGCTCAAAAGAAAGCGAGTTGAAGAAAGGCGCTCAGGGGCACTGTAATTCACAAACCTGCAGAGTTATAAATGACAGCTATCGTCCAAAAATATACTGAAGTAAGGCTGCCAAGAGGACTTGAAAGCGGGGCAGAATTGCAGGAAACCGATTTCAGGAGGTAGACTGGAATTGCATTGAAAGCATAGGAAAAGAGGCAGAACGTCCACAATGATGCACTTGGCCAAAAAGGGCGTATGCGTTTTTTCCTGAATATATTCAGGAAAAAACGCATACGCCCTTTTTGGCCAACCAAGCAAGCTTGCAAAGGAAATCTGCACTACAATGAAGTCTCACTTCCCCCCGGTCAAAAGGGCCATCTGAAAAAAGTGTAAAATCCAGAAAGTCAGGACAGGCCATGGAGAACTGGGAGCCTTGTTATGCTGATGGGCGGGATGTAAATTGCCAACAGACACTCGGGAGAAGTGTATGGTGTTTCCTGAAATATCTAAAAAACAAAGCAACAGAGCCTAGGGCACTTCCACTTATGGTCCTATAGCTTAGGGAAATTAAAATCAAAAAGACACAGCCACCCCAAAGTTTGGGACGCCTCTGTTTACAAGAACCTCGTTTACCGTACAAGTTCAATATCACAGAAACTGAAAAATGGATAAAGAACTTGTGGTACTTACGTACAATGCAGTATCACTCAGCAATGAAATCTATGTCATCAGGCCCGTAGCAGCATAATGAGTGGATTCAGGTACGATGATTCTACCTGAAATAAGTCACACAGAAAAAGAAACATCATAAGATATCACTAATACACGGAATGTAAACTTGGCTACACAGGAACTGAATTCCAAAACAGAACAGGGTCTCAAATTTAGAAAACCAACTTATGCTTGCTTAAGGGGAAAGGTGAGTTGGGGTGCTGCATAAAACCAGAGATTGAAATGAGCACAGATAAAGTTCCTTAAGCCAAATATGGAATAGACAAGAGCTACTCCTTGCTCAACGAAATGGACTCAACACCCCATATTAAACGCCTAAGAATGTACCTGACTAGTAAGTATCTTAAAACCTATGGATTGCTATGTCTCCGAAAGCGAATCAAGCATGTGTACAGGGGCATAAACGCAGCAGTGATAGGATTGGAGAGGTTCGGTGAGCAAATGAAAACCCTTTGAAGTCATATTGCATGGTACCCATTCCACGGGTTTCAACTACCCAGGTTTAAGGTATTCTTCCTTCAGCTAAAACATGCATGTGGAACCTAGAGTATGATCAACCATGTGATCGGGAGACGTGTTCAAATATGTCTCAGTTTTCGTACCCTGGTACTCGGGTGCAACATTCCAGACGGTTTACTAACACTCTCCCCACTTGGAGAGTCAGCGCCTTTAACCTCCTGTTTGGCCCAGTTTGCAATTTCTGCGGAAGATGAACAGGAATAGGGAGAACCAATGAGAGACTAGCTGGAGGTGTCTGGACGGGCAAATTTAACTCTCATTTCCCACCAGGAAGAGGAAATAACCAAAGGCTCAGCGTGCCGTGCCGGAACCAGATTAGGGCCTGAAGCCATCCTGCAGTGTTGCGGCCAGCTCTAAAGAAAGCGAGTTGAAGAAAGGCGCTCAGGGGCACTGTAATGCACAAACCTGCAGAGTTATAAATGACAGCTATCGTCCAAAAATATACTGAAGTAAGGCTGCCAAGAGGACTTGAAAGCGGGGCAGAATTGCAGGAAACCGATTTCAGGAGGTAGACTGGAATTGCATTGAAAGCATAGGAAAAGAGGCAGAACGTCCACAATGATGCACTTGGCCAAAAAGGGCGTATGTGTTTTTTCCTGAATATATTCAGGAAAAAACGCATACGCCCTTTTTGGCCAACCAAGCAAGCTTGCAAAGGAAATCTGCACTACAATGAAGTCTCACTTCCCCCCGGTCAAAAGGGCCATCTGAAAAAAGTGTAAAATCCAGAAAGGCAGGACAGGCCATGGAGAACTGGGAGCCTTGTTATGCTTATGGGCGGGATGTAAATTGCCAACAGACACTCGGGAGAAGTGTATGGTGTTTCCTGAAATATCTAAAAAACAAAGCAACAGAGCCTAGGGCACTTCCACTTATGGTCCTATAGCTTAGGGAAATTAAAATCAAAAAGACACAGCCACCCCAAAGTTTGGGACGCCTCTGTTTACAAGAACCTCGTTTACCGTACAAGTTCAATATCACAGAAAGTGAAAAATGGATAAAGAACTTGTGGTACTTACGTACAAAGCAATATCACTCAGCAATGAAATCTATGTCATCAGGCCCGTAGCAGCATAATGAGTGGATTCAGGTACGATGATTCTACCTGAAATAAGTCACACAGAAAAAGAAACATCATAAGATATCACTAATACACGGAATGTAAACTTGGCTACACAGGAACTGAATTCCAAAACAGAACAGGGTCTCAAATTTAGAAAACCAACTTATGCTTGCTTAAGGGGAAAGGTGAGTTGGGGTGCTGCATAAAACCAGAGATTGAAATGAGCACAGATAAAGTTCCTTAAGCCAAATATGGAATAGACAAGAGCTACTCCTTGCTCAACGAAATGGACTCAACACCCCATATTAAACGCCTAAGAATGTACCTGACTAGTAAGTATCTTAAAACCTATGGATTGCTATGTCTCCGAAAGAGAATCAAGCATGGGTACAGGGGCATAAACGCAGCAGTGATAGGATTGGAGAGGTTCGGTGAGCAAATGAAGACCCTTTGAAGTCATATTGCATGGTACCCATTCCACGGGTTTCAACTACCCAGGTTTAAGGTATTCTTCCTTCAGCTAAAACATGCATGTGGAACCTAGAGTATGATCAACCATGTGATTGGGAGACGTGTTCAAATATGTCTCAGTTTTCGTACCTTGGTACTCGGGTGCAACATTCCAGACGCTTTACTAACACTCTCCCCACTTGGAGAGTCAGTGCCTTTAACATCCTGTTTGGCCCAGTTTGCAATTACTGTGGAAGATGAACAGGAATAGGGAGAACCAATGAGAGACTAGCTGGACGTGTCTGAACGGGCAAATTTAACTCTCATTTCCCACCAGGAAGAGGAATTAACCAAAGGCTCAGCGTGCCGTGCCGGAACCCGATTAGGGCCTGAAGCCATCCTGCGGTGTTGCGGCCAGCTCACAAGAAAGCGAGTTGAAGAAAGGAGCTCAGGGGCACTGTAATTCACAAACCTGCAGAGTTATAAATGACAGCTCTCGTCCAAAAATATACTGAAGTAAGGCTGCCAAGAGGACTTGAAAGCGGGGCAGAATTGCAGGAAACCGATTTCAGGAGGTAGACTGGAATTGCATTGAAAGCATAGGAAAAGAGGCAGAACGTCCACAATGATGCACCTGGCCAAAAAGGGCGTATGCGTTTTTTCCTGAATATATTCAGGAAAAAACGCATACGCCCTTTTTGGCCAACCAAGCAAGCTTGCAAAGGAAATCTGCACTACAATGAAGTCTCACTTCCCCCCGGTCAAAAGGGCCATCTGAAAAAAGTGTAAAATCCAGAAAGGCAGGACAGGCCATGGAGAACTGGGAGCCTTGTTATGCTGATGGGCGGGATGTAAATTGCCAACAGACACTCGGGAGAAGTGTATGGTGTTTCCTGAAACATCTAAAAAACACAGCAACAGAGCCTAGGGCACTTCCACTTATGGTCCTATAGCTTAGGGAAATTAAAATCAAAAAGACACAGCCACCCCAAAGTTTGGGACGCCTCTGTTTACAAGAACCTCGTTTACCGTACAAGTTCAACATCACAGAAAGTGAAAAATGGATAAAGAACTTGTGGTACTTACGTACAATGCAGTATCACTCAGCAATGAAATCTATGTCATCAGGCCCGTAGCAGCATAATGAGTGGATTCAGGTACGATGATTCTAACTGAAATAAGTCACACAGAAAAAGAAACATCATAAGATATCACTAGTACACGGAATGTAAACTTGGCTACACAGGAACTGAATTCCAAAACAGAACAGGGTCTCAAATTTAGAAAACCAACTTATGCTTGCTTAAGGGGAAAGGTGAGTTGGGGTGCTGCATAAAACCAGAGATTGAAATGAGCACAGATAAAGTTCCTTAAGCCAAATATGGAATAGACAAGAGCTACTCCTTGCTCAACGAAATGGACTCAACACCGCATATTAAACGCCTAAGAATGTACCTGACTAGTAAGTATCTTAAAACCTATGGATTGCTATGTCTCCAATAGAGAATCAAGCATGCGTACAGGGGCATAAACGCAGCAGTGATAGGATTGGAGAGGTTCGGTGAGCAAATGAAGACCCTTTGAAGTCATATTGCATGGTACCCATTCCACGGGTCTCAACTCTCCAGGTTTAAGGTGTTCTTCCTTCAGCTAAATCATGCATGTGGAACCCAGAGTATGATCAACCGTGTGAACGGGAGATGTGTTCAAATATGTCTCAGGTTTCCTCCCCTGGTACTCGGGTGCAACATTCCAGAAGCTTTACTAACACTCTCCCCACTTGGAGAGTCAGCGCCTTTAACCTCCTGTTTGGCCCAGTTTGCAATTTCTGCGGAAGATGAACAGGAATAGGGAGAACCAATGAGAGACTAGCTGGAGGTGTCTGGACGGGCAAATTTAATTCTCATTTCCCACCAGGAAGAGGAAATAACCAAAGGCTCAGCGTGCCGTGCCAGAACCAGATTAGGGCCTGAAGCCATCCTGCGGTGTTGCGGCCAGCTCACAAGAAAGCCAGTTGAAGAAAGTAGCTCATGGGCACTGTAATGCACAAACCTGCAGAGTTATAAATGACAGCTATCGTCCAAAAATATACTGAAGTAAGGCTGCCAAGAGGACTTGAAAGCGGGGCAGAATTGCAGGAAACCGATTTCAGGAGGTAGACTGGAATTGCATTGAAAGCATAGGAAAAGAGGCAGAGCGTCCACAATGATGCACCTGGCCAAAAAGTGCGTATGCGTTTTTTCCTGAATATATTCAGGAAAAAACGCATACGCACTTTTTGGCCAACCAAGCAAGCTTGTAAAGGAAATCTGCACTACAATGAAGTCTCACTTCCCCCCGATCAAAAGGGCCATCTGAAAAAAGTGTAAAATCCAGAAAGGCAGGACAGGCCATGGAGAACTGGGAGCCTTGTTATGCTGATGGGAGGGATGTAAATTGCCAACAGACACTCGGGAGAAGTGTATGGTGTTTCCTGAAACATCTAAAAAACAAAGCAACAGAGCCTAGGGCACTTCCACATACGGTCCTATAGCTTAGGGAAATTAAAATCAAAAAGACACAGCCACCTCAAAGTATGGTACGGCTCTGTTTACAAGAACCTCGTTTACTGTACAAGTTCAACATCGCAGAAAGTGAAAAATGGATAAAGAAGTTGTGGTATTTACTTACAAAGCAATATCACTCAGCAATGAAATCTATGTCATCAGGCCCTTAGCAGCACAATGAGTGGATTCAGGTATGATGATTCTAACTGAAATAAGTCACACAGAAAAAGAAACATCATAAGATATCAGTAATACACGGAATGTAAACTTGGCTACACAGGAACTGAATTACAGAACAGAACAGGGTCTCAAATTTAGAAAACCAACTTATGCTTGCTTAAGGGTAAAGGTGAGTTGGGGTGCTGCATAAAACCAGAGATTGAAATGAGCACAGATAAAGTTCCTTAAGCCAAATATGGAATAGACAAGAGCTACTCCTTGCTCAACGAAATGGACTCAACACCGCATATTAAACGCCTAAGAATGTACCTGACTAGTAAGTATCTTAAAACCTATGGATTGCTATGTCTCCAAAAGAGAATCAAGCATGTGTACAGGGGCATAAACGCAGCAGTGATAGGATTGGAGAGGTTCGGTGAGCAAATGAAGACCCTTTGAAGTCATATTGCATGGTACCCATTCCACGGGTCTCAACTCTCCAGGTTTAAGGTATTCTTCCTTCAGCTAAAACATGCATGTGGAACCCAGAGTATGATCAACCGTGTGAACGGGAGACGTGTTCAACTATGTCTCAGTTTTCTTCCCCTGGTACTCGGATGCAATATTCCAGACGCTTTACTAACTCTCTCCCCACTTGGAGAGTCAGTGCCTTTAACCTCCTGTTTGGCCCAGTTTGCAATTTCTGCGGAAGATGAACAGGAATAGGGAGAACCAATGAGAGACTAGCTGGAGGTGTCTGGACGGGCAAATTTAACTGTCATTTCCCACCAGGAAGAGGAAATAACCAAAGGCTCAGCGTGCCGTGCCGGAACCAGATTAGGGCCTGAAGCCATCCTGCGGTGTTGCGGCCAGCTCACAAGAAAGCGAGTTGAAGAAAGGAGCTCAGGGGCACTGTAATGCATAAACCTGCAGAGTTATAAATGACAGCTATCTTCCAAAAATATACTGAAGTAAGGCTGCCAAGAGGACTTGAAAGCGGCGCAGAATTGCAGGAAACCGATTTCAGGAGGTAGACTGGAATTGCATTGAAAGCATAGGAAAAGAGGCAGAACGTCCACAATGATGCACTTGGCCAAAAAGGGCGTATGAGTTTTTTCCTGAATATATTCAGGTAAAAACGCATACACCCTTTTTGGCCAACCAAGCGAGCTTGCAAAGGAAATCTGCACTACAATGAAGTCTCACTTCCCCCCGGTCAAAAGGGCCATCTGAAAAAAGTGTAAAATCCAGAAAGGCAGGACAGGCCATGGAGAACTGGGAGCCTTGTTATGCTGATGGGCGGGATGTAAATTGCCAACAGACACTCGGGAGAAATGTATGGTGTTTCCTGAAACATCTAAAAAACAAAGCAACAGAGCCTAGGGCACTTCCACTTATGGTCCTATAGCTTAGGGAAATTAAAATCAAAAAGACACAGCCACCCCAATGTTTGGAACAGCTCTGTTTACAAGAACCGCGTTTACCGTACAAGTTCAACATCACAGAAAGTGAAAAATGGATAAAGAACTTGTGGTACTTACGTACAATGCAGTATCACTCAGCAATGAAATCTATGTCATCAGGCCCGTAGCAGCATAATGAGTGGATTCAGGTACGATGATTCTAACTGAAATAAGTCACACAGAAAAAGAAACATCATAAGGTATCACTAATACACGGAATGTAAACTTGGCTACAGAGGAACTGAATTCCAAAACAGAACAGGGTCTCAAATTTAGAAAACCAACTTATGCTTGCTTAAGGGGAAAGGTGAGTTGGGGTGCTGCATAAAACCAGAGATTGAAATGAGCACAGATAAAGTTCCTTAAGCCAAATATGGAATAGACAAGAGCTACTCCTTGCTCAACGAAATGGACTCAACACCCCATATTAAACGCCTAAGAATGTACCTGACTAGTAAGTATCTTAAAACCTATGGATTGCTATGTCTCCAAAAGAGAATCAAGCATGCGTACAGGGGCATAAACGCAGCAGTGATAGGATTGGAGAGGTTCGGTGAGCAAATGAAGACCCTTTGAAGTCATATTGCATGGTACCCATTCCACGGGTCTCAACTCTCCAGGTTTAAGGTATTCTTCCTTCAGCAAAAACATGCATGTGGAACCCAGAGTATGATCAACCGTGTGAACGGGAGATGTGTTCAAATATGTCTCAGTTTTCCTTCCCTGGTACTCGGGTGCAACATTCCAGACACTTTACTAACACTCTCCCCACTTGGAGAGTCAGCGTCTTTAACCTCCTGTTTGGCCCAGTTTGCAATTTCTGCGGAAGATGAACAGGAATAGGGAGAACCAATGAGAGACTAGCTGGATGTGTCTGGACGGGCAAATTTAACTCTCATTTCCCACCAGGAAGAGGAAATAACCAAAGGCTCAGCGTGCCGTGCCGGAACCAGATTAGGGCCTGAAGCCATCCTGCGGTGTTGCGGCCAGGTCACAAGAAAGCGAGTTGAAGAAAGGAGCTCAGGGGCACTGTAATTCACAAACCTGCAGAGATATAAATGACAGCTATCGTCCAAAAATATACTGAAGTAAGGCTGCCAAGAGGACTTGAAAGCGGGGCAGAATTGCAGGAAACCGATTTCAGGAGGTAGACTGGAATTGCATTGAAAGCATAGGAAAAGAGGCAGAACGTCCACAATGATGCACTTGGCCAAAAAGGGCGTATGCGTTTTTTCCTGAATATATTCAGGAAAAAACGCATACGCCCTTTTTGGCCAACCAAGCAAGCTTGCAAAGGAAATCTGCACTACAATGAAGTCTCACTTCCCCCCGGTCAAAAGGGCCATCTGAAAAAAGTGTAAAATGCAGAAAGGCAGGACAGGCCATGGAGAACTGGGAGCCTTGTTATGCTGATGGGCGGGATGTAAATTGCCAACAGACACTCGGGAGAAGTGTATGGTGTTTCCTGAAACATCTAAAAAACAAAGCAACAGAGCCTAGGGCACTTCCACTTATGGTCCTATAGCTTAGGGAAATTAAAATCAAAAAGACACAGCCACCCCAAAGTTTGGGACGCCTCTGTTTACAAGAACCTCGTTTACCGTACAAGTTCAATATCACAGAAAGTGAAAAATGGATAAAGAACTTGTGGTACTTACGTACAATGCAGTATCACTCAGCAATGAAATCTATGTCATCAGGCCCGTAGCAGCATAATGAGTGGATTCAGGTACGATGATTCTAACTGAAATAAGTCACACAGAAAAAGAAACATCATAAGGTATCACTAATACACGGAATGTAAACTTGGCTACAGAGGAACTGAATTCCAAAACAGAACAGGGTCTCAAATTTAGAAAACCAACTTATGCTTGCTTAAGGGGAAAGGTGAGTTGGGGTGCTGCATAAAACCAGAGATTGAAATGAGCACAGATAAAGTTCCTTAAGCCAAATATGGAATAGACAAGAGCTACTCCTTGCTCAACGAAATGGACTCAACTCCCCATATTAAACGCCTAAGAATGTACCTGACTAGTAAGTATCTTAAAACCTATGGATTGCTATGTCTCCGAAAGAGAATCAAGCGTGTGTACAGGGGCATAAACGCAGCAGTGATAGGATTGGAGCGGTTCGGTGAGCAAATGAAGACCCTTTGAAGTCATATTGCATGGTACCCATTCCACGGGTCTCAACTCTCCAGGTTTAAGGTATTCTTCCTTCAGCAAAAACATGCATGTGGAACCCAGAGTATGATCAACCGTGTGAACGGGAGACGTGTTCAAATATGTCTCAGTTTTCCTTCCCTGGTACTCGGGTGCAACATTCCAGACGCTTTACTAACACTCTCCCCACTTGGAGAGTCAGCGCCTTTAACCTCCTGTTTGGCCCAGTTTGCAATTTCTGCGGAAGATGAACAGGAATAGGGAGAACCAATGAGAGACTAGCTGGATGTGTCTGGACGGGCAAATTTAACTCTCATTTCCCACCAGGAAGAGGAAATAACCAAAGGCTCAGCGTGCCGTGCCGGAACCAGATTAGGGCCTGAAGCCATCCTGCAGTGTTGCGGCCAGCTCAAAAGAAAGCGAGTTGAAGAAAGGCGCTCAGGGGCACTGTAATTCACAAACCTGCAGAGTTATAAATGACAGCTATCGTCCAAAAATATACTGAAGTAAGGCTGCCAAGAGGACTTGAAAGCGGGGCAGAATTGCAGGAAACCGATTTCAGGAGGTAGACTGGAATTGCATTGAAAGCATAGGAAAAGAGGCAGAACGTCCACAATGATGCACTTGGCCAAAAAGGGCGTATGCGTTTTTTCCTGAATATATTCAGGAAAAAACGCATACGCCCTTTTTGGCCAACCAAGCAAGCTTGCAAAGGAAATCTGCACTACAATGAAGTCTCACTTCCCCCCGGTCAAAAGGGCCATCTGAAAAAAGTGTAAAATCCAGAAAGTCAGGACAGGCCATGGAGAACTGGGAGCCTTGTTATGCTGATGGGCGGGATGTAAATTGCCAACAGACACTCGGGAGAAGTGTATGGTGTTTCCTGAAATATCTAAAAAACAAAGCAACAGAGCCTAGGGCACTTCCACTTATGGTCCTATAGCTTAGGGAAATTAAAATCAAAAAGACACAGCCACCCCAAAGTTTGGGACGCCTCTGTTTACAAGAACCTCGTTTACCGTACAAGTTCAATATCACAGAAAGTGAAAAATGGATAAAGAACTTGTGGTACTTACGTACAATGCAGTATCACTCAGCAATGAAATCTATGTCATCAGGCCCGTAGCAGCATAATGAGTGGATTCAGGTACGATGATTCTACCTGAAATAAGTCACACAGAAAAAGAAACATCATAAGATATCACTAATACACGGAATGTAAACTTGGCTACACAGGAACTGAATTCCAAAACAGAACAGGGTCTCAAATTTAGAAAACCAACTTATGCTTGCTTAAGGGGAAAGGTGAGTTGGGGTGCTGCATAAAACCAGAGATTGAAATGAGCACAGATAAAGTTCCTTAAGCCAAATATGGAATAGACAAGAGCTACTCCTTGCTCAACGAAATGGACTCAACACCCCATATTAAACGCCTAAGAATGTACCTGACTAGTAAGTATCTTAAAACCTATGGATTGCTATGTCTCCGAAAGCGAATCAAGCATGTGTACAGGGGCATAAACGCAGCAG
Organism: Pseudorca crassidens; assembly: GCF_039906515.1. Taxonomy (NCBI): domain Eukaryota; kingdom Metazoa; phylum Chordata; class Mammalia; order Artiodactyla; family Delphinidae; genus Pseudorca; species Pseudorca crassidens. The sequence continues at coordinate 86,635 of NW_027136337.1, read as the reverse complement.
TGATAGGATTGGAGAGGTTCGGTGAGCAAATGAAAACCCTTTGAAGTCATATTGCATGGTACCCATTCCACGGGTTTCAACTACCCAGGTTTAAGGTATTCTTCCTTCAGCTAAAACATGCATGTGGAACCTAGAGTATGATCAACCGTGTGATCGGGAGACGTGTTCAAATATGTCTCAGTTTAAGTACCCTGGTACTCGGGTGCAACATTCCAGATGCTTTACTAACACTCTCCCGACTTGGAGAGTCAGTCCCTTTAACCTCCTGTTTGGCCCAGTTTGCAATTTCTGCGGAAGATGAACAGGAATAGCGAGAACCAATGAGAGACTAGCTGGAGGTGTCTGGACGGGCAAATTTAACTCTCATTTCCCACCAGGAAGAGGAATTAACCAAAGGCTCAGCGTGCCGTGCCGGAACCAGATTAGGGCCTGAAGCCATCCTGTGGTGTTGCGGCCTGGTCACAAGAAAGCGAGTTGAAGAAAGGAGCTCAGGAGCACTGTAATTCACAAACCTGCAGAGTTATAAATGACAGCTATCGTCCAAAAATATACTGAAGTAAGGCTGCCAAGAGGACTTGAAAGCAGGGCAGAATTGCAAGAAACCGATTTCAGGAGGTAGACTGGAATTGCATTGAAAGCATAGGAAAAGAGGCAGAACGTCCACAATGATGCACTTGGCGAAAAAGGGCGTATGCGTTTTTTCCTGAATATATTCAGGAAAAAACGCATACGCCCTTTTTGGCCAACCAAGGAAGCTTGCAAAGGAAATCTGCACTACAATGAAGTGTCACTTCCCCCCGGTCCAAAGGGCCATCTGAAAAAAGTGTAAAATCCAGAAAGGCAGGACAGGCCATGGAGAACTGGGAGCCTTGTTATGCTGATGGGCGGGATGTAAATTGCCAACAGACACTCGGGAGAAGTGTATGGTGTTTCCTGAAATATCTAAAAAACAAAGCAACAGAGCCTAGGGCACTTCCACTTATGGTCCTATAGCTTAGGGAAATTAAAATCAAAAAGACACAGCCACCCCAAAGTTTGGGACGCCTCTGTTTACAAGAACCTCGTTTACCGTACAAGTTCAATATCACAGAAAGTGAAAAATGGATAAAGAACTTGTGGTACTTACGTACAATGCAGTATCACTCAGCAATGAAATCTATGTCATCAGGCCCGTAGCAGCATAATGAGTGGATTCAGGTACGATGATTCTAACTGAAATAAGTCACACAGAAAAAGAAACATCATAAGATATCAGTAATACACGGAATGTAAACTTGGCTACACAGGAACTGAATTACAGAACAGAACAGGGTCTCAAATTTAGAAAACCAACTTATGCTTGCTTAAGGGGAAAGGTGACTTGGGGTGCTGCATAAAACCAGAGATTGAAATGAGCACAGATAAAGTTCCTTAAGCCAAATATGGAATAGACAAGAGCTACTCCTTGCTCAACAAAATGGACTCAACACCCCATATTAAACGCCTAAGAATGTACCTGACTAGTAAGTATCTTAAAACCTATGGATTGCTATGTCTCCAAAAGAGAATCAAGCGTGTGTACAGGGGCATAAACGCAGCAGTGATAGGATTGGAGAGGTTCGGTGAGCAAATGAAGACCCTTTGAAGTCATATTGCATGGTACCCATTCCACGGGTCTCAACTCTCCAGGTTTAAGGTATTCTTCCTTCAGCTAAAACATGCATGTGGAACCCAGAGTATGATCAACCGTGTGAACGGGAGACGTGTTCAAATATGTCTCAGTTTTCCTCCCCTGGTACTCGGGTGCAACATTCCAGACGCTTTACTAACACTCTCCCCACTTGGAGAGTCAGCGCCTTTAACCTCCTGTTTGGCCCAGTTTGCAATTTCTGCGGAAGATGAACAGGAATAGGGAGAACCAATGAGAGACTAGCTGGAGGTGTCTGGACGGGCAAAATTTAACTCTCATTTCCCACCAGGAAGAGGAAATAACCAAAGGCTCAGCGTGCCGTGCCGGAACCAGATTAGGGCCTGAAGCCATCCTGCAGTGTTGCGGCCAGCTCAAAAGAAAGCGAGTTGAAGAAAGGCGCTCAGGGGCACTGTAATTCACAAACCTGCAGAGTTATAAATGACAGCTATCGTCCAAAAATATACTGAAGTAAGGCTGCCAAGAGGACTTGAAAGCGGGGCAGAATTGCAGGAAACCGATTTCAGGAGGTAGACTGGAATTGCATTGAAAGCATAGGAAAAGAGGCAGAACGTCCACAATGATGCACTTGGCCAAAAAGGGCGTATGCGTTTTTTCCTGAATATATTCAGGAAAAAACGCATACGCCCTTTTTGGCCAACCAAGCAAGCTTGCAAAGGAAATCTGCACTACAATGAAGTCTCACTTCCCCCCGGTCAAAAGGGCCATCTGAAAAAAGTGTAAAATCCAGAAAGTCAGGACAGGCCATGGAGAACTGGGAGCCTTGTTATGCTTATGGGCGGGATGTAAATTGCCAACAGACACTCGGGAGAAGTGTATGGTGTTTCCTGAAATATCTAAAAAACAAAGCAACAGAGCCTAGGGCACTTCCACTTATGGTCCTATAGCTTAGGGAAATTAAAATCAAAAAGACACAGCCACCCCAAAGTTTGGGACGCCTCTGTTTACAAGAACCTCGTTTACCGTACAAGTTCAATATCACAGAAACTGAAAAATGGATAAAGAACTTGTGGTACTTACGTACAATGCAGTATCACTCAGCAATGAAATCTATGTCATCAGGCCCGTAGCAGCATAATGAGTGGATTCAGGTACGATGATTCTACCTGAAATAAGTCACACAGAAAAAGAAACATCATAAGATATCACTAATACACGGAATGTAAACTTGGCTACACAGGAACTGAATTCCAAAACAGAACAGGGTCTCAAATTTAGAAAACCAACTTATGCTTGCTTAAGGGGAAAGGTGAGTTGGGGTGCTGCATAAAACCAGAGATTGAAATGAGCACAGATAAAGTTCCTTAAGCCAAATATGGAATAGACAAGAGCTACTCCTTGCTCAACGAAATGGACTCAACACCCCATATTAAACGCCTAAGAATGTACCTGACTAGTAAGTATCTTAAAACCTATGGATTGCTATGTCTCCGAAAGCGAATCAAGCATGCGTACAGGGGCATAAACGCAGCAGTGATAGGATTGGAGAGGTTCGGTGAGCAAATGAAGACCCTTTGAAGTCATATTGCATGGTACCCATTCCACGGGTTTCAACTACCCAGGTTTAAGGTATTCTTCCTTCAGCTAAAACATGCATGTGGAACCTAGAGTATGATCAACCATGTGATCGGGAGACGTGTTCAAATATGTCTCAGTTTTCGTACCCTGGTACTCGGGTGCAACATTCCAGACGGTTTACTAACACTCTCCCCACTTGGAGAGTCAGCGCCTTTAACCTCCTGTTTGGCCCAGTTTGCAATTTCTGCGGAAGATGAACAGGAATAGGGAGAACCAATGAGAGACTAGCTGGAGGTGTCTGGACGGGCAAATTTAACTCTCATTTCCCACCAGGAAGAGGAAATAACCAAAGGCTCAGCGTGCCGTGCCGCAACCAGATTAGGGCCTGAAGCCATCCTGCAGTGTTGCGGCCAGCTCTAAAGAAAGCGAGTTGAAGAAAGGCGCTCAGGGGCACTGAAATTCACAAACCTGCAGAGTTATAAATGACAGCTATCGTCCAAAAATATACTGAAGTAAGGCTGCCAAGAGGACTTGAAAGCGGGGCAGAATTGCAGGAAACCGATTTCAGGAGGTAGACTGGAATTGCATTGAAAGCATAGGAAAAGAGGCAGAACGTCCACAATGATGCACTTGGCCAAAAAGGGCGTATGCGTTTTTTCCTGAATATATTCAGGAAAAAACGCATACGCCCTTTTTGGCCAACCAAGCAAGCTTGCAAAGGAAATCTGCACTACAATGAAGTCTCACTTCCCCCCGGTCAAAAGGGCCATCTGAAAAAAGTGTAAAATCCAGAAAGGCAGGACAGGCCATGGAGAACTGGGAGCCTTGTTATGCTTATGGGCGGGATGTAAATTGCCAACAGACACTCGGGAGAAGTGTATGGTGTTTCCTGAAATATCTAAAAAACAAAGCAACAGAGCCTAGGGCACTTCCACTTATGGTCCTATAGCTTAGGGAAATTAAAATCAAAAAGACACAGCCACCCCAAAGTTTGGGACGCCTCTGTTTACAAGAACCTCGTTTACCGTACAAGTTCAATATCACAGAAAGTGAAAAATGGATAAAGAACTTGTGGTACTTACGTACAAAGCAATATCACTCAGCAATGAAATCTATGTCATCAGGCCCGTAGCAGCATAATGAGTGGATTCAGGTACGATGATTCTACCTGAAATAAGTCACACAGAAAAAGAAACATCATAAGATATCACTAATACACGGAATGTAAACTTGGCTACACAGGAACTGAATTCCAAAACAGAACAGGGTCTCAAATTTAGAAAACCAACTTATGCTTGCTTAAGGGGAAAGGTGAGTTGGGGTGCTGCATAAAACCAGAGATTGAAATGAGCACAGATAAAGTTCCTTAAGCCAAATATGGAATAGACAAGAGCTACTCCTTGCTCAACGAAATGGACTCAACACCCCATATTAAACGCCTAAGAATGTACCTGACTAGTAAGTATCTTAAAACCTATGGATTGCTATGTCTCCGAAAGAGAATCAAGCATGTGTACAGGGGCATAAACGCAGCAGTGATAGGATTGGAGAGGTTCGGTGAGCAAATGAAGACCCTTTGAAGTCATATTGCATGGTACCCATTCCACGGGTTTCAACTACCCAGGTTTAAGGTATTCTTCCTTCAGCTAAAACATGCATGTGGAACCTAGAGTATGATCAACCATGTGATCGGGAGACGTGTTCAAATATGTCTCAGTTTTCGTACCCTGGTACTTGGGTGCAACATTCCAGACGCTTTACTAACACTCTCCCGACTTGCAGAGTCAGTCCCTTTAACCTCCTGTTTGGCCCAGTTTGCAATTTCTGCGGAAGATGAACAGGAATAGCGAGAACCAATGAGAGACTAGCTGGAGGTGTCTGGACGGGCAAATTTAACTCTCATTTCCCACCAGGAAGAGGAATTAACCAAAGGCTCAGCGTGCCGTGCCGGAACCAGATTAGGGCCTGAAGCCATCCTGTGGTGTTGCGGCCTGGTCACAAGAAAGCGAGTTGAAGAAAGGAGCTCAGGAGCACTGTAATTCACAAACCTGCAGAGTTATAAATGACAGCTATCGTCCAAAAATATACTGAAGTAAGGCTGCCAAGAGGACTTGAAAGCAGGGCAGAATTGCAGGAAACCGATTTCAGGAGGTAGAGTGGAATTGCATTGAAAGCATAGGAAAAGAGGCAGAACGTCCACAATGATGCACTTGGCGAAAAAGGGCGTATGCGTTTTTTCCTGAATATATTCAGGAAAAAACGCATACGCCCTTTTTGGCCAACCAAGCAAGCTTGCAAAGGAAATCTACACTACAATGAAGTCTCACTTCCCCCCGGTCCAAAGGGCCATCTGAAAAAAGTGTAAAATCCAGAAAGGCAGGACAGGCCATGGAGAACTGGGAGCCTTGTTATGCTGATGGGAGGGATGTAAATTGCCAACAGACACTCGGGAGAAGTGTATGGTGCTTCCTGAAACATCTAAAAAACAAAGCAACAGAGCCTAGGGCACTTCCACTTATGGTCCTATAGCTTAGGGAAATTAAAATCAAAAAGACACAGCCACCCCAAAGTTTGGGACTGCTCTGTTTACAAGAACCTCGTTTACAGTACAAGTTCAACATCACAGAAAGTGAAAAATGGATAAAGAAGTTGTGGTATTTACTTATAAAGCAATATCACTCAGCAATGAAATCTATGTCATCAGGCCCTTAGCAGCACAATGAGTGGATTCAGGTATGATGATTCTAACTGAAATAAGTCACACAGAAAAAGAAACATCATAAGATATCAGTAATACACGGAATGTAAACTTGGCTACACAGGAACTGAATTACAGAACAGAACAGGGTCTCAAATTTAGAAAACCAACTTATGCTTGCTTAAGGGGAAAGGTGAGTTGGGGTGCTGCATAAAACCAGAGATTGAAATGAGCACAGATAAAGTTCCTTAAGCCAAATATGGAATAGACAAGAGCTACTCCTTGCTCAACGAAATGGACTCAACACCCCATATTAAACGCCTAAGAATGTACCTGACTAGTAAGTATCTTAAAACCTATGGATTGCTATGTCTCCGAAAGAGAATCAAGCATGTGTACAGGGGCATAAACGCAGCAGTGATAGGATTGGAGAGGTTCGGTGAGCAAATGAAGACCCTTTGAAATCATATTGCATGGTACCCATTCCACGGGTCTCAACTCTCCAGGTTTAAGGTATTCTTCCTTCAGCTAAAACATGCATGTGGAACCCAGAGTATGATCAACCGTGTGAACGGGAGACGTGTTCAAATATGTCTCAGTTTTCCTCCCCTGGTACTCGGGTGCAACATTCCAGACGCTTTACTAACACTCTCCCCACTTGGAGAGTCAGCGCCTTTAACCTCCTGTTTGGCCCAGTTTGCAATTTCTGCGGAAGATGAACAGGAATAGGGATAACCAATGAGAGACTAGCTGGAGGTGTCTGGACGGGCAAATTTAACTCTCATTTCCCACCAGGAAGAGGAAATAACCAAAGGTTCAGCGTGCCGTGCCGGAACCAGATTAGGGCCTGAAGCCATCCTGCAGTGTTGCGGCCAGCTCAAAAGAAAGCGAGTTGAAGAAAGGCGCTCACGGGCACTGTAATTCACAAACCTGCAGAGTTATAAATGACAGCTATTGTCCAAAAATATACTGAAGTAAGGCTGCCAAGAGGACTTTAAAGCGGGGCAGAATTGCAGGAATCCGATTTCAGGAGGTAGACTGGAATTGCATTGAAAGCATAGGAAAAGAGGCAGAACGTCCACAATGATGCACTTGGCCAAAAAGGGCGTATGCGTTTTTTCCTGAATATATTCAGGAAAAAACGCATACGCCCTTTTTGGCCAACCAAGCAAGCTTGCAAAGGAAATCTGCACTACAATGAAGTCTCACTTCCCCCCGGTCAAAAGGGCCATCTGAAAAAAGTGTAAAATCCAGAAAGTCAGGACAGGCCATGGAGAACTGGGAGCCTTGTTATGCTTATGGGCGGGATGTAAATTGCCAACAGACACTCGGGAGAAGTGTATGGTGTTTCCTGAAATATCTAAAAAACAAAGCAACAGAGCCTAGGGCACTTCCACTTATGGTCCTATAGCTTAGGGAAATTAAAATCAAAAAGACACAGCCACCCCAAAGTTTGGGACGCCTCTGTTTACAAGAACCTCGTTTACCGTACAAGTTCAATATCACAGAAAGTGAAAAATGGATAAAGAACTTGTGGTACTTACGTACAATGCAGTATCACTCAGCAATGAAATCTATGTCATCAGGCCCGTAGCAGCATAATGAGTGGATTCAGGTACGATGATTCTACCTGAAATAAGTCACACAGAAAAAGAAACATCATAAGATATCACTAATACACGGAATGTAAACTTGGCTACACAGGAACTGAATTCCAAAACAGAACAGGGTCTCAAATTTAGAAAACCAACTTATGCTTGCTTAAGGGGAAAGGTGAGTTGGGGTGCTGCATAAAACCAGAGATTGAAATGAGCACAGATAAAGTTCCTTAAGCCAAATATGGAATAGACAAGAGCTACTCCTTGCTCAACGAAATGGACTCAACACCCCATATTAAACGCCTAAGAATGTACCTGACTAGTAAGTATCTTAAAACCTATGGATTGCTATGTCTCCGAAAGCGAATCAAGCATGCGTACAGGGGCATAAACGCAGCAGTGATAGGATTGGAGAGGTTCGGTGAGCAAATGAAGACCCTTTGAAGTCATATTGCATGGTACCCATTCCACGGGTTTCAACTACCCAGGTTTAAGGTATTCTTCCTTCAGCTAAAACATGCATGTGGAACCTAGAGTATGATCAACCATGTGATCGGGAGACGTGTTCAAATATGTCTCAGTTTTCGTACCCTGGTACTCGGGTGCAACATTCCAGACGGTTTACTAACACTCTCCCCACTTGGAGAGTCAGCGCCTTTAACCTCCTGTTTGGCCCAGTTTGCAATTTCTGCGGAAGATGAACAGGAATAGCGAGAACCAATGAGAGACTAGCTGGAGGTGTCTGGACGGGCAAATTTAACTCTCATTTCCCACCAGGAAGAGGAATTAACCAAAGGCTCAGCGTGCCGTGCCGGAACCAGATTAGGGCCTGAAGCCATCCTGTGGTGTTGCGGCCTGGTCACAAGAAAGCGAGTTGAAGAAAGGAGCTCAGGAGCACTGTAATTCACAAACCTGCAGAGTTATAAATGACAGCTATCGTCCAAAAATATACTGAAGTAAGGCTGCCAAGAGGACTTGAAAGCAGGGCAGAATTGCAAGAAACCGATTTCAGGAGGTAGACTGGAATTGCATTGAAAGCATAGGAAAAGAGGCAGAACGTCCACAATGATGCACTTGGCCAAAAAGGGCGTATGCGTTTTTTCCTGAATATATTCAGGAAAAAACGCATACGCCCTTTTTGGCCAACCAAGGAAGCTTGCAAAGGAAATCTGCACTACAATGAAGTGTCACTTCCCCCCGGTCCAAAGGGCCATCTGAAAAAAGTGTAAAATCCAGAAAGGCAGGACAGGCCATGGAGAACTGGGAGCCTTCTTATGCTGATGGGAGGGATGTAAATTGCCAACAGACACTCGGGAGAAGTGTATGGTGCTTCCTGAAACATCTAAAAAACAAAGCAACAGAGCCTAGGGCACTTCCACTTATGGTCCTATAGCTTAGGGAAATTAAAATCAAAAAGACACAGCCACCCCAAAGTTTGGGACTGCTCTGTTTACAAGAACCTCGTTTACAGTACAAGTTCAACATCACAGAAAGTGAAAAATGGATAAAGAAGTTGTGGTATTTACTTACAAAGCAATATCACTCAGCAATGAAATCTATGTCATCAGGCCCTTAGCAGCACAATGAGTGGATTCAGGTACGATGATTCTAACTGAAATAAGTCACACAGAAAAAGAAACATCATAAGATATCAGTAATACACGGAATGTAAACTTGGCTACACAGGAACTGAATTACAGAACAGAACAGGGTCTCAAATTTAGAAAACCAACTTATGCTTGCTTAAGGGTAAAGGTGAGTTGGGGTGCTGCATAAAACCAGAGATTGAAATGAGCACAGATAAAGTTCCTTAAGCCAAATATGGAATAGACAAGAGCTACTCCTTGCTCAACGAAATGGACTCAACACCGCATATTAAACGCCTAAGAATGTACCTGACTAGTAAGTATCTTAAAACCTATGGATTGCTATGTCTCCAAAAGAGAATCAAGCGTGTGTACAGTGGCATAAACGCAGCAGTGATAGGATTGGAGAGGTTCGGTGAGCAAATGAAGACCCTTTGAAGTCATATTGCATGGTACCCATTCCACGGGTCTCAACTCTCCAGGTTTAAGGTATTCTTCCTTCAGCTAAAACATGCATGTGGAACCCAGAGTATGATCAACCGTGGGAACGGGAGACGTGTTCAAATATGTCTCAGTTTTCCTCCCCTGGTACTCGGGTGCAACATTCCAGACGCTTTACTAACACTCTCCCCACTTGGAGAGTCAGCGCCTTTAACCTCCTGTTTGGCCCAGTTTGCAATTTCTGCGGAAGATGAACAGGAATAGGGAGAACCAATGAGAGACTAGCTGGAGGTGTCTGAACGGGCAAATTTAACTCTCATTTCCCACCAGGAAGAGGAAATAACCAAAGGCTCAGCGTGCCGTGCCGGAACCAGATTAGGGCCTGAAGCCATCCTGCGGTGTTGCGGCCAGCTCACAAGAAAGCGAGTTGAAGAAAGGAGCTCAGGGGCACTGTAATGCACAAACCTGCAGAGTTATAAATGACAGCTATCGTCCAAAAATATACTGAAGTAAGGCTGCCAAGAGGACTTGAAAGCGGGGCAGAATTGCAGGAAACCGATTTCAGGAGGTAGACTGGAATTGCATTGAAAGCATAGGAAAAGAGGCGGAACGTCCACAATGATGCACTTGGCCAAAAAGGGCGTATGCGTTTTTTCCTGAATATATTCAGGAAAAAACGCATACGCCCCTTTTGGCCAACCAAGCAAGCTTGCAAAGGAAATCTGCACTACAATGAAGTCTCACTTCCCCCCGGTCAAAAGGGCCATCTGAAAAAAGTGTAAAATCCTGAAAGGCAGGACAGGCCATGGAGAACTGGGAGCCTTGTTATGCTGATGGGCGGGATGTAAATTGCCAACAGACACTCGGGAGAAGTGTATGGTGTTTCCTGAAACATCTAAAAAACACAGCAACAGAGCCTAGGGCACTTCCACTTATGGTCCTATAGCTTAGGAAAATTAAAATCAAAAAGACACAGCCACCCCAAAGTTTGGAACGGCTCTGTTTACAAGAACCTCGTTTACAGTACAAGTTCAACATCGCAGAAAGTGAAAAATGGATAAAGAAGTTGTGGTATTTACTTACAAAGCAATATCACTCAGCAATGAAATCTATGTCATCAGGCCCTTAGCAGCACAATGAGTGGATTCAGGTATGATGATTCTAACTGAAATAAGTCACACAGAAAAAGAAACATCATAAGATATCAGTAATACACGGAATGTAAACTTGGCTACACAGGAACTGAATTACAGAACAGAACAGGGTCTCAAATTTAGAAAACCAACTTATGCTTGCTTAAGGGGAAAGGTGAGTTGGGGTGCTGCATAAAACCGGAGATTGAAATGAGCACAGATAAAGTTCCTTAAGCCAAATATGGAATAGACAAGAGCTACTCCTTGCTCAATGAAATGGACTCAACACCACATATTAAACGCCTAAGAATGTACCTGACTAGTAAGTATCTTAAAACCTATGGATTGCTATGTCTCCGAAAGAGAATCAAGCATGTGTACAGGGGCATAAACGCAGCAGTGATAGGATTGGAGAGGTTCGGTGAGCAAATGAAGACCCTTTGAAGTCATATTTTATGGTACCCATTCCACGGGTTTCAACTACCCAGGTTTAAGGTATTCTTCCTTCAGCTAAAACATGCATGTGGAACCTAGAGTATGATCAACCATGTGATTGGGAGACGTGTTCAAATATGTCTCAGTTTTCGTACCCTGGTACTCGGGTGCAACATTCCAGATGCTTTACTAACACTCTCCCCACTTGGAGAGTCAGTGCCTTTAACATCCTGTTTGGCCCAGTTTGCAATTACTGCGGAAAATGAACAGGAATAGGGAGAACCAATGAGAGACTAGCTGGACGTGTCTGAACGGGCAAATTTAACTCTCATTTCCCACCAGGAAGAGGAATTAACCAAAGGCTCAGCGTGCCGTGCCGGAACCCGATTAGGGCCTGAAGCCATCCTGCGGTGTTGCGGCCAGCTCACAAGAAAGCGAGTTGAAGAAAGGAGCTCAGGGGCACTGTAATTCACAAACCTGCAGAGTTATAAATGACAGCTATCGTCCAAAAATATACTGAAGTAAGGCTGCCAAGAGGACTTGAAAGCGGGGCAGAATTGCAGGAAACCGATTTCAGAAGGTAGACTGGAATTGCATTGAAAGCATAGGAAAAGAGGCAGAACGTCCACAATGATGCACTTGGCCAAAAAGGGCGTATGCGTTTTTTCCTGAATATATTCAGGAAAAATCGCATACGCCCTTTTTGGCCAACCAAGCAAGCTTGCAAAGGAAATCTGCACTACAATGAAGTCTCACTTCCCCCCGGTCAAAAGGGCCATCTGAAAAAAGTGTAAAATCCAGAAAGGCAGGACAGGCCATGGAGAACTGGAAGCCTTGTTATGCTGATGGGCGGGATGTAAATTGCCAACAGACACTAGGGAGAAGTGTATGGTGTTTCCTGAAACATCTGAAAAACAAAGCAACACAGCCTAGGGCACTTCCACTTATGGTCCTATAGCTTAGGGAAATTAAAATCAAAAAGACACAGCACCCCAAAGTTTGGGACGCCTCTGTTTACAAGAACCTCGTTTACCGTACAAGTTCAGTATCACAGAAATTGAAAAATGGATAAAGAACTTGTGGTACTTACGTACAATGCAGTATCACTCAGCAATGAAATCTATGTCATCAGGCCCATAGCAGCATAATGAGTGGATTCAGGTACGATGATTCTAACTGAAATAAGTCACACAGAAAAAGAAACATCATAAGATATCACTAATACATGCAATGTAAACTTGGCTACACAGGAACTGAATTCCAAAACAGAACAGGGTCTCAAATTTAGAAAACCAACTTATGCTTGCTTAAGGGGAAAGGTGAGTTGGGGTGCTGCATAAAACCAGAGATTGAAATGAGCACAGATAAAGTTCCTTAAGCCAAATATGGAATAGACAAGAGCTACTCCTTGCTCAACGAAATGGACTCAACACCCCATATTAAACGCCTAAGAATGTACCTGACTAGTAAGTATCTTAAAACCTATGGATTGCTACGTCTCCAAAAGAGAATCAAGCTTGTGTACAGGGGCATAAACGCAGCAGTGATAGGATTGGAGAGGTTCGGTGAGCAAATGAAGACCCTTTGAAGTCATATTGCATGGTACCCATTCCACGGGTCTCAACTCTCCAGGTTTAAGGTATTCTTCCTTCAGCTAAAACATGCATGTGGAACCCAGAGTATGTTCAACCGTGTGAACGGGAGACGTGTTCAACTATGTCTCAGTTTTCTTCCCCTGGTACTCAGGTGCAACATTCCAGAAGCTTTACTAACACTCTCCCCACTTGGAGAGCCAGTGCCTTTAACCTCCTGTTTGGCCCAGTTTGCAATTTCTGCGGAAGATGAACAGGAATAGGGAGAACCAATGAGAGACTAGCTGGAGGTGTCTGGACGGGCAAATTTAACTCTCATTTCCCACCAGGAAGAGGAAATAACCAAAGGCTCAGCGTGCCGTGCCGGAACCAGATTAGGGCCTGAAGCCATCCTGCGGTGTTGCGGCCAGCTCACAAGAAAGCGAGTTGAAGAAAGGAGCTCAGGGGCACTGTAATTCACAAACCTGCAGAGTTATAAATGACAGCTATCGTCCAAAAATATACTGAAGTGAGGCTGCCAAGAGGACTTGAAAGCGGGGCAGAATTGCAGGAAACCGATTTCAGGAGGTAGAGTGGAATTGCATTGAAAGCATAGGAAAAGAGGCAGAACGTCCACAATGATGCACTTGGCCAAAAAGGGCGTATGCGTTTTTTCCTGAATATATTCAGGAAAAAACGCATACGCCCTTTTTGGCCAACCAAGCAAGCTTGCAAAGGAAATCTGCACTACAATGAAGTCTCACTTCCCCCCGGTCAAAAGGGCCATCTGAAAAAAGTGTAAACTCCAGAAAGGCAGGACAGGCCATGGAGAACTGGGAGCCTTGTTATGCTGATGGGCGGGATGTAAATTGCAAACAGACACTCGGGAGAAATGTATGGTGTTTCCTGAAACATCTAAAAAAAAAAGCAACAGAGCCTAGGGCACTTCCACTTATGGTCCTATAGCTTAGGGAAATTAAAATCAAAAAGACACAGCCACCCCAATGTTTGGAACGGCTCTGTTTACAAGAACCGCGTTTACCGTACAAGTTCAACATCGCAGAAAGTGAAAAATGGATAAAGAAGTTGTGGTATTTACTTACAAAGCAATATCACTCAGCCATGAAATCTATGTCATCAGGCACTTAGCAGCACAATGAGTGGATTCAGGTATGATGATTCTAACTGAAATAAGTCACACAGAAAAAGAAACATCATAAGATATCAGTAATACACGGAATGTAAACTTGGCTACACAGGAACTGAATTACAGAACAGAACAGGGTCTCAAATTTAGAAAACGAACTTATGCTTGCTTAAGGGGAAAGGTGAGTTGGGGTACTGCATAAAACCAGAGATTGAAATGAGCACAGATAAAGTTCCTTAAGCCAAATATGGAATAGACAAGAGCTACTCCTTGCTCAACGAAATGGACTCAACACCCCATATTAAATGCCTAAGAATGTACCTGACTAGTAAGTATCTTAAAACCTATGGATTGCTATGTCTCTGAAAGAGAATCAAGCGTGTGTACAGGGGCATAAACGCAGCAGTGATAGGATTGGAGAGGTTCGGTGAGCAAATGAAGACCCTTTGAAGTCATATTGCATAGTACCCATTCCACGGGTTTCAACTACCCAGGTTTAAGGTATTCTTCCTTCAGCTAAAACATGCATGTGGAACCTAGAGTATGATCAACCATGTGATCGGGATACGTGTTCAAATATGTCTCAGTTTTCGTACCCTGTTACTCGGGTGCAACATTCCAGACGCTTTACTAACACTCTCCCGACTTGGAGAGTCAGTGCCCTTAACCTCCTGTTTGGCCCAGTTGGCAATTTCTGCGCAAGATGAACAGGAATAGCGAGAACCAATGAGAGACTAGCTAGAGGTGTCTGGACGGGCAAATTTAACTCTCATTTCCCACCAGGAAGAGGAATTAACCAAAGGCTCAGCGTGCCGTGCCGGAACCAGATTAGGGCCTGAAGCCATCCTGCGGTGTTGCGGCCAGCTCACAAGAAAGCGAGTTGAAGAAAGGAGCTCAGGGGCACTGTAATTCACAAACCTGCAGAGTTATAAATGACAGCTCTCGTCCAAAAATATACTGAAGTAAGGCTGCCAAGAGGACTTGAAAGCGGGGCAGAATTGCAGGAAACCGATTTCAGGAGGTAGACTGGAATTGCATTGAAAGCATAGGAAAAGAGGCAGAACGTCCACAATGATGCACCTGGCCAAAAAGGGCGTATGCGTTTTTTCCTGAATATATTCAGGAAAAAACGCATACGCCCTTTTTGGCCAACCAAGCAAGCTTGCAAAGGAAATCTGCACTACAATGAAGTCTCACTTCCCCCCGGTCAAAAGGGCCATCTGAAAAAAGTGTAAAATCCAGAAAGGCAGGACAGGCCATGGAGAACTGGGAGCCTTGTTATGCTGATGGGCGGGATGTAAATTGCCAACAGACACTCGGGAGAAGTGTATGGTGTTTCCTGAAACATCTAAAAAACACAGCAACAGAGCCTAGGGCACTTCCACTTATGGTCCTATAGCTTAGGGAAATTAAAATCAAAAAGACACAGCCACCCCAAAGTTTGGGACGCCTCTGTTTACAAGAACCTCGTTTACCGTACAAGTTCAACATCACAGAAAGTGAAAAATGGATAAAGAACTTGTGGTACTTACGTACAATGCAGTATCACTCAGCAATGAAATCTATGTCATCAGGCCCGTAGCAGCATAATGAGTGGATTCAGGTACGATGATTCTAACTGAAATAAGTCACACAGAAAAAGAAACATCATAAGATATCACTAATACACGGAATGTAAACTTGGCTACACAGGAACTGAATTCCAAAACAGAACAGGGTCTCAAATTTAGAAAACCAACTTATGCTTGCTTAAGAGGAAAGGTGAGTTGGGGTGCTGCATAAAACCAGAGATTGAAATGAGCACAGATAAAGTTCCTTAAGCCAAATATGGAATAGACAAGAGCTACTCCTTGCTCAACGAAATGGACTCAACACCCCATATTAAACGCCTAAGAATGTACCTGACTAGTAAGTATCTTAAAACCTATGGATTGCTATGTCTCCAATAGAGAATCAAGCATGCGTACAGGGGCATAAACGCAGCAGTGATAGGATTGGAGAGGTTCGGTGAGCAAATGAAGACCCTTTGAAGTCATATTGCATGGTACCCATTCCACGGGTCTCAACTCTCCAGGTTTAAGGTATTCTTCCTTCAGCTAAATCATGCATGTGGAACCCAGAGTATGATCAACCGTGTGAATGGGAGACGTGTTCAAATATGTCTCAGGTTTCCTCCCCTGGTACTCGGGTGCAACATTCCAGAAGCTTTACTAACACTCTCCCCACTTGGAGAGTCAGCGCCTTTAACCTCCTGTTTGGCCCAGTTTGCAATTTCTGCGGAAGATGAACAGGAATAGGGAGAACCAATGAGAGACTAGCTGGAGGTGTCTGGACGGGCAAATTTAATTCTCATTTCCCACCAGGAAGAGGAAATAACCAAAGGCTCAGCGTGCCGTGCCAGAACCAGATTAGGGCCTGAAGCCATCCTGCGGTGTTGCGGCCAGCTCACAAGAAAGCCAGTTGAAGAAAGTAGCTCATGGGCACTGTAATGCACAAACCTGCAGAGTTATAAATGACAGCTATCGTCCAAAAATATACTGAAGTAAGGCTGCCAAGAGGACTTGAAAGCGGGGCAGAATTGCAGGAAACCGATTTCAGGAGGTAGACTGGAATTGCATTGAAAGCATAGGAAAAGAGGCAGAACGTCCACAATGATGCACTTGGCCAAAAAGGGCGTATGCGTTTTTTCCTGAATATATTCAGGAAAAAACGCATACGCCCTTTTTGGCCAACCAAGCAAGCTTGCAAAGGAAATCTGCACTACAATGAAGTCTCACTTCCCCCCGGTCAAAAGGGCCATCTGAAAAAAGTGTAAAATCCAGAAAGTCAGGACAGGCCATGGAGAACTGGGAGCCTTGTTATGCTGATGGGCGGGATGTAAATTGCCAACAGACACTCGGGAGAAGTGTATGGTGTTTCCTGAAACATCTAAGAAACAAAGCAACAGAGCCTAGGGCACTTCCACTTATGGTCCTATAGCTTAGGGAAATTAAAATCAAAAAGACACAGCCACCCCAAAGTTTGGGACGCCTCTGTTTACAAGAACCTCGTTTACCGTTCAAGTTCAATATCACAGAAACTGAAAAATGGATAAAGAACTTGTGGTACTTACGTACAATGCAGTATCACTCAGCAATGAAATCTATGTCATCAGGCCCGTAGCAGCATAATGAGTGGATTCAGGTACGATGATTCTAACTGAAATAAGTCACACAGAAAAAGAAACATCATAAGATATCACTAATACACGGAATGTAAACTTGGCTACACAGGAACTGAATTCCAAAACAGAACAGGGTCTCAAATTTAGAAAAGCAACATATGCTTGCTTAAGGGGAAAGGTGAGTTGGGGTGCTGCATAAAACCAGAGATTGAAATGAGCACAGATAAAGTTCCTTAAGCCAAATATGGAATAGACAAGAGCTACTCCTTGCTCAACGAAATGGACTCAACACCCCATATTAAACGCCTAAGAATGTACCTGACTAGTAAGTATCTTAAAACCTATGGATTGCTATGTCTCCAAAAGAGAATCAAGCGTGTGTACAGGGGCATAAACGCAGCAGTGATAGGATTGGAGAGGTTCGGTGAGCAAATGAAGACCCTTTGAAGTCATATTGCATGGTACCCATTCCACGGGTTTCAACTACCCAGGTTTAAGGTATTCTTCCTTCAGCTAAAACATGCATGGGGAACACAGAGTATGATCAACCATGTGAACGGGAGACGTGTTCAAATATGTCTCAGTTTTCATACCCTGGTACTCGGGTGCAACATTCCAGACGCTTTACTAACACTCTCCCGACTTGGAGAGTCAGTCCCTTTAACCTCCTGTTTGGCCCAGTTTGCAATTTCTGCGGAAGATGAACAGGAATAGGGAGAACCAATGAGAGACTAGCTGGAGGTGTCTGGACGGGGAAATTTAACTCTCATTTCCCACCAGGAAGAGGAATTAACCAAAGGCTCAGCGTGCCGTGCTGGAACCAGATTAGGGCCTGAAGCCATCCTGCGGTGTTGTGGCCAGCTCACAAGAAAGCAAGTTGAAGAAAGGAGCTCAGGGGCACTGTAATTCACAAACCTGCAGAGTTATAAATGACAGCTATCGTCCAAAAATATACTGAAGTAAGGCTGCCAAGAGGACTTGAAAGCGGGGCAGAATTGCAGGAAACCGATTTCAGGAGGTAGACTGGAATTGCATTGAAAGCATAGGAAAAGAGGCAGAACGTCCACAATGATGCACTTGGCCAAAAAGGGCGTATGCGTTTTTTCCTGAATATATTCAGGAAAAAACGCATACGCCCTTTTTGGCCAACCAAGCAAGCTTGCAAAGGAAATCTGCACTACAATGAAGTCTCACTTCCCCCCAGTCAAAAGGGCCATCTGAAAAAAGTGTAAAATCCAGAAAGGCAGGACAGGCCATGGAGAACTGGGAGCCTTGTTATGCTGATGGGCGGGATGTAAATTGCCAACAGACACTCCGGAGGAGTGTATGGTGTTTCCTGAAACATCTAAGAAACAAAGCAACAGAGCCTAGGGCATTTCCACTTATGGTCCTATAGCTTAGGGAAATTAAAATCAAAAAGACACAGTCACCCCAAAGTTTGGGATGCCTCTGTTTACAAGAACCTCGTTTACCGTACAAGTTCAGTATCACAGAAAGTGAAAAATGGATAAAGAACTTGTGGTACTTACGTACAATGCAGTATCACTCAGCAATGAAATCTATGTCATCAGGCCCGTAGCAGCATAATGAGTGGATTCAGGTATGATGATTCTAACTGAAATAAGTCACACAGAAAAAGAAACATCATAAGATATCACTAATAAACGGAATGTAAACTTGGCTACACAGGAACTGAATTACAGAACAGAACAGGGTCTCAAATTTAGAAAACCAACTTATGCTTGCTTAAGGGGAAAGGTGAGTTGGGGTGCTGCATAAAACCAGAGATTGAAATGAGCACAGATAAAGTTCCTTAAGCCAAATATGGAATAGACAAGAGCTACTACTTGCTCAACAAAATGGACTCAACACCGCATATTAAACGCCTAAGAATGTACCTGACTAGTAATATCTTAAAACCTATGGATTGCTATGTCTCCGGAAGAGAATCAAGCATGTGTACAGGGGCATAAACGCAGCAGTGATAGGATTGGAGAGGTTCGGTGAGCAAATGAAGACCCTTTGAAGTCATATTGCATGGTACCCATTACACGGGTCTCACTGTCCAGGTTGAAGGTATTCTTCCTTCAGCTAAAACATGCATGTGGATCCTAGAGTATGCTCAACCATGTGATCGGGAGACGTGTTCAAATATGTCTGAGTTTTCGTACGCTGGTACTCGGGTGCAACATTCCAGACGTTTTACTAACACTCTCCCGACTTGGAGAGTCAGTGCCTTTAACCTCCTGTTTGGCCCAGTTTGCAATTTCTGCGGAAGATGAACAGGAATAGCGAGAACCAATGAGAGACTAGCTGGAGGTGTCTGGACGGGCGAATTTAACTCTCATTTCCCACCAGGAAGAGGAATTAACCAAAGGCTCAGCGTGCCGTGCCGGAACCAGATTAGGGCCTGAAGCCATCCTGCGGTGTTGCGGCCAGGTCACAAGAAAGCGAGTTGAAGAAAGGAGCTCAGGGGCACTGTAATTCACAAACCTGCAGAGTTATAAATGACAGCTATCGTCCAAAAATATACTGAAGTAAGGCTGCCAAGAGGACTTGAAAGCGGGGCAGAATTGCAGGAAACCGATTTCAGAAGGTAGACTGGAATTGCATTGAAAGCATAGGAAAAGAGGCAGAACGTCCACAATGATGCACTTGGCGAAAAAGGGCGTATGCGTTTTTTCCTGAATATATTCAGGAAAAAACGCATACGCCCTTTTTGGCCAACCAAGGAAGCTTGCAAAGGAAATCTGCACTACAATGAAGTGTCACTTCCCCCCGGTCCAAAGGGCCATCTGAAAAAAGTGTAAAATCCAGAAAGGCAGGACAGGCCATGGAGAACTGGGAGCCTTGTTATGCTGATGGGCGGGATGTAAATTGCCAACAGACACTCGGGAGAAGTGTATGGTGTTTCCTGAAATATCTAAAAAACAAAGCAACAGAGCCTAGGGCACTTCCACTTATGGTCCTATAGCTTAGGGAAATTAAAATCAAAAAGACACAGCCACCCCAAAGTTTGGGACGCCTCTGTTTACAAGAACCTCGTTTACCGTACAAGTTCAATATCACAGAAAGTGAAAAATGGATAAAGAACTTGTGGTACTTACGTACAATGCAGTATCACTCAGCAATGAAATCTATGTCATCAGGCCCGTAGCAGCATAATGAGTGGATTCAGGTACGATGATTCTAACTGAAATAAGTCACACAGAAAAAGAAACATCATAAGATATCAGTAATACACGGAATGTAAACTTGGCTACACAGGAACTGAATTACAGAACAGAACAGGGTCTCAAATTTAGAAAACCAACTTATGCTTGCTTAAGGGGAAAGGTGACTTGGGGTGCTGCATAAAACCAGAGATTGAAATGAGCACAGATAAAGTTCCTTAAGCCAAATATGGAATAGACAAGAGCTACTCCTTGCTCAACAAAATGGACTCAACACCCCATATTAAACGCCTAAGAATGTACCTGACTAGTAAGTATCTTAAAACCTATGGATTGCTATGTCTCCAAAAGAGAATCAAGCGTGTGTACAGGGGCATAAACGCAGCAGTGATAGGATTGGAGAGGTTCGGTGAGCAAATGAAGACCCTTTGAAGTCATATTGCATGGTACCCATTCCACGGGTCTCAACTCTCCAGGTTTAAGGTATTCTTCCTTCAGCTAAAACATGCATGTGGAACCCAGAGTATGATCAACCGTGTGAACGGGAGACGTGTTCAAATATGTCTCAGTTTTCCTCCCCTGGTACTCGGGTGCAACATTCCAGACGCTTTACTAACACTCTCCCCACTTGGAGAGTCAGCGCCTTTAACCTCCTGTTTGGCCCAGTTTGCAATTTCTGCGGAAGATGAACAGGAATAGGGAGAACCAATGAGAGACTAGCTGGAGGTGTCTGGACGGGCAAAATTTAACTCTCATTTCCCACCAGGAAGAGGAAATAACCAAAGGCTCAGCGTGCCGTGCCGGAACCAGATTAGGGCCTGAAGCCATCCTGCAGTGTTGCGGCCAGCTCAAAAGAAAGCGAGTTGAAGAAAGGCGCTCAGGGGCACTGTAATTCACAAACCTGCAGAGTTATAAATGACAGCTATCGTCCAAAAATATACTGAAGTAAGGCTGCCAAGAGGACTTGAAAGCGGGGCAGAATTGCAGGAAACCGATTTCAGGAGGTAGACTGGAATTGCATTGAAAGCATAGGAAAAGAGGCAGAACGTCCACAATGATGCACTTGGCCAAAAAGGGCGTATGCGTTTTTTCCTGAATATATTCAGGAAAAAACGCATACGCCCTTTTTGGCCAACCAAGCAAGCTTGCAAAGGAAATCTGCACTACAATGAAGTCTCACTTCCCCCCGGTCAAAAGGGCCATCTGAAAAAAGTGTAAAATCCAGAAAGTCAGGACAGGCCATGGAGAACTGGGAGCCTTGTTATGCTTATGGGCGGGATGTAAATTGCCAACAGACACTCGGGAGAAGTGTATGGTGTTTCCTGAAATATCTAAAAAACAAAGCAACAGAGCCTAGGGCACTTCCACTTATGGTCCTATAGCTTAGGGAAATTAAAATCAAAAAGACACAGCCACCCCAAAGTTTGGGACGCCTCTGTTTACAAGAACCTCGTTTACCGTACAAGTTCAATATCACAGAAACTGAAAAATGGATAAAGAACTTGTGGTACTTACGTACAATGCAGTATCACTCAGCAATGAAATCTATGTCATCAGGCCCGTAGCAGCATAATGAGTGGATTCAGGTACGATGATTCTACCTGAAATAAGTCACACAGAAAAAGAAACATCATAAGATATCACTAATACACGGAATGTAAACTTGGCTACACAGGAACTGAATTCCAAAACAGAACAGGGTCTCAAATTTAGAAAACCAACTTATGCTTGCTTAAGGGGAAAGGTGAGTTGGGGTGCTGCATAAAACCAGAGATTGAAATGAGCACAGATAAAGTTCCTTAAGCCAAATATGGAATAGACAAGAGCTACTCCTTGCTCAACGAAATGGACTCAACACCCCATATTAAACGCCTAAGAATGTACCTGACTAGTAAGTATCTTAAAACCTATGGATTGCTATGTCTCCGAAAGCGAATCAAGCATGCGTACAGGGGCATAAACGCAGCAGTGATAGGATTGGAGAGGTTCGGTGAGCAAATGAAGACCCTTTGAAGTCATATTGCATGGTACCCATTCCACGGGTTTCAACTACCCAGGTTTAAGGTATTCTTCCTTCAGCTAAAACATGCATGTGGAACCTAGAGTATGATCAACCATGTGATCGGGAGACGTGTTCAAATATGTCTCAGTTTTCGTACCCTGGTACTCGGGTGCAACATTCCAGACGGTTTACTAACACTCTCCCCACTTGGAGAGTCAGCGCCTTTAACCTCCTGTTTGGCCCAGTTTGCAATTTCTGCGGAAGATGAACAGGAATAGGGAGAACCAATGAGAGACTAGCTGGAGGTGTCTGGACGGGCAAATTTAACTCTCATTTCCCACCAGGAAGAGGAAATAACCAAAGGCTCAGCGTGCCGTGCCGCAACCAGATTAGGGCCTGAAGCCATCCTGCAGTGTTGCGGCCAGCTCTAAAGAAAGCGAGTTGAAGAAAGGCGCTCAGGGGCACTGAAATTCACAAACCTGCAGAGTTATAAATGACAGCTATCGTCCAAAAATATACTGAAGTAAGGCTGCCAAGAGGACTTGAAAGCGGGGCAGAATTGCAGGAAACCGATTTCAGGAGGTAGACTGGAATTGCATTGAAAGCATAGGAAAAGAGGCAGAACGTCCACAATGATGCACTTGGCCAAAAAGGGCGTATGCGTTTTTTCCTGAATATATTCAGGAAAAAACGCATACGCCCTTTTTGGCCAACCAAGCAAGCTTGCAAAGGAAATCTGCACTACAATGAAGTCTCACTTCCCCCCGGTCAAAAGGGCCATCTGAAAAAAGTGTAAAATCCAGAAAGGCAGGACAGGCCATGGAGAACTGGGAGCCTTGTTATGCTTATGGGCGGGATGTAAATTGCCAACAGACACTCGGGAGAAGTGTATGGTGTTTCCTGAAATATCTAAAAAACAAAGCAACAGAGCCTAGGGCACTTCCACTTATGGTCCTATAGCTTAGGGAAATTAAAATCAAAAAGACACAGCCACCCCAAAGTTTGGGACGCCTCTGTTTACAAGAACCTCGTTTACCGTACAAGTTCAATATCACAGAAAGTGAAAAATGGATAAAGAACTTGTGGTACTTACGTACAAAGCAATATCACTCAGCAATGAAATCTATGTCATCAGGCCCGTAGCAGCATAATGAGTGGATTCAGGTACGATGATTCTACCTGAAATAAGTCACACAGAAAAAGAAACATCATAAGATATCACTAATACACGGAATGTAAACTTGGCTACACAGGAACTGAATTCCAAAACAGAACAGGGTCTCAAATTTAGAAAACCAACTTATGCTTGCTTAAGGGGAAAGGTGAGTTGGGGTGCTGCATAAAACCAGAGATTGAAATGAGCACAGATAAAGTTCCTTAAGCCAAATATGGAATAGACAAGAGCTACTCCTTGCTCAACGAAATGGACTCAACACCCCATATTAAACGCCTAAGAATGTACCTGACTAGTAAGTATCTTAAAACCTATGGATTGCTATGTCTCCGAAAGAGAATCAAGCATGGGTACAGGGGCATAAACGCAGCAGTGATAGGATTGGAGAGGTTCGGTGAGCAAATGAAGACCCTTTGAAGTCATATTGCATGGTACCCATTCCACGGGTTTCAACTACCCAGGTTTAAGGTATTCTTCCTTCAGCTAAAACATGCATGTGGAACCTAGAGTATGATCAACCATGTGATCGGGAGACGTGTTCAAATATGTCTCAGTTTTCGTACCCTGGTACTCGGGTGCAACATTCCAGACGCTTTACTAACACTCTCCCGACATGCAGAGTCAGTCCCTTTAACCTCCTGTTTGGCCCAGTTTGCAATTTCTGCGGAAGATGAACAGGAATAGCGAGAACCAATGAGAGACTAGCTGGAGGTGTCTGGACGGGCAAATTTAACTCTCATTTCCCACCAGGAAGAGGAATTAACCAAAGGCTCAGCGTGCCGTGCCGGAACCAGATTAGGGCCTGAAGCCATCCTGTGGTGTTGCGGCCTGGTCACAAGAAAGCGAGTTGAAGAAAGGAGCTCAGGAGCACTGTAATTCACAAACCTGCAGAGTTATAAATGACAGCTATCGTCCAAAAATATACTGAAGTAAGGCTGCCAAGAGGACTTGAAAGCAGGGCAGAATTGCAGGAAACCGATTTCAGGAGGTAGAGTGGAATTGCATTGAAAGCATAGGAAAAGAGGCAGAACGTCCACAATGATGCACTTGGCGAAAAAGGGCGTATGCGTTTTTTCCTGAATATATTCAGGAAAAAACGCATACGCCCTTTTTGGCCAACCAAGCAAGCTTGCAAAGGAAATCTACACTACAATGAAGTCTCACTTCCCCCCGGTCCAAAGGGCCATCTGAAAAAAGTGTAAAATCCAGAAAGGCAGGACAGGCCATGGAGAACTGGGAGCCTTGTTATGCTGATGGGAGGGATGTAAATTGCCAACAGACACTCGGGAGAAGTGTATGGTGCTTCCTGAAACATCTAAAAAACAAAGCAACAGAGCCTAGGGCACTTCCACTTATGGTCCTATAGCTTAGGGAAATTAAAATCAAAAAGACACAGCCACCCCAAAGTTTGGGACTGCTCTGTTTACAAGAACCTCGTTTACAGTACAAGTTCAACATCACAGAAAGTGAAAAATGGATAAAGAAGTTGTGGTATTTACTTATAAAGCAATATCACTCAGCAATGAAATCTATGTCATCAGGCCCTTAGCAGCACAATGAGTGGATTCAGGTATGATGATTCTAACTGAAATAAGTCACACAGAAAAAGAAACATCATAAGATATCAGTAATACACGGAATGTAAACTTGGCTACACAGGAACTGAATTACAGAACAGAACAGGGTCTCAAATTTAGAAAACCAACTTATGCTTGCTTAAGGGGAAAGGTGAGTTGGGGTGCTGCATAAAACCAGAGATTGAAATGAGCACAGATAAAGTTCCTTAAGCCAAATATGGAATAGACAAGAGCTACTCCTTGCTCAACGAAATGGACTCAACACCCCATATTAAACGCCTAAGAATGTACCTGACTAGTAAGTATCTTAAAACCTATGGATTGCTATGTCTCCGAAAGAGAATCAAGCATGTGTACAGGGGCATAAACGCAGCAGTGATAGGATTGGAGAGGTTCGGTGAGCAAATGAAGACCCTTTGAAATCATATTGCATGGTACCCATTCCACGGGTCTCAACTCTCCAGGTTTAAGGTATTCTTCCTTCAGCTAAAACATGCATGTGGAACCCAGAGTATGATCAACCGTGTGAACGGGAGACGTGTTCAAATATGTCTCAGTTTTCCTCCCCTGGTACTCGGGTGCAACATTCCAGACGCTTTACTAACACTCTCCCCACTTGGAGAGTCAGCGCCTTTAACCTCCTGTTTGGCCCAGTTTGCAATTTCTGCGGAAGATGAACAGGAATAGGGATAACCAATGAGAGACTAGCTGGAGGTGTCTGGACGGGCAAATTTAACTCTCATTTCCCACCAGGAAGAGGAAATAACCAAAGGTTCAGCGTGCCGTGCCGGAACCAGATTAGGGCCTGAAGCCATCCTGCAGTGTTGCGGCCAGCTCAAAAGAAAGCGAGTTGAAGAAAGGCGCTCACGGGCACTGTAATTCACAAACCTGCAGAGTTATAAATGACAGCTATTGTCCAAAAATATACTGAAGTAAGGCTGCCAAGAGGACTTTAAAGCGGGGCAGAATTGCAGGAATCCGATTTCAGGAGGTAGACTGGAATTGCATTGAAAGCATAGGAAAAGAGGCAGAACGTCCACAATGATGCACTTGGCCAAAAAGGGCGTATGCGTTTTTTCCTGAATATATTCAGGAAAAAACGCATACGCCCTTTTTGGCCAACCAAGCAAGCTTGCAAAGGAAATCTGCACTACAATGAAGTCTCACTTCCCCCCGGTCAAAAGGGCCATCTGAAAAAAGTGTAAAATCCAGAAAGGCAGGACAGGCCATGGAGAACTGGGAGCCTTGTTATGCTTATGGGCGGGATGTAAATTGCCAACAGACACTCGGGAGAAGTGTATGGTGTTTCCTGAAATATCTAAAAAACAAAGCAACAGAGCCTAGGGCACTTCCACTTATGGTCCTATAGCTTAGGGAAATTAAAATCAAAAAGACACAGCCACCCCAAAGTTTGGGACGCCTCTGTTTACAAGAACCTCGTTTACCGTACAAGTTCAATATCACAGAAAGTGAAAAATGGATAAAGAACTTGTGGTACTTACGTACAATGCAGTATCACTCAGCAATGAAATCTATGTCATCAGGCCCGTAGCAGCATAATGAGTGGATTCAGGTACGATGATTCTACCTGAAATAAGTCACACAGAAAAAGAAACATCATAAGATATCACTAATACACGGAATGTAAACTTGGCTACACAGGAACTGAATTCCAAAACAGAACAGGGTCTCAAATTTAGAAAACCAACTTATGCTTGCTTAAGGGGAAAGGTGAGTTGGGGTGCTGCATAAAACCAGAGATTGAAATGAGCACAGATAAAGTTCCTTAAGCCAAATATGGAATAGACAAGAGCTACTCCTTGCTCAACGAAATGGACTCAACACCCCATATTAAACGCCTAAGAATGTACCTGACTAGTAAGTATCTTAAAACCTATGGATTGCTATGTCTCCGAAAGCGAATCAAGCATGCGTACAGGGGCATAAACGCAGCAGTGATAGGATTGGAGAGGTTCGGTGAGCAAATGAAGACCCTTTGAAGTCATATTGCATGGTACCCATTCCACGGGTTTCAACTACCCAGGTTTAAGGTATTCTTCCTTCAGCTAAAACATGCATGTGGAACCTAGAGTATGATCAACCATGTGATCGGGAGACGTGTTCAAATATGTCTCAGTTTTCGTACCCTGGTACTCGGGTGCAACATTCCAGACGGTTTACTAACACTCTCCCCACTTGGAGAGTCAGCGCCTTTAACCTCCTGTTTGGCCCAGTTTGCAATTTCTGCGGAAGATGAACAGGAATAGCGAGAACCAATGAGAGACTAGCTGGAGGTGTCTGGACGGGCAAATTTAACTCTCATTTCCCACCAGGAAGAGGAATTAACCAAAGGCTCAGCGTGCCGTGCCGGAACCAGATTAGGGCCTGAAGCCATCCTGTGGTGTTGCGGCCTGGTCACAAGAAAGCGAGTTGAAGAAAGGAGCTCAGGAGCACTGTAATTCACAAACCTGCAGAGTTATAAATGACAGCTATCGTCCAAAAATATACTGAAGTAAGGCTGCCAAGAGGACTTGAAAGCAGGGCAGAATTGCAAGAAACCGATTTCAGGAGGTAGACTGGAATTGCATTGAAAGCATAGGAAAAGAGGCAGAACGTCCACAATGATGCACTTGGCCAAAAAGGGCGTATGCGTTTTTTCCTGAATATATTCAGGAAAAAACGCATACGCCCTTTTTGGCCAACCAAGGAAGCTTGCAAAGGAAATCTGCACTACAATGAAGTGTCACTTCCCCCCGGTCCAAAGGGCCATCTGAAAAAAGTGTAAAATCCAGAAAGGCAGGACAGGCCATGGAGAACTGGGAGCCTTGTTATGCTGATGGGAGGGATGTAAATTGCCAACAGACACTCGGGAGAAGTGTATGGTGCTTCCTGAAACATCTAAAAAACAAAGCAACAGAGCCTAGGGCACTTCCACTTATGGTCCTATAGCTTAGGGAAATTAAAATCAAAAAGACACAGCCACCCCAAAGTTTGGGACTGCTCTGTTTACAAGAACCTCGTTTACAGTACAAGTTCAACATCACAGAAAGTGAAAAATGGATAAAGAAGTTGTGGTATTTACTTACAAAGCAATATCACTCAGCAATGAAATCTATGTCATCAGGCCCTTAGCAGCACAATGAGTGGATTCAGGTACGATGATTCTAACTGAAATAAGTCACACAGAAAAAGAAACATCATAAGATATCAGTAATACACGGAATGTAAACTTGGCTACACAGGAACTGAATTACAGAACAGAACAGGGTCTCAAATTTAGAAAACCAACTTATGCTTGCTTAAGGGTAAAGGTGAGTTGGGGTGCTGCATAAAACCAGAGATTGAAATGAGCACAGATAAAGTTCCTTAAGCCAAATATGGAATAGACAAGAGCTACTCCTTGCTCAACGAAATGGACTCAACACCGCATATTAAACGCCTAAGAATGTACCTGACTAGTAAGTATCTTAAAACCTATGGATTGCTATGTCTCCAAAAGAGAATCAAGCGTGTGTACAGTGGCATAAACGCAGCAGTGATAGGATTGGAGAGGTTCGGTGAGCAAATGAAGACCCTTTGAAGTCATATTGCATGGTACCCATTCCACGGGTCTCAACTCTCCAGGTTTAAGGTATTCTTCCTTCAGCTAAAACATGCATGTGGAACCCAGAGTATGATCAACCGTGGGAACGGGAGACGTGTTCAAATATGTCTCAGTTTTCCTCCCCTGGTACTCGGGTGCAACATTCCAGACGCTTTACTAACACTCTCCCCACTTGGAGAGTCAGCGCCTTTAACCTCCTGTTTGGCCCAGTTTGCAATTTCTGCGGAAGATGAACAGGAATAGGGAGAACCAATGAGAGACTAGCTGGACGTGTCTGAACGGGCAAATTTAACTCTCATTTCCCACCAGGAAGAGGAATTAACCAAAGGCTCAGCATGCCGTGCCGGAACCAGATTAGGGCCTGAAGCCATCCTGCGGTGTTGCGGCCAGCTCACAAGAAAGTGAGTTGAAGAAAGGAGCTCAGGGGCACTGTAATTCACAAACCTGCAGAGTTATAAATGACAGCTATCGTCCAAAAATATACTGAAGTAAGGCTGCCAAGAGGACTTGAAAGCGGGGCAGAATTGCAGGAAACCGATTTCAGGAGGTAGACTGGAATTGCATTGAAAGCATAGGAAAAGAGGCAGAACGTCCACAATGATGCACTTGGCCAAAAAGGGCGTATGCGTTTTTTCCTGAATATATTCAGGAAAAAACGCATACGCCCTTTTTGGCCAACCAAGCAAGCTTGCAAAGGAAATCTGCACTACAATGAAGTCTCACTTCCCCCCGGTCAAAAGGGCCATCTGAAAAAAGTGTAAAATCCAGAAAGGCAGGACAGGCCATGGAGAACTGGGAGCCTTGTTATGCTGATGGGCGGGATGTAAATTGCCAACAGACACTCGGGAGAAGTGTATGGTGTTTCCTGAAACATCTAAAAAACACAGCAACAGAGCCTAGGGCACTTCCACTTATGGTCCTATAGCTTAGGAAAATTAAAATCAAAAAGACACAGCCACCCCAAAGTTTGGGACGCCTCTGTTTACAAGAACCTCGTTTACCGTACAAGTTCAACATCACAGAAAGTGAAAAATGGATAAAGAACTTGTGGTACTTACGTACAATGCAGTATCACTCAGCAATGAAATCTATGTCATCAGGCCCGTAGCAGCATAATGAGTGGATTCAGGTACGATGATTCTAACTGAAATAAGTCACATAGAAAAATAAATATCATAAGATATCACTAATACACGGAATGTAAACTTGGCTACACAGGAACTGAATTCCAAAACAGAACAGGGTCTCAAATTTAGAAAACCAACTTATGCTTGCTTAAGGGGAAAGGTGAGTTGGGGTGCTGCATAAAACCAGAGATTGAAATGAGCACAGATAAAGTTCCTTAAGCCAAATATGGAATAGACAAGAGCTACTCCTTGCTCAACGAAATGGACTCAACACCCCATATTAAACGCCTAAGAATGTACCTGACTAGTAAGTATCTTAAAACCTATGGATTGCTATGTCTCCGAAAGAGAATCAAGCGTGTGTACAGGGGCATAAACGCAGCAGTGATAGGATTGGAGAGGTTCGGTGAGCAAATGAAGACCCTTTGAAGTCATATTGCATGGTACCCATTCCACGGGTCTCAACTCTCCAGGTTTAAGGTATTCTTCCTTCAGCTAAAACATGCATGTGGAACCCAGAGTATGATCAACCATGTGAACGGCAGACGTGTTCAAATACGTCTCAGTTTTCGTACCCTGGTACTCGGGTGCAACATTCCAGACGCTTTACTAACACTCTCCCCACTTGGAGAGTCAGCGCCTTTAACCTCCTGTTTGGCCCAGTTTGCAATTTCTGCGGAAGATGAACAGGAATAGGGATAACCAATGAGAGACTAGCTGGAGGTGTCTGGACGGGCAAATTTAACTCTCATTTCCCACCAGGAAGAGGAAATAACCAAAGGTTCAGCGTGCCGTGCCGGAACCAGATTAGGGCCTGAAGCCATCCTGCAGTGTTGCGGCCAGCTCAAAAGAAAGCGAGTTGAAGAAAGGCGCTCACGGGCACTGTAATTCACAAACCTGCAGAGTTATAAATGACAGCTATTGTCCAAAAATATACTGAAGTAAGGCTGCCAAGAGGACTTTAAAGCGGGGCAGAATTGCAGGAATCCGATTTCAGGAGGTAGACTGGAATTGCATTGAAAGCATAGGAAAAGAGGCAGAACGTCCACAATGATGCACTTGGCCAAAAAGGGCGTATGCGTTTTTTCCTGAATATATTCAGGAAAAAACGCATACGCCCTTTTTGGCCAACCAAGCAAGCTTGCAAAGGAAATCTGCACTACAATGAAGTCTCACTTCCCCCCGGTCAAAAGGGCCATCTGAAAAAAGTGTAAAATCCAGAAAGTCAGGACAGGCCATGGAGAACTGGGAGCCTTGTTATGCTTATGGGCGGGATGTAAATTGCCAACAGACACTCGGGAGAAGTGTATGGTGTTTCCTGAAATATCTAAAAAACAAAGCAACAGAGCCTAGGGCACTTCCACTTATGGTCCTATAGCTTAGGGAAATTAAAATCAAAAAGACACAGCCACCCCAAAGTTTGGGACGCCTCTGTTTACAAGAACCTCGTTTACCGTACAAGTTCAATATCACAGAAAGTGAAAAATGGATAAAGAACTTGTGGTACTTACGTACAATGCAGTATCACTCAGCAATGAAATCTATGTCATCAGGCCCGTAGCAGCATAATGAGTGGATTCAGGTACGATGATTCTACCTGAAATAAGTCACACAGAAAAAGAAACATCATAAGATATCACTAATACACGGAATGTAAACTTGGCTACACAGGAACTGAATTCCAAAACAGAACAGGGTCTCAAATTTAGAAAACCAACTTATGCTTGCTTAAGGGGAAAGGTGAGTTGGGGTGCTGCATAAAACCAGAGATTGAAATGAGCACAGATAAAGTTCCTTAAGCCAAATATGGAATAGACAAGAGCTACTCCTTGCTCAACGAAATGGACTCAACACCCCATATTAAACGCCTAAGAATGTACCTGACTAGTAAGTATCTTAAAACCTATGGATTGCTATGTCTCCGAAAGCGAATCAAGCATGCGTACAGGGGCATAAACGCAGCAGTGATAGGATTGGAGAGGTTCGGTGAGCAAATGAAGACCCTTTGAAGTCATATTGCATGGTACCCATTCCACGGGTTTCAACTACCCAGGTTTAAGGTATTCTTCCTTCAGCTAAAACATGCATGTGGAACCTAGAGTATGATCAACCATGTGATCGGGAGACGTGTTCAAATATGTCTCAGTTTTCGTACCCTGGTACTCGGGTGCAACATTCCAGACGGTTTACTAACACTCTCCCCACTTGGAGAGTCAGCGCCTTTAACCTCCTGTTTGGCCCAGTTTGCAATTTCTGCGGAAGATGAACAGGAATAGCGAGAACCAATGAGAGACTAGCTGGAGGTGTCTGGACGGGCAAATTTAACTCTCATTTCCCACCAGGAAGAGGAATTAACCAAAGGCTCAGCGTGCCGTGCCGGAACCAGATTAGGGCCTGAAGCCATCCTGTGGTGTTGCGGCCTGGTCACAAGAAAGCGAGTTGAAGAAAGGAGCTCAGGAGCACTGTAATTCACAAACCTGCAGAGTTATAAATGACAGCTATCGTCCAAAAATATACTGAAGTAAGGCTGCCAAGAGGACTTGAAAGCAGGGCAGAATTGCAAGAAACCGATTTCAGGAGGTAGACTGGAATTGCATTGAAAGCATAGGAAAAGAGGCAGAACGTCCACAATGATGCACTTGGCCAAAAAGGGCGTATGCGTTTTTTCCTGAATATATTCAGGAAAAAACGCATACGCCCTTTTTGGCCAACCAAGGAAGCTTGCAAAGGAAATCTGCACTACAATGAAGTGTCACTTCCCCCCGGTCCAAAGGGCCATCTGAAAAAAGTGTAAAATCCAGAAAGGCAGGACAGGCCATGGAGAACTGGGAGCCTTGTTATGCTGATGGGAGGGATGTAAATTGCCAACAGACACTCGGGAGAAGTGTATGGTGCTTCCTGAAACATCTAAAAAACAAAGCAACAGAGCCTAGGGCACTTCCACTTATGGTCCTATAGCTTAGGGAAATTAAAATCAAAAAGACACAGCCACCCCAAAGTTTGGGACTGCTCTGTTTACAAGAACCTCGTTTACAGTACAAGTTCAACATCACAGAAAGTGAAAAATGGATAAAGAAGTTGTGGTATTTACTTACAAAGCAATATCACTCAGCAATGAAATCTATGTCATCAGGCCCTTAGCAGCACAATGAGTGGATTCAGGTACGATGATTCTAACTGAAATAAGTCACACAGAAAAAGAAACATCATAAGATATCAGTAATACACGGAATGTAAACTTGGCTACACAGGAACTGAATTACAGAACAGAACAGGGTCTCAAATTTAGAAAACCAACTTATGCTTGCTTAAGGGTAAAGGTGAGTTGGGGTGCTGCATAAAACCAGAGATTGAAATGAGCACAGATAAAGTTCCTTAAGCCAAATATGGAATAGACAAGAGCTACTCCTTGCTCAACGAAATGGACTCAACACCGCATATTAAACGCCTAAGAATGTACCTGACTAGTAAGTATCTTAAAACCTATGGATTGCTATGTCTCCAAAAGAGAATCAAGCGTGTGTACAGTGGCATAAACGCAGCAGTGATAGGATTGGAGAGGTTCGGTGAGCAAATGAAGACCCTTTGAAGTCATATTGCATGGTACCCATTCCACGGGTCTCAACTCTCCAGGTTTAAGGTATTCTTCCTTCAGCTAAAACATGCATGTGGAACCCAGAGTATGATCAACCGTGGGAACGGGAGACGTGTTCAAATATGTCTCAGTTTTCCTCCCCTGGTACTCGGGTGCAACATTCCAGACGCTTTACTAACACTCTCCCCACTTGGAGAGTCAGCGCCTTTAACCTCCTGTTTGGCCCAGTTTGCAATTTCTGCGGAAGATGAACAGGAATAGGGAGAACCAATGAGAGACTAGCTGGACGTGTCTGAACGGGCAAATTTAACTCTCATTTCCCACCAGGAAGAGGAATTAACCAAAGGCTCAGCATGCCGTGCCGGAACCAGATTAGGGCCTGAAGCCATCCTGCGGTGTTGCGGCCAGCTCACAAGAAAGTGAGTTGAAGAAAGGAGCTCAGGGGCACTGTAATTCACAAACCTGCAGAGTTATAAATGACAGCTATCGTCCAAAAATATACTGAAGTAAGGCTGCCAAGAGGACTTGAAAGCGGGGCAGAATTGCAGGAAACCGATTTCAGGAGGTAGACTGGAATTGCATTGAAAGCATAGGAAAAGAGGCAGAACGTCCACAATGATGCACTTGGCCAAAAAGGGCGTATGCGTTTTTTCCTGAATATATTCAGGAAAAAACGCATACGCCCTTTTTGGCCAACCAAGCAAGCTTGCAAAGGAAATCTGCACTACAATGAAGTCTCACTTCCCCCCAGTCAAAAGGGCCATCTGAAAAAAGTGTAAAATCCAGAAAGGCAGGACAGGCCATGGAGAACTGGGAGCCTTGTTATGCTGATGGGCGGGATGTAAATTGCCAACAGACACTCGGGAGAAGTGTATGGTGTTTCCTGAAACATCTAAAAAACACAGCAACAGAGCCTAGGGCACTTCCACTTATGGTCCTATAGCTTAGGAAAATTAAAATCAAAAAGACACAGCCACCCCAAAGTTTGGGACGCCTCTGTTTACAAGAACCTCGTTTACCGTACAAGTTCAACATCACAGAAAGTGAAAAATGGATAAAGAACTTGTGGTACTTACGTACAATGCAGTATCACTCAGCAATGAAATCTATGTCATCAGGCCCGTAGCAGCATAATGAGTGGATTCAGGTACGATGATTCTAACTGAAATAAGTCACACAGAAAAATAAATATCATAAGATATCACTAATACACGGAATGTAAACTTGGCTACACAGGAACTGAATTCCAAAACAGAACAGGGTCTCAAATTTAGAAAACCAACTTATGCTTGCTTAAGGGGAAAGGTGAGTTGGGGTGCTGCATAAAACCAGAGATTGAAATGAGCACAGATAAAGTTCCTTAAGCCAAATATGGAATAGACAAGAGCTACTCCTTGCTCAACGAAATGGACTCAACACCCCATATTAAACGCCTAAGAATGTACCTGACTAGTAAGTATCTTAAAACCTATGGATTGCTATGTCTCCGAAAGAGAATCAAGCGTGTGTACAGGGGCATAAACGCAGCAGTGATAGGATTGGAGAGGTTCGGTGAGCAAATGAAGACCCTTTGAAGTCATATTGCATGGTACCCATTCCACGGGTCTCAACTCTCCAGGTTTAAGGTATTCTTCCTTCAGCTAAAACATGCATGTGGAACCCAGAGTATGATCAACCATGTGAACGGCAGACGTGTTCAAATACGTCTCAGTTTTCGTACCCTGGTACTCGGGTGCAACATTCCAGACGCTTTACTAACACTCTCCCCACTTGGAGAGTCAGCGCCTTTAACCTCCTGTTTGGCCCAGTTTGCAATTTCTGCGGAAGATGAACAGGAATAGGGAGAACCAATGAGAGACTAGCTGGAGGTGTCTGAACGGGCAAATTTAACTCTCATTTCCCACCAGGAAGAGGAAATAACCAAAGGCTCAGCGTGCCGTGCCGGAACCAGATTAGGGCCTGAAGCCATCCTGCGGTGTTGCGGCCAGCTCACAAGAAAGCGAGTTGAAGAAAGGAGCTCAGGGGCACTGTAATGCACAAACCTGCAGAGTTATAAATGACAGCTATCGTCCAAAAATATACTGAAGTAAGGCTGCCAAGAGGACTTGAAAGCGGGGCAGAATTGCAGGAAACCGATTTCAGGAGGTAGACTGGAATTGCATTGAAAGCATAGGAAAAGAGGCGGAACGTCCACAATGATGCACTTGGCCAAAAAGGGCGTATGCGTTTTTTCCTGAATATATTCAGGAAAAAACGCATACGCCCCTTTTGGCCAACCAAGCAAGCTTGCAAAGGAAATCTGCACTACAATGAAGTCTCACTTCCCCCCGGTCAAAAGGGCCATCTGAAAAAAGTGTAAAATCCAGAAAGGCAGGACAGGCCATGGAGAACTGGGAGCCTTGTTATGCTGATGGGCGGGATGTAAATTGCCAACAGACACTCGGGAGAAGTGTATGGTGTTTCCTGAAACATCTAAAAAACACAGCAACAGAGCCTAGGGCACTTCCACTTATGGTCCTATAGCTTAGGAAAATTAAAATCAAAAAGACACAGCCACCCCAAAGTTTGGAACGGCTCTGTTTACAAGAACCTCGTTTACAGTACAAGTTCAACATCGCAGAAAGTGAAAAATGGATAAAGAAGTTGTGGTATTTACTTACAAAGCAATATCACTCAGCAATGAAATCTATGTCATCAGGCCCTTAGCAGCACAATGAGTGGATTCAGGTATGATGATTCTAACTGAAATAAGTCACACAGAAAAAGAAACATCATAAGATATCAGTAATACACGGAATGTAAACTTGGCTACACAGGAACTGAATTACAGAACAGAACAGGGTCTCAAATTTAGAAAACCAACTTATGCTTGCTTAAGGGGAAAGGTGAGTTGGGGTGCTGCATAAAACCGGAGATTGAAATGAGCACAGATAAAGTTCCTTAAGCCAAATATGGAATAGACAAGAGCTACTCCTTGCTCAATGAAATGGACTCAACACCACATATTAAACGCCTAAGAATGTACCTGACTAGTAAGTATCTTAAAACCTATGGATTGCTATGTCTCCGAAAGAGAATCAAGCATGTGTACAGGGGCATAAACGCAGCAGTGATAGGATTGGAGAGGTTCGGTGAGCAAATGAAGACCCTTTGAAGTCATATTTTATGGTACCCATTCCACGGGTTTCAACTACCCAGGTTTAAGGTATTCTTCCTTCAGCTAAAACATGCATGTGGAACCTAGAGTATGATCAACCATGTGATTGGGAGACGTGTTCAAATATGTCTCAGTTTTCGTACCCTGGTACTCGGGTGCAACATTCCAGATGCTTTACTAACACTCTCCCCACTTGGAGAGTCAGTGCCTTTAACATCCTGTTTGGCCCAGTTTGCAATTACTGCGGAAAATGAACAGGAATAGGGAGAACCAATGAGAGACTAGCTGGACGTGTCTGAACGGGCAAATTTAACTCTCATTTCCCACCAGGAAGAGGAATTAACCAAAGGCTCAGCGTGCCGTGCCGGAACCCGATTAGGGCCTGAAGCCATCCTGCGGTGTTGCGGCCAGCTCACAAGAAAGCGAGTTGAAGAAAGGAGCTCAGGGGCACTGTAATTCACAAACCTGCAGAGTTATAAATGACAGCTATCGTCCAAAAATATACTGAAGTAAGGCTGCCAAGAGGACTTGAAAGCGGGGCAGAATTGCAGGAAACCGATTTCAGAAGGTAGACTGGAATTGCATTGAAAGCATAGGAAAAGAGGCAGAACGTCCACAATGATGCACTTGGCCAAAAAGGGCGTATGCGTTTTTTCCTGAATATATTCAGGAAAAATCGCATACGCCCTTTTTGGCCAACCAAGCAAGCTTGCAAAGGAAATCTGCACTACAATGAAGTCTCACTTCCCCCCGGTCAAAAGGGCCATCTGAAAAAAGTGTAAAATCCAGAAAGGCAGGACAGGCCATGGAGAACTGGAAGCCTTGTTATGCTGATGGGCGGGATGTAAATTGCCAACAGACACTAGGGAGAAGTGTATGGTGTTTCCTGAAACATCTGAAAAACAAAGCAACACAGCCTAGGGCACTTCCACTTATGGTCCTATAGCTTAGGGAAATTAAAATCAAAAAGACACAGCACCCCAAAGTTTGGGACGCCTCTGTTTACAAGAACCTCGTTTACCGTACAAGTTCAGTATCACAGAAATTGAAAAATGGATAAAGAACTTGTGGTACTTACGTACAATGCAGTATCACTCAGCAATGAAATCTATGTCATCAGGCCCATAG
Organism: Pseudorca crassidens; assembly: GCF_039906515.1. NCBI lineage: Eukaryota > Metazoa > Chordata > Mammalia > Artiodactyla > Delphinidae > Pseudorca > Pseudorca crassidens. Next base: position 49,121 of record NW_027136337.1, on the reverse strand, counting down.
CAGCATAATGAGTGGATTCAGGTACGATGATTCTAACTGAAATAAGTCACACAGAAAAAGAAACATCATAAGATATCACTAATACATGCAATGTAAACTTGGCTACACAGGAACTGAATTCCAAAACAGAACAGGGTCTCAAATTTAGAAAACCAACTTATGCTTGCTTAAGGGGAAAGGTGAGTTGGGGTGCTGCATAAAACCAGAGATTGAAATGAGCACAGATAAAGTTCCTTAAGCCAAATATGGAATAGACAAGAGCTACTCCTTGCTCAACGAAATGGACTCAACACCCCATATTAAACGCCTAAGAATGTACCTGACTAGTAAGTATCTTAAAACCTATGGATTGCTACGTCTCCAAAAGAGAATCAAGCTTGTGTACAGGGGCATAAACGCAGCAGTGATAGGATTGGAGAGGTTCGGTGAGCAAATGAAGACCCTTTGAAGTCATATTGCATGGTACCCATTCCACGGGTCTCAACTCTCCAGGTTTAAGGTATTCTTCCTTCAGCTAAAACATGCATGTGGAACCCAGAGTATGTTCAACCGTGTGAACGGGAGACGTGTTCAACTATGTCTCAGTTTTCTTCCCCTGGTACTCAGGTGCAACATTCCAGAAGCTTTACTAACACTCTCCCCACTTGGAGAGCCAGTGCCTTTAACCTCCTGTTTGGCCCAGTTTGCAATTTCTGCGGAAGATGAACAGGAATAGGGAGAACCAATGAGAGACTAGCTGGAGGTGTCTGGACGGGCAAATTTAACTCTCATTTCCCACCAGGAAGAGGAAATAACCAAAGGCTCAGCGTGCCGTGCCGGAACCAGATTAGGGCCTGAAGCCATCCTGCGGTGTTGCGGCCAGCTCACAAGAAAGCGAGTTGAAGAAAGGAGCTCAGGGGCACTGTAATTCACAAACCTGCAGAGTTATAAATGACAGCTATCGTCCAAAAATATACTGAAGTGAGGCTGCCAAGAGGACTTGAAAGCGGGGCAGAATTGCAGGAAACCGATTTCAGGAGGTAGAGTGGAATTGCATTGAAAGCATAGGAAAAGAGGCAGAACGTCCACAATGATGCACTTGGCCAAAAAGGGCGTATGCGTTTTTTCCTGAATATATTCAGGAAAAAACGCATACGCCCTTTTTGGCCAACCAAGCAAGCTTGCAAAGGAAATCTGCACTACAATGAAGTCTCACTTCCCCCCGGTCAAAAGGGCCATCTGAAAAAAGTGTAAACTCCAGAAAGGCAGGACAGGCCATGGAGAACTGGGAGCCTTGTTATGCTGATGGGCGGGATGTAAATTGCAAACAGACACTCGGGAGAAATGTATGGTGTTTCCTGAAACATCTAAAAAAAAAAGCAACAGAGCCTAGGGCACTTCCACTTATGGTCCTATAGCTTAGGGAAATTAAAATCAAAAAGACACAGCCACCCCAATGTTTGGAACGGCTCTGTTTACAAGAACCGCGTTTACCGTACAAGTTCAACATCGCAGAAAGTGAAAAATGGATAAAGAAGTTGTGGTATTTACTTACAAAGCAATATCACTCAGCAATGAAATCTATGTCATCAGGCACTTAGCAGCACAATGAGTGGATTCAGGTATGATGATTCTAACTGAAATAAGTCACACAGAAAAAGAAACATCATAAGATATCAGTAATACACGGAATGTAAACTTGGCTACACAGGAACTGAATTACAGAACAGAACAGGGTCTCAAATTTAGAAAACGAACTTATGCTTGCTTAAGGGGAAAGGTGAGTTGGGGTACTGCATAAAACCAGAGATTGAAATGAGCACAGATAAAGTTCCTTAAGCCAAATATGGAATAGACAAGAGCTACTCCTTGCTCAACGAAATGGACTCAACACCCCATATTAAATGCCTAAGAATGTACCTGACTAGTAAGTATCTTAAAACCTATGGATTGCTATGTCTCTGAAAGAGAATCAAGCGTGTGTACAGGGGCATAAACGCAGCAGTGATAGGATTGGAGAGGTTCGGTGAGCAAATGAAGACCCTTTGAAGTCATATTGCATAGTACCCATTCCACGGGTTTCAACTACCCAGGTTTAAGGTATTCTTCCTTCAGCTAAAACATGCATGTGGAACCTAGAGTATGATCAACCATGTGATCGGGATACGTGTTCAAATATGTCTCAGTTTTCGTACCCTGTTACTCGGGTGCAACATTCCAGACGCTTTACTAACACTCTCCCGACTTGGAGAGTCAGTGCCCTTAACCTCCTGTTTGGCCCAGTTGGCAATTTCTGCGCAAGATGAACAGGAATAGCGAGAACCAATGAGAGACTAGCTAGAGGTGTCTGGACGGGCAAATTTAACTCTCATTTCCCACCAGGAAGAGGAATTAACCAAAGGCTCAGCGTGCCGTGCCGGAACCAGATTAGGGCCTGAAGCCATCCTGCGGTGTTGCGGCCAGCTCACAAGAAAGCGAGTTGAAGAAAGGAGCTCAGGGGCACTGTAATTCACAAACCTGCAGAGTTATAAATGACAGCTCTCGTCCAAAAATATACTGAAGTAAGGCTGCCAAGAGGACTTGAAAGCGGGGCAGAATTGCAGGAAACCGATTTCAGGAGGTAGACTGGAATTGCATTGAAAGCATAGGAAAAGAGGCAGAACGTCCACAATGATGCACCTGGCCAAAAAGGGCGTATGCGTTTTTTCCTGAATATATTCAGGAAAAAACGCATACGCCCTTTTTGGCCAACCAAGCAAGCTTGCAAAGGAAATCTGCACTACAATGAAGTCTCACTTCCCCCCGGTCAAAAGGGCCATCTGAAAAAAGTGTAAAATCCAGAAAGGCAGGACAGGCCATGGAGAACTGGGAGCCTTGTTATGCTGATGGGCGGGATGTAAATTGCCAACAGACACTCGGGAGAAGTGTATGGTGTTTCCTGAAACATCTAAAAAACACAGCAACAGAGCCTAGGGCACTTCCACTTATGGTCCTATAGCTTAGGGAAATTAAAATCAAAAAGACACAGCCACCCCAAAGTTTGGGACGCCTCTGTTTACAAGAACCTCGTTTACCGTACAAGTTCAACATCACAGAAAGTGAAAAATGGATAAAGAACTTGTGGTACTTACGTACAATGCAGTATCACTCAGCAATGAAATCTATGTCATCAGGCCCGTAGCAGCATAATGAGTGGATTCAGGTACGATGATTCTAACTGAAATAAGTCACACAGAAAAAGAAACATCATAAGATATCACTAATACACGGAATGTAAACTTGGCTACACAGGAACTGAATTCCAAAACAGAACAGGGTCTCAAATTTAGAAAACCAACTTATGCTTGCTTAAGAGGAAAGGTGAGTTGGGGTGCTGCATAAAACCAGAGATTGAAATGAGCACAGATAAAGTTCCTTAAGCCAAATATGGAATAGACAAGAGCTACTCCTTGCTCAACGAAATGGACTCAACACCCCATATTAAACGCCTAAGAATGTACCTGACTAGTAAGTATCTTAAAACCTATGGATTGCTATGTCTCCAATAGAGAATCAAGCATGCGTACAGGGGCATAAACGCAGCAGTGATAGGATTGGAGAGGTTCGGTGAGCAAATGAAGACCCTTTGAAGTCATATTGCATGGTACCCATTCCACGGGTCTCAACTCTCCAGGTTTAAGGTATTCTTCCTTCAGCTAAATCATGCATGTGGAACCCAGAGTATGATCAACCGTGTGAATGGGAGACGTGTTCAAATATGTCTCAGGTTTCCTCCCCTGGTACTCGGGTGCAACATTCCAGAAGCTTTACTAACACTCTCCCCACTTGGAGAGTCAGCGCCTTTAACCTCCTGTTTGGCCCAGTTTGCAATTTCTGCGGAAGATGAACAGGAATAGGGAGAACCAATGAGAGACTAGCTGGAGGTGTCTGGACGGGCAAATTTAATTCTCATTTCCCACCAGGAAGAGGAAATAACCAAAGGCTCAGCGTGCCGTGCCAGAACCAGATTAGGGCCTGAAGCCATCCTGCGGTGTTGCGGCCAGCTCACAAGAAAGCCAGTTGAAGAAAGTAGCTCATGGGCACTGTAATGCACAAACCTGCAGAGTTATAAATGACAGCTATCGTCCAAAAATATACTGAAGTAAGGCTGCCAAGAGGACTTGAAAGCGGGGCAGAATTGCAGGAAACCGATTTCAGGAGGTAGACTGGAATTGCATTGAAAGCATAGGAAAAGAGGCAGAACGTCCACAATGATGCACTTGGCCAAAAAGGGCGTATGCGTTTTTTCCTGAATATATTCAGGAAAAAACGCATACGCCCTTTTTGGCCAACCAAGCAAGCTTGCAAAGGAAATCTGCACTACAATGAAGTCTCACTTCCCCCCGGTCAAAAGGGCCATCTGAAAAAAGTGTAAAATCCAGAAAGTCAGGACAGGCCATGGAGAACTGGGAGCCTTGTTATGCTGATGGGCGGGATGTAAATTGCCAACAGACACTCGGGAGAAGTGTATGGTGTTTCCTGAAACATCTAAGAAACAAAGCAACAGAGCCTAGGGCACTTCCACTTATGGTCCTATAGCTTAGGGAAATTAAAATCAAAAAGACACAGCCACCCCAAAGTTTGGGACGCCTCTGTTTACAAGAACCTCGTTTACCGTTCAAGTTCAATATCACAGAAACTGAAAAATGGATAAAGAACTTGTGGTACTTACGTACAATGCAGTATCACTCAGCAATGAAATCTATGTCATCAGGCCCGTAGCAGCATAATGAGTGGATTCAGGTACGATGATTCTAACTGAAATAAGTCACACAGAAAAAGAAACATCATAAGATATCACTAATACACGGAATGTAAACTTGGCTACACAGGAACTGAATTCCAAAACAGAACAGGGTCTCAAATTTAGAAAAGCAACATATGCTTGCTTAAGGGGAAAGGTGAGTTGGGGTGCTGCATAAAACCAGAGATTGAAATGAGCACAGATAAAGTTCCTTAAGCCAAATATGGAATAGACAAGAGCTACTCCTTGCTCAACGAAATGGACTCAACACCCCATATTAAACGCCTAAGAATGTACCTGACTAGTAAGTATCTTAAAACCTATGGATTGCTATGTCTCCAAAAGAGAATCAAGCGTGTGTACAGGGGCATAAACGCAGCAGTGATAGGATTGGAGAGGTTCGGTGAGCAAATGAAGACCCTTTGAAGTCATATTGCATGGTACCCATTCCACGGGTTTCAACTACCCAGGTTTAAGGTATTCTTCCTTCAGCTAAAACATGCATGGGGAACACAGAGTATGATCAACCATGTGAACGGGAGACGTGTTCAAATATGTCTCAGTTTTCATACCCTGGTACTCGGGTGCAACATTCCAGACGCTTTACTAACACTCTCCCGACTTGGAGAGTCAGTCCCTTTAACCTCCTGTTTGGCCCAGTTTGCAATTTCTGCGGAAGATGAACAGGAATAGGGAGAACCAATGAGAGACTAGCTGGAGGTGTCTGGACGGGGAAATTTAACTCTCATTTCCCACCAGGAAGAGGAATTAACCAAAGGCTCAGCGTGCCGTGCTGGAACCAGATTAGGGCCTGAAGCCATCCTGCGGTGTTGTGGCCAGCTCACAAGAAAGCAAGTTGAAGAAAGGAGCTCAGGGGCACTGTAATTCACAAACCTGCAGAGTTATAAATGACAGCTATCGTCCAAAAATATACTGAAGTAAGGCTGCCAAGAGGACTTGAAAGCGGGGCAGAATTGCAGGAAACCGATTTCAGGAGGTAGACTGGAATTGCATTGAAAGCATAGGAAAAGAGGCAGAACGTCCACAATGATGCACTTGGCCAAAAAGGGCGTATGCGTTTTTTCCTGAATATATTCAGGAAAAAACGCATACGCCCTTTTTGGCCAACCAAGCAAGCTTGCAAAGGAAATCTGCACTACAATGAAGTCTCACTTCCCCCCAGTCAAAAGGGCCATCTGAAAAAAGTGTAAAATCCAGAAAGGCAGGACAGGCCATGGAGAACTGGGAGCCTTGTTATGCTGATGGGCGGGATGTAAATTGCCAACAGACACTCCGGAGGAGTGTATGGTGTTTCCTGAAACATCTAAGAAACAAAGCAACAGAGCCTAGGGCATTTCCACTTATGGTCCTATAGCTTAGGGAAATTAAAATCAAAAAGACACAGTCACCCCAAAGTTTGGGATGCCTCTGTTTACAAGAACCTCGTTTACCGTACAAGTTCAGTATCACAGAAAGTGAAAAATGGATAAAGAACTTGTGGTACTTACGTACAATGCAGTATCACTCAGCAATGAAATCTATGTCATCAGGCCCGTAGCAGCATAATGAGTGGATTCAGGTATGATGATTCTAACTGAAATAAGTCACACAGAAAAAGAAACATCATAAGATATCACTAATAAACGGAATGTAAACTTGGCTACACAGGAACTGAATTACAGAACAGAACAGGGTCTCAAATTTAGAAAACCAACTTATGCTTGCTTAAGGGGAAAGGTGAGTTGGGGTGCTGCATAAAACCAGAGATTGAAATGAGCACAGATAAAGTTCCTTAAGCCAAATATGGAATAGACAAGAGCTACTACTTGCTCAACAAAATGGACTCAACACCGCATATTAAACGCCTAAGAATGTACCTGACTAGTAATATCTTAAAACCAATGGATTGCTATGTCTCCGGAAGAGAATCAAGCATGTGTACAGGGGCATAAACGCAGCAGTGATAGGATTGGAGAGGTTCGGTGAGCAAATGAAGACCCTTTGAAGTCATATTGCATGGTACCCATTACACGGGTCTCACTGTCCAGGTTGAAGGTATTCTTCCTTCAGCTAAAACATGCATGTGGATCCTAGAGTATGCTCAACCATGTGATCGGGAGACGTGTTCAAATATGTCTGAGTTTTCGTACGCTGGTACTCGGGTGCAACATTCCAGACGTTTTACTAACACTCTCCCGACTTGGAGAGTCAGTGCCTTTAACCTCCTGTTTGGCCCAGTTTGCAATTTCTGCGGAAGATGAACAGGAATAGCGAGAACCAATGAGAGACTAGCTGGAGGTGTCTGGACGGGCGAATTTAACTCTCATTTCCCACCAGGAAGAGGAATTAACCAAAGGCTCAGCGTGCCGTGCCGGAACCAGATTAGGGCCTGAAGCCATCCTGCGGTGTTGCGGCCAGGTCACAAGAAAGCGAGTTGAAGAAAGGAGCTCAGGGGCACTGTAATTCACAAACCTGCAGAGTTATAAATGACAGCTATCGTCCAAAAATATACTGAAGTAAGGCTGCCAAGAGGACTTGAAAGCGGGGCAGAATTGCAGGAAACCGATTTCAGAAGGTAGACTGGAATTGCATTGAAAGCATAGGAAAAGAGGCAGAACGTCCACAATGATGCACTTGGCCAAAAAGGGCGTATGTGTTTTTTCCTGAATATATTCAGGAAAAAACGAATACGCCCTTTTTGGCCAACCAAGCAAGCTTGCAAAGGAAATCTGCACTACAATGAAGTCTCACTTCCCCCCGGTCAAAAGGGCCATCTGAAAAAAGTGTAAAATCCAGAAAGGCAGGACAGGCCATGGAGAACTGGGAGCCTTGTTATGCTGATGGGCGGGATGTAAATTGCCAACAGACACTCGGGAGAAGTGTACGGTGTTTCCTGAAACATCTAAAAAACAAAGCAACAGAGCCTAGGGCACTTCCACTTATGGTCCTATAGCTTAGGGAAATTAAAATCAAAAAGACACAGCCACCCCAAAGTTTGGGATGGCTCTGTTTACAAGAACCTCGTTTACAGTACAAGTTCAACATCGCAGAAAGTGAAAAATGGATAAAGAAGTTGTGGTATTTACTTACAAAGCAATATCACTCAGCAATGAAATCTATGTCATCAGGCCCTTAGCAGCACAATGAGTGGATTCAGGTATGATGATTCTAAATCAAATAAGTCACACAGAAAAAGAAACATCATAAGGTATCAGTAATACACGGAATGTAAACTTGGCTACACAGGAACTGAATTACAGAACAGAACAGGGTCTCAAATTTAGAAAACCAACTTATGCTTGCTTAAGGGGAAAGGTGAGTTGGGGTGCTGCATAAAACCAGAGATTGAAATGAGCACAGATAAAGTTCCTTAAGCCAAATATGGAATAGACAAGAGCTACTCCTTGCTCAACGAAATGGACTCAACACCGCATATTAAACACCTAAGAATGTACCTGACTAGTAAGTATCTTAAAACCTATGGATTGCTATGTCGCCAAAAGAGAATCAAGCATGTGTACAGGGGCATAAACGCAGCAGTGATAGGATTGGAGAGGTTCGGTGAGCAAATGAAGACCCTTTGAAGTCATATTGCATGGTACCCATTTCACGGGTTTCAACTACCCAGGTTTAAGGTATTCTTCCTTCAGCTAAAACATGCATGTGGAACCTAGAGTATGATCAACCATGTGATCGGGAGACGTGTTCAAATATGTCTCAGTTTTCGTACCCTGGTTCTCGGGTGCAACATTCCAGACACTTTACTAACACTCTCCCGACTTGGACAGTCAGTCCCTTTAACCTCCTGTTTGGCCCAGTTTGCAAATTCTGCGGAAGATGAACAGGAATAGCGAGAACCAATGAGAGACTAGCTGGAGGTGTCTGGACGGGAAAATTTAACTCTCATTTCCCACCAGGAAGAGGAAATAACCAAAGGCTCAGCGTGCCGTGCCAGAACCAGATTAGGGCCTGAAGCCATCCTGCGGTGTTGCGGCCAGCTCACAAGAAAGCGAGTTGAAGAAAGGAGCTCAGGGGCACTGTAATGCACAAACCTGCAGAGTTATAAATGACAGCTATCGTCCAAAAATATACTGAAGTAAGGCTGCCAAGAGGACTTGAAAGTGGGGCAGAATTGCAGGAAACCGATTTCAGGAGGTAAACTGGAATTGCATTGAAAGCATAGGAAAAGAGGCAGAGCGTCCACAATGATGCACTTGGCCAAAAAGTGCATATGCATTTTTTCTTGAATATATTCAGGAAAAAACGCATACGCTCTTTTTGGCCAACCAAGCAAGCTTGCAAAGCAAATCTGCACTACAATGAAGTCTCACTTCCCCCCGGTCAAAAGGGCCATCTGAAAAAAGTGTAAAATCCAGAAAGGCAGGACAGGCCATAGAGAACTGGGAGCCTTGTTTTGCTGAAGGGCGGGATGTAAATTGCCAACAGACACTCGGGAGAAGTGTATGGTGTTTCCTGAAACATCTAAAAAACAAAGCAACAGAGCCTAGGGCACTTCCACTTATGGTCCTATAGCTTAGGGAAATTAAAATCAAAAAGACACAGCCACCCCAAAGTTTGGGACGCCTCTGTTTACAAGAACCTCATTTACTGTACAAGCTCAGTATCACAGAAAGTGAAAAATGGATAAAGAACTTGTGGTACTTACGTACAATGCAGTATCACTCAGCAATGAAATCTATGTCATCAGGCCCGTAGCAGCATAATGAGTGGATTCAGGTACGATGATTCTAACTGAAATAAGTCACACAGAAAAAGAAACATCATAAGATATCACTAATACACGGAATGTAAACTTGGCTACACAGGAACTGAATTACAGAACAGAACAAGGTCTCTAATTTAGAAAACCAAATTATGCTTGCTTAAGGGGAAAGGTGAGTTGGGGTGCTACATAAAAACAGAGATTGAAATGAGCACAGATAAAGTTCCTTAAGCCAAATATGGAATAGACAAGAGCTACTCCTTGCTCAACGAAATGGACTCAACACCGCATATTAAACACCTAAGAATGTACCTGACTAGAAGGTATCTTAAAACCTATGGATTGCTATGTCTCCAAAAGAGAATCAAGGATGTGTACAGGGGCATAAACGCAGCAGTGATAGGATTGGAGAGGTTCGGTGAGCAAATGAAGACCCTTTGAAGTCATATTGCATGGTACCCATTCCACGGGTCTCAACTCTCCAGGTTTAAGGTATTCTTCCTTCAGCTAAAACATGCATGTGTAACCTAGAGTATGATCAACCATGTGATCGGGAGACGTGTTCAAATATGTCTCAGTTTTCGTACCCTGGTACTCGGGTGCAACATTCCAGACGCTTTACTAACACTCTCCCGACTTGGAGAGTCAGTCCCTTTAACCTCCTGTTTGGCCCAGTTTGCAATTTCTGCGGAAGATGAACAGGAATAGCGAGAACCAATGAGAGACTAGCTGGAGGTGTCTGGACGGGCAAATTAACTCTCATTTCCCACCAGGAAGAGGAAATAACCAAAGGCTCAGCGTGCCATGCCAGAACCAGATTAGGGCCTGAAGCCATCCTGCGGTGTTGCGGCCAGCTCACAAGAAAGCCAGTTGAAGAAAGTAGCTCAGGGGCACTGTAATGCACAAACCTGCAGAGTTATAAATGACAGCTATCGTCCAAAAATATACTGAAGTAAGGCTGCCAAGAGGACTTGAAAGTGGGGCAGAATTGCAGGAAACCGATTTCAGGAGGTAGACTGGAATTGCATTGAAAGCATAGGAAAAGAGGCAGAACGTCCACAATGATGCACTTGGCCAAAAAGGGCGTATGCGTTTTTTCCTGAATATATTCAGGAAAAAACGCATACGCCCTCTTTGGCCAACCAAGCAAGCTTGCAAAGGAAATCTGCACTACAATGAAGTCTCACTTCCCCCCGGTCAAAAGGGCCATCTGAAAAAAGTGTAAAATCCAGAAAGGCAGAACAGGCCATGGAGAACTGGGAGCCTTGTTATGCTGATGGGCGGGATGTAAATTGCCAACAGACACTCGGGAGAAGTGTATGGTGTTTCCTGAAACATCTAAGAAACAAAGCAACAGAGCCTAGGGCACTTCCACTTATGGTCCTATAGCTTAGGGAAATTAAAATCAAAAAGACACAGCCACCCCAAAGTTTGGGACGCCTCTGTTTACAAGAACCTCATTTACCGTTCAAGTTCAATATCACAGAAACTGAAAAATGGATAAAGAACTTGTGGTACTTACGTACAATGCAGTATCACTCAGCAATGAAATCTATGTCATCAGGCCCGTAGCAGCATAATGAGTGGATTCAGGTACGATGATTCTAACTGAAATAAGTCACACAGAAAAAGAAACATCATAAGATATCACTAATACACGGAATGTAAACTTGGCTACACAGGAACTGAATTCCAAAACAGAACAGGGTCTCAAATTTAGAAAAGCAACATATGCTTGCTTAAGGGGAAAGGTGAGTTGGGGTGCTGCATAAAACCAGAGATTGAAATGAGCACAGATAAAGTTCCTTAAGCCAAATATGGAATAGACAAGAGCTACTCCTTGCTCAAAGAAATGGACTCAACACCCCATATTAAACGCCTAAGAATGTACCTGACTAGTAAGTATCTTAAAACCTATGGATTGCTATGTCTCCGAAAGAGAATCAAGTGTGTGTACAGGGGCATAAACGCAGCAGTGATAGGATTGGAGAGGTTCGGTGAGCAAATGAAGACCCTTTGAAGTCATATTGCATGGTACCCATTCCACGGGTTTCAACTACCCAGGTTTAAGGTATTCTTCCTTCAGCTAAAACATGCATGGGGAACACAGAGTATGATCAACCATGTGAACGGGAGACGTGTTCAAATATGTCTCAGTTTTCATACCCTGGTACTCGGGTGCAAGATTCCAGACGCTTTACTAACACTCTCCCGACTTGGAGAGTCAGTCCCTTTAACCTCCTGTTTGGCCCAGTTTGCAATTTCTGCGGAAGATGAACAGGAATAGGGAGAACCAATGAGAGACTAGCTGGAGGTGTCTGGACGGGGAAATTTAACTCTCATTTCCCACCAGGAAGAGGAATTAACCAAAGGCTCAGCGTGCCGTGCTGGAAGCAGATTAGGGCCTGAAGCCATCCTGCGGTGTTGTGGCCAGCTCACAAGAAAGCAAGTTGAAGAAAGGAGCTCAGGGGCACTGTAATTCACAAACCTGCAGAGTTATAAATGACAGCTATCGTCCAAAAATATACTGAAGTAAGGCTGCCAAGAGGACTTGAAAGCGGGGCAGAATTGCAGGAAACCGATTTCAGGAGGTAGACTGGAATTGCATTGAAAGCATAGGAAAAGAGGCAGAACGTCCACAATGATGCACTTGGCCAAAAAGGGCGTATGCGTTTTTTCCTGAATATATTCAGGAAAAAACGCATACGCCCTTTTTGGCCAACCAAGCAAGCTTGCAAAGGAAATCTGCACTACAATGAAGTCTCACTTCCACCCAGTCAAAAGGGCCATCTGAAAAAAGTGTAAAATCCAGAAAGGCAGGACAGGCCATGGAGAACTGGGAGCCTTGTTATGCTGATGGGCGGGATGTAAATTGCCAACAGACACTCCGGAGGAGTGTATGGTGTTTCCTGAAACATCTAAGAAACAAAGCAACAGAGCCTAGGGCACTTCCACTTATGGTCCTATAGCTTAGGGAAATTAAAATCAAAAAGACACAGCCACCCCAAAGTTTGGGACGCCTCTGTTTACAAGAACCTCGTTTACCGTACAAGTTCAATATCACAGAAAGTGAAAAATGGATAAAGAACTTGTGGTACTTACGTACAATGCAGTATCACTCAGCAATGAAATCTATGTCATCAGGCCCGTAGCAGCATAATGAGTGGATTCAGGTATGATGATTCTAACTGAAATAAGTCACACAGAAAAAGAAACATCATAAGATATCACTAATAAACGGAATGCAAACTTGGTTACACAGGAACTGAATTACAGAACAGAACAGGGTCTCAAATTTAGAAAACCAACTTATGCTTGCTTAAGGGGAAAGGTGAGTTGGGGTGCTGCATAAAACCAGAGATTGAAATGAGCACAGATAAAGTTCCTTAAGCCAAATATGGAATAGACAAGAGCTACTACTTGCTCAACAAAATGGACTCAACACCGCATATTAAACGCCTAAGAATGTACCTGACTAGTAATATCTTAAAACCTATGGATTGCTATGTCTCCGGAAGAGAATCAAGCATGTGTACAGGGGCATAAACGCAGCAGTGATAGGATTGGAGAGGTTCGGTGAGCAAATGAAGACCCTTTGAAGTCATATTGCATGGTACCCATTCCAAGGGTTTCAACTACCCAGGTTTAAGGTATTCTTCCTTCAGCTAAAACATGCATGTGGAACCCAGAGTATGATCAACCATGTGATCGGGAGACGTGTTCAAATATGTCTCAGTTTTCGTACCCTGGTACTCGGGTGCAACATTCCAGACGCTTTACTAACACTCTCCCGACTTGGAGAGTCAGTCCCTTTAACCTCCTGTTTGGCCCAGTTTGCAATTTCTGCGGAAGATGAACAGGAATAGGGAGAACCAATGAGAGACTAGCTGGAGGTGTCTGGACGGGCAAATTTAACTCTCATTTCCCACCAGGAAGAGGAATTAACCAAAGGCTCAGCGTGCCATGCCGGAACCAGATTAGGGCCTGAAGCCATCCTGCGGTGTTGCGGCCAGGTCACAAGAAAGCGAGTTGAAGAAAGGAGCTCAGGGGCACTGTAATGCACAAACATGCAGAGTTATAAATGACAGCTATCGTCCAAAAATATACTGAAGTAAGGCTGCCAAGAGGACTTGAAAGCGGGGCAGAATTGCAGGAAACCGATTTCAGGAGGTAGACTGGAATTGCATTGAAAGCATAGGAAAAGAGGCAGAGCGTCCACAATGATGAACTTGGCCAAAAAGTGCGTATGCATTTTTTCCTGAATATATTCAGGAAAAAACGCATACGCCCTTTTTGGCCAACCAAGCAAGCTTGCAAAGGAAATCTGCACTACAATGAAGTCTCACTTCCCCCCGGTCAAAAGGGCCATCTGAAAAAAGTGTAAAATCCAGAAAGGCAGGACAGGCCATGGAGAACTGGGAGCCTTGTTATGCTGATGGGCGGGATGTAAATTGCCAACAGACACTCGGGAGAAGTGTATGGTGTTTCCTGAAACATCTAAAAAACAAAGCAACAGAGCCTAGGGCACTTCCACTTATGGTCCTATAGCTTAGGGAAATTAAAATCAAAAAGACACAGCCACCCCAAAGTTTGGAACGCCTCTGTTTACAAGAACCTCGTTTACAGTACAAGTTCAACATCGCAGAAAGTGAAAAATGGATAAAGAAGTGGTGGTATTTACTTACAAAGCAATATCACTCAGCAATGAAATCTATGTCATCAGGCCCTTAGCAGCACAATGAGTGGATTCAGGTACGATGATTCTAACTGAAATAAGTCACACAGAAAAAGAAACATCATAAGATATCAGTAATACACGGAATGTAAACTTGGCTACACAGGAACTGAATTACAGAACAGAACAGGGTCTCAAATTTAGAAAACCAACTTATGCTTGCTTAAGGGGAAAGGTGAGTTGGGGTGCTGCATAAAACCAGAGATTGAAATGAGCACAGATAAAGTTCCTTAAGCCAAATATGGAATAGACAAGAGCTACTCATTGCTCAACGAAATGGACTCAACACCCCATATTAAACGCCTAAGAATGTACCTGACTAGTAAGTATCTTAAAACCTATGGATTGCTATGTCTCCAAAAGAGAATCAAGCGTGTGTACAGGGGCATAAACGCAGCAGTGATAGGATTGGAGAGGTTCGGTGAGCAAATGAAGACCCTTTGAAGTCATATTGCATGGTACCCATTCCACGGGTCTCAACTCTCCAGGTTTAAGGTATTCTTCCTTCAGCTAAAACATGCATGTGGAACCCAGGGTATGATCAACCATGTGAACGGGAGACGTGTTCAAATATGTCTCAGTTTTCCTCCCCTGGTACTCGGGTGCAACATTCCAGACGCTTTTCTAACACTCTCCCCACTTGGAGAGTCAGCGCCTTTAACCTCCTGTTTGGCCAAGTTTGCAATTTCTGCGGAAGATGAACAGGAATAGGGAGAACCAATGAGAGACTAGCTGGAGGTGTCTGGACGGGCAAATTTAACTCTCATTTCCCACCAGGAAGAGGAAATAACCAAATGCTCAGCGTGCCGTGCCGGAAACAGATTAGGGCCTGAAGCCATCCTGCGGTGCTGCGGCCAGCTCAAAAGAAAGCGAGTTGAAGAAAGGAGCTCAGGGGCACTGTAATTCACAAACCTGCAGAGTTATAAATGACAGCTATCGTCCAAAAATATACTGAAGTAAGGCTGCCAAGAGGACTTGAAAGCGGGGCAGAATTGCAGGAAACCGATTTCAGGAGGTAGACTGGAATTGCATTGAAAGCATAGGAAAAGAGGCAGAACGTCCACAATGATGCACTTGGCCAAAAAGGGCGTATGCATTTTTTCCTGAATATATTCAGGAAAACACGCATACGCCCTTTTTGGCCAACCAAGCAAGCTTGCAAAGGAAATCTGCACTACAATGAAGTCTCACTTCCCCCCAGTCAAAAGGGCCATCTGAAAAAAGTGTAAAATCCAGAAAGGCAGGACAGGCCATGGAGAACTGGGAGCCTTGTTATGCTGATGGGCGGGATGTAAATTGCCAACAGACACTCGGGAGGAGTGTATGGTGTTTCCTGAAACATCTAAAAAACAAAGCAACAGAGCCTAGGGCACTTCCACTTATGGTCCTATAGCTTAGGGAAATTAAAATCAAAAAGACACAGCCACCCCAAAGTTTGGGACGCCTCTGTTTACAAGAACCTCGATTACCGTACAAGTTCAACATCACAGAAAGTGAAAAATGGATAAAGAACTTGTGGAACTTACGAACAATGCAGTATCACTCAGCAATGAAATCTCTGTCACCAGGCCCGTAGCAGCATAATGAGTGGATTCAGGTACGATGATTCTAACTGAAATAAGTCACACAGAAAAAGAAACATCATAAGATATCAGTAATACACGGAATGTAAACTTGGCTACACAGGAACTGAATTCCAAAACAGAACAGGGTCTCAAATTTAGAAAACCAACTTATGCTTGCTTAAGGGGAAAGGTGAGTTGGGGTGCTGCATAAAACCAGAGATTGAAATGAGCACAGATAAAGTTCCTTAAGCCAAATATGGAATAGACAAGAGCTACTCCTTGCTCAACGAAATGGACTCAACACCCCATATTAAACGCCTAAGAATGTAACTGACTAGTAAGTATCTTAAAACCTATGGATTGCTATGTCTCCAAAAGAGAATCAAGCGTGTGTACAGGGGCAAAAACGCAGCAGTGATAGGATTGGAGAGGTTCGGTGAGCAAATGAAGACCCTTTGAAGTCATATTGCATGGTACCCATTCCACGGGTCTCAACTCTCCAGGTTTAAGGTATTCTTCCTTCAGCTAAAACATGCATGTGGAACCCAGAGTATGATCAACCATGTGAACGGGACACGTGTTCAAATATGTCTCAGTTTTCCTCCCCTGGTACTCGGGTGCAACATTCCAGACGCTTTAATAACACTCTCCCCACTTGGAGAGTCAGCGCCTTTAACCTCCTGTTTGGCCCAGTTTGCCATTTCTGCGGAAGATGAACAGGAATAGGGAGAACCAATGAGAGACTAGCTGGATGTGTCTGGACGGGCAAATTTAACTCTCATTTCCCACCAGGAAGAGGAAATAACCAAAGGCTCAGCGTGCCGTGCCGGAACCAGATTAGGGCCTGAAGCCATCCTGCGGTGTTGCGGCCAGGTCACAAGAAAGCGAGTTGAAGAAAGGAGCTCAGGGGCACTGTAATGCACAAACCTGCAGAGTTATAAATGACAGCTATCGTCCAAAAATATACTGAAGTAAGGCTGCCAAGAGGACTTGAAAGCGGGGCAGAATTGCAGGAAACCGATTTCAGGAGGTAGACTGGAATTGCATTGAAAGCATAGGAAAAGAGGCAGAACGTCCACAATGATGCACTTGGCCAAAAAGGGCGTATGCGTTTTTTCCTGAATATATTCAGGAAAAAACGCATACGCCCTTTTTGGCCAACCAAGCAAGCTTGCAAAGGAAATCTGCACTACAATGAAGTCTCACTTCCCCCCGGTCAAAAGGGCCATCTGAAAAAAGTGTAAAATGCAGAAAGGCAGGACAGGCCATGGAGAACTGGGAGCCTTGTTATGCTGATGGGCGGGATGTAAATTGCCAACAGACACTCGGGAGAAGTGTATGGTGTTTCCTGAAACATCTAAAAAACAAAGCAACAAAGCCTAGGGCACTTCCACTTATGGTCCTATAGCTTAGGGAAATTAAAATCAAAAAGACACAGCCACCCCAAAGGTCTGAACGGCTCTGTTTACAAGAACCTCGTTTACAGTACAAGTTCAACATCGCAGAAAGTGAAAAATGGATAAAGAAGTTGTGGTATTTACTTACAAAGCAATATCACTCAGCAATGAAATCTATGTCATCAGGCCCTTAGCAGCACAATGAGTGGATTCAGGTAGGATGATTCTAACTGAAATAAGTCACACAGAAAAAGAAACATCATAAGATATCAGTAATACACGGAATGTAAACTTGGCTACACAGGAACTGAATTACAAAACAGAACAGGGTCTCAAATTTAGAAAACCAACTTATGCTTGCTTAAGGGGAAAGGTGAGTTGGGGTGCTGCATAAAACCAGAGATTGAAATGAGCACAGATAAAGTTCCTTAAGCCAAATATGGAATAGACAAGAGCTACTCCTTGCTCAACGAAATGGACTCAACACCGCATATTAAACGCCTAAGAATGTACCTGACTAGTAAGTATCTTAAAACCTATGGATTGCTATGTCTCTGAAAGAGAATCAAGCGTGTGTACAGGGGCATAAACGCAGCAGTGATAGGATTGGAGAGGTTCGGTGAGCAAATGAAGACCCTTTGAAGTCATATTGCATGGTACCCATTCCACGGGTCTCAACTCTCCAGGTTTAAGGTATTCTTCCTTCAGCTAAAACATGCATGTGGAACCCAGAGTATGATCAACCGTGTGAACGGGAGACGTGTTCAAATATGTCTCAGTTTTCCTCCCCTGGTACTCGGGTGCAATATTCCAGACGCTTTACTAACACTCTCCCCACTTGGAGAGTCAGCACCTTTAAACTCCTGTTTGGCCCAGTTTTCAATTTCTGCGGAAGATGAACAGGAATAGCGAGAAACAATGAGAGACTAGCTGGAGGTGTCTGGACGGGCAAATTTAACTCTCATTTCTCACCAGGAAGAGGAAATAACCAAAGGCTCAGCGTGCTGTGCCGGAACCAGATTAGGGCCTGAAGCCATCCTGCGGTGTTGCGGCCAGCTCACAAGAAAGCGAGTTGAAGAAAGGAGCTCAGGGCCACTGTAATTCACAAACCTGCAGAGATATAAATGACAGCTATCGTCCAAAAATATACTGAAGTAAGGCTGCCAAGAGGACTTGAAAGCGGGGCAGAATTGCAGGAAACCGATTTCAGGAGGTAGACTGGAATTGCATTGAAAGCATAGGAAAAGAGGCAGAACGTCCACAATGATGCACTTGGCCAAAAAGGGCGTATGCGTTTTTTCCTGAATATATTCAGGAAAAAACGCATACGCCCTTTTTGGCCAACCAAGCAAGCTTGCAAAGGAAATCTGCACTACAATGAAGTCTCACTTCCCCCCGGTCAAAAGGGCCATCTGAAAAAAGTGTAAAATCCAGAAAGTCAGGACAGGCCATGGAGAACTGGGAGCCTTGTTATGCTTATGGGCGGGATATAAATTGCCAAAAGACACTCGGGAGAAGTGTATGGTGTTTCCTGAAATATCTAAAAAACAAAGCAACAGAGCCTAGGGCACTTCCACTTATGGTCCTATAACTTAGGGAAATTAAAATAAAAAAGACAGAGCACCCCAAAGTTTGGGACGCCTCTGTTTACAAGAACCTCGTTTACCGTACAAGTTCAATATCACAGAAAGTGAAAAATGGATAAAGAACTTGTGGTACTTACGTACAATGCAGTATCACTCAGCAATGAAATCTATGTCATCAGGCCCGTAGCAGCATAATGAGTGGATTCAGGTACGATGATTCTACCTGAAATAAGTCACACAGAAAAAGAAACATCATAAGATATCACTAATACACGGAATGTAAACTTGGCTACACAGGAACTGAATTCCAAAACAGAATAGGGTCTCAAATTTAGAAAACCAACTTATGCTTGCTTAAGGGGAAAGGTGAGTTGGGGTGCTGCATAAAACCAGAGATTGAAATGAGCACAGATAAAGTTCCTTAAGCCAAATATGGAATAGACAAGAGCTACTCCTTGCTCAACGAAATGGACTCAACACCCCATATTAAACGCCTAAGAATGTACCTGACTAGTAAGTATCTTAAAACCTATGGATTGCTATGTCTCCGAAAGCGAATCAAGCATGTGTACAGGGGCATAAACGCAGCAGTGATAGGATTGGAGCGGTTCGGTGAGCAAATGAAGACCCTTTGAAGTCATATTGCATGGTACCCATTCCACGGGTTTCAACTACCCAGGTTTAAGGTATTCTTCCTTCAGCTAAAACATGCATGTGGAACCTAGAGTATGATCAACCGTGTGATCGGGAGACGTGTTCAAATATGTCTCAGTTTAAGTACCCTGGTACTCGGGTGCAACATTCCAGATGCTTTACTAACACTCTCCCGACTTGGAGAGTCAGTCCCTTTAACCTCCTGTTTGGCCCAGTTTGCAATTTCTGCGGAAGATGAACAGGAATAGCGAGAACCAATGAGAGACTAGCTGGAGGTGTCTGGACGGGCAAATTTAACTCTCATTTCCCACCAGGAAGAGGAATTAACCAAAGGCTCAGCGTGCCGTGCCGGAACCAGATTAGGGCCTGAAGCCATCCTGTGGTGTTGCGGCCTGGTCACAAGAAAGCGAGTTGAAGAAAGGAGCTCAGGAGCACTGTAATTCACAAACCTGCAGAGTTATAAATGACAGCTATCGTCCAAAAATATACTGAATTAAGGCTGCCAAGAGGACTTGAAAGCAGGGCAGAATTGCAGGAAACCGATTTCAGGAGGTAGACTGGAATTGCATTGAAAGCATAGGAAAAGAGGCAGAACGTCCACAATGATGCACTTGGCCAAAAAGGGCGTATGCGTTTTTTCCTGAATATATTCAGGAAAAAACGCATACGCCCTTTTTGGCCAACCAAGCAAGCTTGCAAAGGAAATCTACACTACAATGAAGTCTCACTTCCCCCCGGTCCAAAGGGCCATCTGAAAAAAGTGTAAAATCCAGAAAGGCAGGACAGGCCATGGAGAACTGGGAGCCTTGTTATGCTGATGGGAGGGATGTAAATTGCCAACAGACACTCGGGAGAAGTGTATGGTGCTTCCTGAAACATCTAAAAAACAAAGCAACAGAGCCTAGGGCACTTCCACTTATGGTCCTATAGCTTAGGGAAATTAAAATCAAAAAGACACAGCCACCCCAAAGTTTGGGACTGCTCTGTTTACAAGAACCTCGTTTACAGTACAAGTTCAACATCACAGAAAGTGAAAAATGGATAAAGAAGTTGTGGTATTTACTTATAAAGCAATATCACTCAGCAATGAAATCTATGTCATCAGGCCCTTAGCAGCACAATGAGTGGATTCAGGTATGATGATTCTAACTGAAATAAGTCACACAGAAAAAGAAACATCATAAGATATCAGTAATACACGGAATGTAAACTTGGCTACACAGGAACTGAATTACAGAACAGAACAGGGTCTCAAATTTAGAAAACCAACTTATGCTTGCTTAAGGGGAAAGGTGAGTTGGGGTGCTGCATAAAACCAGAGATTAAAATGAGCACAGATAAAGTTACTTAAGCCAAATATGGAATAGACAAGAGCTACTCCTTGCTCAACGAAATGGACTCAACACCCCATATTAAACGCCTAAGAATGTACCTGACTAGTAAGTATCTTAAAACCTATGGATTGCTATGTCTCCGAAAGCGAATCAAGCATGTGTACAGGGGCATAAACGCAGCAGTGATAGGATTGGAGAGGTTCGGTGAGCAAATGAAGACCCTTTGAAGTCATATTGCATGGTACCCATTCCACGGGTCTCAACTCTCCAGGTTTAAGGTATTCTTCCTTCAGCTAAAACATGCATGTGGAACCCAGAGTATGATCAACCGTGTGAACGGGAGACGTGTTCAAATATGTCTCAGTTTTCCTCCCCTGGTACTCGGGTGCAACATTCCAGACGCTTTACTAACACTCTCCCCACTTGGAGAGTCAGCGCCTTTAACCTCCTGTTTGGCCCAGTTTGCAATTTCTGCGGAAGATGAACAGGAATAGGGAGAACCAATGAGAGACTAGCTGGAGGTGTCTGGACGGGCAAATTTAACTCTCATTTCCCACCAGGAAGAGGAAATAACCAAAGGCTCAGCGTGCCGTGCCGGAACCAGATTAGGGCCTGAAGCCATCCTGTGGTGTTGCGGCCAGCTCACAAGAAAGCGAGTTGAAGAAAGGAGCTCAGGGGCACTGTAATTCACAAACCTGCAGAGTTATAAATGACAGCTATCGTCCAAAAATATACTGAAGTATGGCTGCCAAGAGGACTTGAAAACGGGGCAGAATTGCAGGAAACCGATTTCAGGAGGTAGACTGGAATTGCATTGAAAGCATAGGAAAAGAGGCAGAGCGTCCACAATGATGCACCTGGCCAAAAAGTGCGTATGCGTTTTTTCCTGAATATATTCAGGAAAAAACGCATACGCACTTTTTGGCCAACCAAGCAAGCTTGTAAAGGAAATCTGCACTACAATGAAGTCTCACTTCCCCCCGATCAAAAGGGCCATCTGAAAAAAGTGTAAAATCCAGAAAGGCAGGACAGGCCATGGAGAACTGGGAGCCTTGTTATGCTGATGGGAGGGATGTAAATTGCCAACAGACACTCGGGAGAAGTGTATGGTGTTTCCTGAAACATCTAAAAAACAAAGCAACAGAGCCTAGGGCACTTCCACATATGGTCCTATAGCTTAGGGAAATTAAAATCAAAAAGACACAGCCACCCCAAAGTATGGTACGGCTCTGTTTACAAGAACCTCGTTTACTGTACAAGTTCAACATCGCAGAAAGTGAAAAATGGATAAAGAAGTTGTGGTATTTACTTACAAAGCAATATCACTCAGCAATGAAATCTATGTCATCAGGCCCTTAGCAGCACAATGAGTGGATTCAGGTATGATGATTCTAACTGAAATAAGTCACACAGAAAAAGAAACATCATAAGATATCAGTAATACACGGAATGTAAACTTGGCTACACAGGAACTGAATTACAGAACAGAACAGGGTCTCAAATTTAGAAAACCAACTTATGCTTGCTTAAGGGGAAAGGTGAGTTGGGGTGCTGCATAAAACCAGAGATTGAAATGAGCACAGATAAAGTTCCTTAAGCCAAATATGGAATAGACAAGAGCTACTCCTTGCTCAACGAAATGGACTCAACACCGCATATTAAACGCCTAAGAATGTACCTGACTAGTAAGTATCTTAAAACCTATGGATTGCTATGTCTCCAAAAGAGAATCAAGCATGTGTACAGGGGCATAAACGCAGCAGTGATAGGATTGGAGAGGTTCGGTGAGCAAATGAAGACCCTTTGAAGTCATATTGCATGGTACCCATTCCACGGGTCTCAACTCTCCAGGTTTAAGGTATTCTTCCTTCAGCTAAAACATGCATGTGGAACCCAGAGTATGATCAACCGTGTGAACGGGAGACGTGTTCAACTATGTCTCAGTTTTCTTCCCCTGGTACTCGGGTGCAATATTCCAGACGCTTTACTAACACTCTCCCCACTTGGAGAGTCAGTGCCTTTAATCTCCTGTTTGGCCCAGTTTGCAATTTCTGCGGAAGATGAACAGGAATAGGGAGAACCAATGAGAGACTAGCTGGAGGTGTCTGGACGGGCAAATTTAACTGTCATTTCCCACCAGGAAGAGGAAATAACCAAAGGCTCAGCGTGCCGTGCCGGAACCAGATTAGGGCCTGAAGCCATCCTGCGGTGTTGCGGCTAGCTCACAAGAAAGCGAGTTGAAGAAAGGAGCTCAGGGGCACTGTAATGCATAACCCTGCAGAGTTATAAATGACAGCAATCGTCCAAAAATATACTGAAGTAAGGCTGCCAAGAGGACTTGAAAGCGGAGCAGAATTGCAGGAAACCGATTTCAGGAGGTAGACTGGAATTGCATTGAAAGCATAGGAAAAGAGGCAGAACGTCCACAATGATGCACTTGGCCAAAAAGGGCGTATGCGTTTTTTCCTGAATATATTCAGGTAAAAACGCATACACACTTTTTGGCCAACCAAGCAAGCTTGCAAAGGAAATCTGCACTACAATGAAGTCTCACTTCCCCCCGGTCAAAAGGGCCATCTGAAAAAAGTGTAAAATCCAGAAAGGCAGGACAGGCCATGGAGAACTGGGAGCCTTGTTATGCTGATGGGCGGGATGTAAATTGCCAACAGACACTCGGGAGAAATGTATGGTGTTTCCTGAAACATCTAAAAAACAAAGCAACAGAGCCTAGGGCACTTCCACTTATGGTCCTATAGCTTAGGGAAATTAAAATCAAAAAGACACAGCCACCCCAATGTTTGGAACGGCTCTGTTTACAAGAACCGCGTTTACCGTACAAGTTCAACATCACAGAAAGTGAAAAATGGATAAAGAACTTGTGGTACTTACGTACAATGCAGTATCACTCAGCAATGAAATCTATGTCATCAGGCCCGTAGCAGCATAATGAGTGGATTCAGGTACGATGATTCTAACTGAAATAAGTCACACAGAAAAAGAAACATCATAAGGTATCACTAATACACGGAATGTAAACTTGGCTACAGAGGAACTGAATTCCAAAACAGAACAGGGTCTCAAATTTAGAAAACCAACTTATGCTTGCTTAAGGGGAAAGGTGAGTTGGGGTGCTGCATAAAACCAGAGATTGAAATGAGCACAGATAAAGTTCCTTAAGCCAAATATGGAATAGACAAGAGCTACTCCTTGCTCAACGAAATGGACTCAACACCCCATATTAAACGCCTAAGAATGTACCTGACTAGTAAGTATCTTAAAACCTATGGATTGCTATGTCTCCAAAAGAGAATCAAGCATGCGTACAGGGGCATAAACGCAGCAGTGATAGGATTGGAGAGGTTCGGTGAGCAAATGAAGACCCTTTGAAGTCATATTGCATGGTACCCATTCCACGGGTCTCAACTCTCCAGGTTTAAGGTATTCTTCCTTCAGCAAAAACATGCATGTGGAACCCAGAGTATGATCAACCGTGTGAACGGGAGACGTGTTCAAATATGTCTCAGTTTTCCTTCCCTGGTACTCGGGTGCAACATTCCAGACGCTTTACTAACACTCTCCCCACTTGGAGAGTCAGCGTCTTTAACCTCCTGTTTGGCCCAGTTTGCAATTTCTGCGGAAGATGAACAGGAATAGGGAGAACCAATGAGAGACTAGCTGGATGTGTCTGGACGGGCAAATTTAACTCTCATTTCCCACCAGGAAGAGGAAATAACCAAAGGCTCAGCGTGCCGTGCCGGAACCAGATTAGGGCCTGAAGCCATCCTGCGGTGTTGCGGCCAGGTCACAAGAAAGCGAGTTGAAGAAAGGAGCTCAGGGGCACTGTAATTCACAAACCTGCAGAGATATAAATGACAGCTATCGTCCAAAAATATACTGAAGTAAGGCTGCCAAGAGGACTTGAAAGCGGGGCAGAATTGCAGGAAACCGATTTCAGGAGGTAGACTGGAATTGCATTGAAAGCATAGGAAAAGAGGCAGAACGTCCACAATGATGCACTTGGCCAAAAAGGGCGTATGCGTTTTTTCCTGAATATATTCAGGAAAAAACGCATACGCCCTTTTTGGCCAACCAAGCAAGCTTGCAAAGGAAATCTGCACTACAATGAAGTCTCACTTCCCCCCGGTCAAAAGGGCCATCTGAAAAAAGTGTAAAATGCAGAAAGGCAGGACAGGCCATGGAGAACTGGGAGCCTTGTTATGCTGATGGGAGGGATGTAAATTGCCAACAGACACTCGGGAGAAGTGTATGGTGTTTCCTGAAACATCTAAAAAACAAAGCAACAGAGCCTAGGGCACTTCCACTTATGGTCCTATAGCTTAGGGAAATTAAAATCAAAAAGACACAGCCACCCCAAAGTTTGGGACGCCTCTGTTTACAAGAACCTCGTTTACCGTACAAGTTCAATATCACAGAAAGTGAAAAATGGATAAAGAACTTGTGGTACTTACGTACAATGCAGTATCACTCAGCAATGAAATCTATGTCATCAGGCCCGTAGCAGCATAATGAGTGGATTCAGGTACGATGATTCTAACTGAAATAAGTCACACAGAAAAAGAAACATCATAAGGTATCACTAATACACGGAATGTAAACTTGGCTACAGAGGAACTGAATTCCAAAACAGAACAGGGTCTCAAATTTAGAAAACCAACTTATGCTTGCTTAAGGGGAAAGGTGAGTTGGGGTGCTGCATAAAACCAGAGATTGAAATGAGCACAGATAAAGTTCCTTAAGCCAAATATGGAATAGACAAGAGCTACTCCTTGCTCAACGAAATGGACTCAACTCCCCATATTAAACGCCTAAGAATGTACCTGACTAGTAAGTATCTTAAAACCTATGGATTGCTATGTCTCTGAAAGAGAATCAAGCGTGTGTACAGGGGCATAAACGCAGCAGTGATAGGATTGGAGCGGTTCGGTGAGCAAATGAAGACCCTTTGAAGTCATATTGCATGGTACCCATTCCACGGGTCTCAACTCTCCAGGTTTAAGGTATTCTTCCTTCAGCAAAAACAGGCATGTGGAACCCAGAGTATGATCAACCGTGTGAACGGGAGACGTGTTCAAATATGTCTCAGTTTTCCTTCCCTGGTACTCGGGTGCAACATTCCAGACGCTTTACTAACACTCTCCCCACTTGGAGAGTCAGCGCCTTTAACCTCCTGTTTGGCCCAGTTTGCAATTTCTGCGGAAGATGAACAGGAATAGGGAGAACCAATGAGAGACTAGCTGGATGTGTCTGGACGGGCAAATTTAACTCTCATTTCCCACCAGGAAGAGGAAATAACCAAAGGCTCAGCGTGCCGTGCCGGAACCAGATTAGGGCCTGAAGCCATCCTGCGGTGTTACGGCCAGGTCACAAGAAAGCGAGTTGAAGAAAGGAGCTCAGGGGCACTGTAATTCACAAACCTGCAGAGATATAAATGACAGCTATCGTCCAAAAATATACTGAAGTAAGGCTGCCAAGAGGACTTGAAAGCGGGGCAGAATTGCAGGAAACCGATTTCAGGAGGTAGACTGGAATTGCATTGAAAGCATAGGAAAAGAGGCAGAACGTCCACAATGATGCACTTGGCCAAAAAGGGCGTATGCGTTTTTTCCTGAATATATTCAGGAAAAAACGCATACGCCCTTTTTGGCCAACCAAGCAAGCTTGCAAAGGAAATCTGCACTACAATGAAGACTCACTTCCCCCCGGTCAAAAGGGCCATCTGAAAAAAGTGTAAAATCCAGAAAGGCAGGACAGGCCATGGAGAACTGGGAGCCTTGTTATGCTGATTGGCGGGATGTAAATTGCCAACAGACACTTGGGAGAAGTGTATGGTGTTTCCTGAAACATCTAAAAAACAAAGCAACAGAGCCTAGGGCACTTCCACTTATGGTCCTATAGCTTAGGGAAATTAAAATCAAAAAGACACAGCCACCCCAAAGTTTGGGACACCTCTGTTTACAAGAACCTCGTTTACCGTACAAGTTCAGTATCACAGAAAGTGAAAAATGGATAAAGAACTTGTGGTACTTATGTACAATGCAGTATCACTCAGCAATGAAATCTATGTCATCAGGCCCATAGCAGCATAATGAGTGGATTCAGGTACGATGGTTCTAACTGAAATAAGTCACACAGAAAAAGAAACATCATAAGATATCACTAATACATGGAATGTAAACTTGGCTACACAGGAACTGAATTCCAAAACAGAACAGGGTCTCAAATTTAGAAAACCAACTTATGCTTGCTTAATGGGAAAGGTGAGTTGGGGTGCTGCATAAAACCAGAGATTGAAATGAGCACAGATAAAGTTCCTTAAGCCAAATATGGAATAGACAAGAGCTACTCCTTGCTCAACGAAATGGACTCAACACCCCATATTAAACGCCTAAGAATGTACCTGACTAGTAAGTATCTTAAAACCTATGGATTGCTATGTCTCCAAAAGAGAATCAAGCGTGTGTACAGGGGCATAAACGCAGCAGTGATAGGATTGGAGAGGTTCGGTGAGCAAATGAAGACCCTTTGAAGTCATATTGCATGGTACCCATTCCACGGGTTTCAACTACCCAGGTTTAAGGTATTCTTCCTTCAGCTACAACATGCATGTGGAACCTAGAGTATGATAAACCGTGTGAACGGGAGACGTGTTCAAATATGTCTCAGTTTTCGTACCCTGGTACTCGGGTGCAACATTCCAGACGCTTTACTAACACTCTCCCGACTTGGAGAGTCAGCGCCTTTAACCTCCTGTTTGGCCCAGTTTGCAATTTCTGCGGAAGATGAACAGGAATAGGGAGAACCAATGAGAGACTAGCTGGAGGTGTCTGGACGGGCAAATTTAACTCTCATTTCCCACCAGGAAGAGGAAATAACCAAAGGCTCAGCATGCCGTGCCGGAACCAGATTAGGGCCTGAAGCCATGCTGCGGTGTTGCGGCCAGGTCACAAGAAAGCGAGTTGAAGAAAGGCGCTCAGGGGCACTGTAATTCACAAACCTGCAGAGTTATAAATGACAGCTATCGTCCAAAAATATACTGAAGTAAGGCTGCCAAGAGGACTTCAAAGCGGGGCAGAATTGCAGGAAACCGATTTCAGGAGGTAGACTGGAATTGCATTGAAAGCATAGGAAAAGAGACAGAACGTCCACAATGATGGACTTGGCCAAAAAGGGCGTATGCGGTTTTTCCTGAATATATTCAGGAAAAAACGCATACGCCCTTTTTGGCCAACCAAGCAAGCTTGCAAACGAAATCTGCACTACAATGAAGTCTCACTTCCCCCCGGTCAAAAGGGCCATCTGAAAAAAGTGTAAAATCCAGAAAGGCAGGACAGGCCATGGAGAACTGGGAGCCTTGTTATGCTGATGGGAGGGATGTAAATTGCCAACAGACACTCGGGAGAAGTGTATGGTGTTTCCTGAAACATCTAAAAAACAAAGCAACAGAGCCTAGGGCACTTCCACTTATGGTCCTATAGCTTAGGGAAATTAAAATCAAAAAGACACAGCCACCCCAAAGTTTGGGACGCCTCTGTTTACAAGAACCTCGTTTACCGTACAAGTTCAACATCACAGAAAGTGAAAAATGGATAAAGAAGTTGTGGTATTTACTTATAAAGCAATATCACTCAGCAATGAAATCTATGTCATCAGGCCCTTAGCAGCACAATGAGTGGATTCAGGTATGATGATTCTAACTGAAATAAGTCACACAGAAAAAGAAACATCATAAGATATCAGTAATACACGGAATGTAAACTTGGCTACACAGGAACTGAATTACAGAACAGAACAGGGTCTCAAATTTAGAAAACCAACTTATGCTTGCTTAAGGGGAAAGGTGAGTTGGGGTGCTGCATAAAACCAGAGATTGAAATGAGCACAGATAAAGTTCCTTAAGCCAAATATGGAATAGACAAGAGCTACTCCTTGCTCAACGAAATGGACTCAACACCCCATATTAAACGCCTAAGAATGTACCTGACTAGTAAGTATCTTAAAACCTATGGATTGCTATGTCTCCAAAAGAGAATCAAGCATGTGTACAGGGGCATAAACGCAGCAGTGATAGGATTGGAGAGGTTCGGTGAGCAAATGAAGACCCTTTGAAGTCATATTGCATGGTACCCATTCCACGGGTCTCAACTCTCCAGGTTTAAGGTATTCTTCCTTCAGCTAAAACATGCATGTGGAACCCAGAGTATGATCAACCGTGTGAACGGGAGACGTGTTCAAATATGTCTCAGTTTTCCTCCCCTGGTACTCGGGTGCAACATTCCAGACGCTTTACTAACACTCTCCCCACTTGGAGAGTCAGCGCCTTTAACCTCCTGTTTGGCCCAGTTTGCAATTTCTGCGGAAGATGAACAGGAATAGGGAGAACCAATGAGAGACTAGCTGGAGGTGTCTGGACGGGCAAATTTAACTCTCATTTCCCACCAGGAAGAGGAAATAACCAAAGGCTCAGCGTGCCGTGCCGGAACCAGATTAGGGCCTGAAGCCATCCTGCAGTGTTGCGGCCAGCTCAAAAGAAAGCAAGTTGAAGAAAGGCGCTCAGGGGCACTGTAATTCACAAACCTGCAGAGTTATAAATGACAGCTATCGTCCAAAAATATACTGAAGTAAGGCTGCCAAGAGGACTTGAAAGCGGGGCAGAATTGCAGGAAACCGATTTCAGGAGGTAGACTGGAATTGCATTGAAAGCATAGGAAAAGAGGCAGAACGTCCACAATGATGCACTTGGCCAAAAAGGGCGTATGCGTTTTTTCCTGAATATATTCAGGAAAAAACGCATACGCCCTTTTTGGCCAACCAAGCAAGCTTGCAAAGGAAATCTGCACTACAATGAAGTCTCACTTCCCCCCGGTCAAAAGGGCCATCTGAAAAAAGTGTAAAATCCAGAAAGTCAGGACAGGCCATGGAGAACTGGGAGCCTTGTTATGCTGATGGGCGGGATGTAAATTGCCAACAGACACTCGGGAGAAGTGTATGGTGTTTCCTGAAATATCTAAAAAACAAAGCAACAGAGCCTAGGGCACTTCCACTTATGGTCCTATAGCTTAGGGAAATTAAAATCAAAAAGACACAGCCACCCCAAAGTTTGGGACGCCTCTGTTTACAAGAACCTCGTTTACCGTACAAGTTCAATATCACAGAAAGTGAAAAATGGATAAAGAACTTGTGGTACTTACGTACAATACAGTATCACTCAGCAATGAAATCTATGTCATCAGGCCCGTAGCAGCATAATGAGTGGATTCAGGTACGATGATTCTACCTGAAATAAGTCACACAGAAAAAGAAACATCATAAGATATCACTAATACACGGAATGTAAACTTGGCTACACAGGAACTGAATTCCAAAACAGAACAGGGTCTCAAATTTAGAAAACCAACTTATGCTTGCTTAAGGGGAAAGGTGAGTTGGGGTGCTGCATAAAACCAGAGATTGAAATGAGCACAGATAAAGTTCCTTAAGCCAAATATGGAATAGACAAGAGCTACTCCTTGCTCAATGAAATGGACTCAACACCCCATATTAAACGCCTAAGAATGTACCTGACTAGTAAGTATCTTAAAACCTATGGATTGCTATGTCTCCGAAAGCGAATCAAGCATGTGTACAGGGGCATAAACGCAGCAGTGATAGGATTGGAGAGGTTCGGTGAGCAAATGAAGACCCTTTGAAGTCATATTGCATGGTACCCATTCCACGGGTTTCAACTACCCAGGTTTAAGGTATTCTTCCTTCAGCTAAAACATGCATGTGGAACCTAGAGTATGATCAACCATGTGATCGGGAGACGTGTTCAAATATGTCTCAGTTTTCGTACCCTGGTACTCGGGTGCAACATTCCAGACGGTTTACTAACACTCTCCCCACTTGGAGAGTCAGCGCCTTTAACCTCCTGTTTGGCCCAGTTTGCAATTTCTGCGGAAGATGAACAGGAATAGGGAGAACCAATGAGAGACTAGCTGGAGGTGTCTGGACGGGCAAATTTAACTCTCATTTCCCACCAGGAAGAGGAAATAACCAAAGGCTCAGCGTGCCGTGCCGGAACCAGATTAGGGCCTGAAGCCATCCTGCAGTGTTGCGGCCAGCTCTAAAGAAAGCGAGTTGAAGAAAGGCGCTCAGGGGCACTGTAATGCACAAACCTGCAGAGTTATAAATGACAGCTATCGTCCAAAAATATACTGAAGTAAGGCTGCCAAGAGGACTTGAAAGCGGGGCAGAATTGCAGGAAACCGATTTCAGGAGGTAGACTGGAATTGCATTGAAAGCATAGGAAAAGAGGCAGAACGTCCACAATGATGCACTTGGCCAAAAAGGGCGTATGTGTTTTTTCCTGAATATATTCAGGAAAAAACGCATACGCCCTTTTTGGCCAACCAAGCAAGCTTGCAAAGGAAATCTGCACTACAATGAAGTCTCACTTCCCCCCGGTCAAAAGGGCCATCTGAAAAAAGTGTAAAATCCAGAAAGGCAGGACAGGCCATGGAGAACTGGGAGCCTTGTTATGCTTATGGGCGGGATGTAAATTGCCAACAGACACTCGGGAGAAGTGTATGGTGTTTCCTGAAATATCTAAAAAACAAAGCAACAGAGCCTAGGGCACTTCCACTTATGGTCCTATAGCTTAGGGAAATTAAAATCAAAAAGACACAGCCACCCCAAAGTTTGGGACGCCTCTGTTTACAAGAACCTCGTTTACCGTACAAGTTCAATATCACAGAAAGTGAAAAATGGATAAAGAACTTGTGGTACTTACGTACAAAGCAATATCACTCAGCAATGAAATCTATGTCATCAGGCCCGTAGCAGCATAATGAGTGGATTCAGGTACGATGATTCTACCTGAAATAAGTCACACAGAAAAAGAAACATCATAAGATATCACTAATACACGGAATGTAAACTTGGCTACACAGGAACTGAATTCCAAAACAGAACAGGGTCTCAAATTTAGAAAACCAACTTATGCTTGCTTAAGGGGAAAGGTGAGTTGGGGTGCTGCATAAAACCAGAGATTGAAATGAGCACAGATAAAGTTCCTTAAGCCAAATATGGAATAGACAAGAGCTACTCCTTGCTCAACGAAATGGACTCAACACCCCATATTAAACGCCTAAGAATGTACCTGACTAGTAAGTATCTTAAAACCTATGGATTGCTATGTCTCCGAAAGAGAATCAAGCATGGGTACAGGGGCATAAACGCAGCAGTGATAGGATTGGAGAGGTTCGGTGAGCAAATGAAGACCCTTTGAAGTCATATTGCATGGTACCCATTCCACGGGTTTCAACTACCCAGGTTTAAGGTATTCTTCCTTCAGCTAAAACATGCATGTGGAACCTAGAGTATGATCAACCATGTGATCGGGAGACGTGTTCAAATATGTCTCAGTTTTCGTACCCTGGTACTCGGGTGCAACATTCCAGATGCTTTACTAACACTCTCCCCACTTGGAGAGTCAGCGCCTTTAACCTCCTGTTTGGCCCAGTTTGCAATTTCTGCGGAAGATGAACAGGAATAGGGAGAACCAATGAGAGACTAGCTGGAGGTGTCTGAACGGGCAAATTTAACTCTCATTTCCCACCAGGAAGAGGAAATAACCAAAGGCTCAGCGTGCCGTGCCGGAACCAGATTAGGGCCTGAAGCCATCCTGCGGTGTTGCGGCCAGCTCACAAGAAAGCGAGTTGAAGAAAGGAGCTCAGGGGCACTGTAATTCACAAACCTGCAGAGTTATAAATGACAGCTATCGTCCAAAAATATACTGAAGTAAGGCTGCCAAGAGGACTTGAAAGCGGGGCAGAATTGCAGGAAACCGATTTCAGGAGGTAGACTGGAATTGCATTGAAAGCATAGGAAAAGAGGCGGAACGTCCACAATGATGCACTTGGCCAAAAAGGGCGTATGCGTTTTTTCCTGAATATATTCAGGAAAAAACGCATACGCCCCTTTTGGCCAACCAAGCAAGCTTGCAAAGGAAATCTGCACTACAATGAAGTCTCACTTCCCCCCGGTCAAAAGGGCCATCTGAAAAAAGTGTAAAATCCAGAAAGGCAGGACAGGCCATGGAGAACTGGGAGCCTTGTTATGCTGATGGGCGGGATGTAAATTGCCAACAGACACTCGGGAGAAGTGTATGGTGTTTCCTGAAACATCTAAAAAACACAGCAACAGAGCCTAGGGCACTTCCACTTATGGTCCTATAGCTTAGGAAAATTAAAATCAAAAAGACACAGCCACCCCAAAGTTTGGAACGGCTCTGTTTACAAGAACCTCGTTTACAGTACAAGTTCAACATCGCAGAAAGTGAAAAATGGATAAAGAAGTTGTGGTATTTACTTACAAAGCAATATCACTCAGCAATGAAATCTATGTCATCAGGCCCTTAGCAGCACAATGAGTGGATTCAGGTATGATGATTCTAACTGAAATAAGTCACACAGAAAAAGAAACATCATAAGATATCAGTAATACACGGAATGTAAACTTGGCTACACAGGAACTGAATTACAGAACAGAACAGGGTCTCAAATTTAGAAAACCAACTTATGCTTGCTTAAGGGGAAAGGTGAGTTGGGGTGCTGCATAAAACCGGAGATTGAAATGAGCACAGATAAAGTTCCTTAAGCCAAATATGGAATAGACAAGAGCTACTCCTTGCTCAATGAAATGGACTCAACACCACATATTAAACGCCTAAGAATGTACCTGACTAGTAAGTATCTTAAAACCTATGGATTGCTATGTCTCCGAAAGAGAATCAAGCATGTGTACAGGGGCATAAACGCAGCAGTGATAGGATTGGAGAGGTTCGGTGAGCAAATGAAGACCCTTTGAAGTCATATTTTATGGTACCCATTCCACGGGTTTCAACTACCCAGGTTTAAGGTATTCTTCCTTCAGCTAAAACATGCATGTGGAACCTAGAGTATGATCAACCATGTGATTGGGAGACGTGTTCAAATATGTCTCAGTTTTCGTACCTTGGTACTCGGGTGCAACATTCCAGACGCTTTACTAACACTCTCCCCACTTGGAGAGTCAGTGCCTTTAACATCCTGTTTGGCCCAGTTTGCAATTACTGTGGAAGATGAACAGGAATAGGGAGAACCAATGAGAGACTAGCTGGACGTGTCTGAACGGGCAAATTTAACTCTCATTTCCCACCAGGAAGAGGAATTAACCAAAGGCTCAGCGTGCCGTGCCGGAACCCGATTAGGGCCTGAAGCCATCCTGCGGTGTTGCGGCCAGCTCACAAGAAAGCGAGTTGAAGAAAGGAGCTCAGGGGCACTGTAATTCACAAACCTGCAGAGTTATAAATGACAGCTATCGTCCAAAAATATACTGAAGTAAGGCTGCCAAGAGGACTTGAAAGCGGGGCAGAATTGCAGGAAACCGATTTCAGGAGGTAGAGTGGAATTGCATTGAAAGCATAGGAAAAGAGGCAGAACGTCCACAATGATGCACTTGGCCAAAAAGGGCGTATGCGTTTTTTCCTGAATATATTCAGGAAAAATCGCATACGCCCTTTTTGGCCAACCAAGCAAGCTTGCAAAGGAAATCTGCACTACAATGAAGTCTCACTTCCCCCCGGTCAAAAGGGCCATCTGAAAAAAGTGTAAAATCCAGAAAGGCAGGACAGGCCATGGAGAACTGGAAGCCTTGTTATGCTGATGGGCGGGATGTAAATTGCCAACAGACACTAGGGAGAAGTGTATGGTGTTTCCTGAAACATCTGAAAAACAAAGCAACACAGCCTAGGGCACTTCCACTTATGGTCCTATAGCTTAGGGAAATTAAAATCAAAAAGACACAGCACCCCAAAGTTTGGGACGCCTCTGTTTACAAGAACCTCGTTTACCGTACAAGTTCAGTATCACAGAAATTGAAAAATGGATAAAGAACTTGTGGTACTTACGTACAATGCAGTATCACTCAGCAATGAAATCTATGTCATCAGGCCCATAGCAGCATAATGAGTGGATTCAGGTACGATGATTCTAACTGAAATAAGTCACACAGAAAAAGAAACATCATAAGATATCACTAATACATGCAATGTAAACTTGGCTACACAGGAACTGAATTCCAAAACAGAACAGGGTCTCAAATTTAGAAAACCAACTTATGCTTGCTTAAGGGGAAAGGTGAGTTGGGGTGCTGCATAAAACCAGAGATTGAAATGAGCACAGATAAAGTTCCTTAAGCCAAATATGGAATAGACAAGAGCTACTCCTTGCTCAACGAAATGGACTCAACACCCCATATTAAACGCCTAAGAATGTACCTGACTAGTAAGTATCTTAAAACCTATGGATTACTACGTCTCCAAAAGAGAATCAAGCTTGTGTACAGGGGCATAAACGCAGCAGTGATAGGATTGGAGAGGTTCGGTGAGCAAATGAAGACCCTTTGAAGTCATATTGCATGGTACCCATTCCACGGGTCTCAACTCTCCAGGTTTAAGGTATTCTTCCTTCAGCTAAAACATGCATGTGGAACCCAGAGTATGATCAACCGTGTGAACGGGAGACGTGTTCAACTATGTCTCAGTTTTCTTCCCCTGGTACTCAGGTGCAACATTCCAGACGCTTTACTAACACTCTCCCCACTTGGAGAGCCAGTGCCTTTAACCTCCTGTTTGGCCCAGTTTGCAATTTCTGCGGAAGATGAACAGGAATAGGGAGAACCAATGAGAGACTAGCTGGAGGTGTCTGGACGGGCAAATTTAACTCTCATTTCCCACCAGGAAGTGGAAATAACCAAAGGCTCAGCGTGCCGTGCCGGAACCAGATTAGGGCCTGAAGCCATCCTGCGGTGTTGCGGCCAGCTCACAAGAAAGCGAGTTGAAGAAAGGAGCTCAGGGGCACTGTAATTCACAAACCTGCAGAGTTATAAATGACAGCTATCGTCCAAAAATATACTGAAGTGAGGCTGCCAAGAGGACTTGAAAGCGGGGCAGAATTGCAGGAAACCGATTTCAGGAGGTAGAGTGGAATTGCATTGAAAGCATAGGAAAAGAGGCAGAACGTCCACAATGATGCACTTGGCCAAAAAGGGCGTATGCGTTTTTTCCTGAATATATTCAGGCAAAAACGCATACGCCCTTTTTGGCCAACCAAGCAAGCTTGCAAAGGAAATCTGCACTACAATGAAGTCTCACTTCCCCCCGGTCAAAAGGGCCATCTGAAAAAAGTGTAAACTCCAGAAAGGCAGGACAGGCCATGGAGAACTGGGAGCCTTGTTATGCTGATGGGCGGGATGTAAATTGCAAACAGACACTCGGGAGAAATGTATGGTGTTTCCTGAAACATCTAAAAAACAAAGCAACAGAGCCTAGGGCACTTCCACTTATGGTCCTATAGCTTAGGGAAATTAAAATGAAAAAGACACAGCCACCCCAATGTTTGGAACGGCTCTGTTTACAAGAACCGCGTTTACCGTACAAGTTCAACATCGCAGAAAGTGAAAAATGGATAAAGAAGTTGTGGTATTTACTTACAAAGCAATATCACTCAGCAATGAAATCTATGTCATCAGGCACTTAGCAGCACAATGAGTGGATTCAGGTATGATGATTCTAACTGAAATAAGTCACACAGAAAAAGAAACGTCATAAGATATCAGTAATACACGGAATGTAAACTTGGCTACACAGGAACTGAATTACAGAACAGAACAGGGTCTCAAATTTAGAAAACGAACTTATGCTTGCTTAAGGGGAAAGGTGAGTTGGGGTACTGCATAAAACCAGAGATTGAAATGAGCACAGATAAAGTTCCTTAAGCCAAATATGGAATAGACAAGAGCTAGTCCTTGCTCAACGAAATGGACTCAACACCGCATATTAAATGCCTAAGAATGTACCTGACTAGTAAGTATCTTAAAACCTATGGATTGCTATGTCTCTGAAAGAGAATCAAGCGTGTGTACAGGGGCATAAACGCAGCAGTGATAGGATTGGAGAGGTTCGGTGAGCAAATGAAGACCCTTTGAAGTCATATTGCATAGTACCCATTCCACGGGTTTCAACTACCCAGGTTTAAGGTATTCTTCCTTCAGCTAAAACATGCATGTGGAACCTAGAGTATGATCAACCATGTGATCGGGAGACGTGTTCAAATATGTCTCAGTTTTCGTACCCTGTTATTCGGGTGCAACATTCCAGACGCTTTACTAACACTCTCCCGACTTGGAGAGTCAGTGCCCTTAACCTCCTGTTTGGCCCAGTTGGCAATTTCTGCGCAAGATGAACAGGAATAGCGAGAACCAATGAGAGACTAGCTAGAGGTGTCTGGACGGGCAAATTTAACTCTCATTTCCCACCAGGAAGAGGAATTAACCAAAGGCTCAGCGTGCCGTGCCGGAACCAGATTAGGGCCTGAAGCCATCCTGCGGTGTTGCGGCCAGCTCACAAGAAAGCGAGTTGAAGAAAGGAGCTCAGGGGCACTGTAATTCACAAACCTGCAGAGTTATAAATGACAGCTCTCGTCCAAAAATATACTGAAGTAAGGCTGCCAAGAGGACTTGAAAGCGGGGCAGAATTGCAGGAAACCGATTTCAGGAGGTAGACTGGAATTGCATTGAAAGCATAGGAAAAGAGGCAGAACGTCCACAATGATGCACCTGGCCAAAAAGGGCGTATGCGTTTTTTCCTGAATATATTCAGGAAAAAACGCATACGCCCTTTTTGGCCAACCAAGCAAGCTTGCAAAGGAAATCTGCACTACAATGAAGTCTCACTTCCCCCCGGTCAAAAGGGCCATCTGAAAAAAGTGTAAAATCCAGAAAGGCAGGACAGGCCATGGAGAACTGGGAGCCTTGTTATGCTGATGGGCGGGATGTAAATTGCCAACAGACACTCGGGAGAAGTGTATGGTGTTTCCTGAAACATCTAAAAAACACAGCAACAGAGCCTAGGGCACTTCCACTTATGGTCCTATAGCTTAGGGAAATTAAAATCAAAAAGACACAGCCACCCCAAAGTTTGGGACGCCTCTGTTTACAAGAACCTCGTTTACCGTACAAGTTCAACATCACAGAAAGTGAAAAATGGATAAAGAACTTGTGGTACTTACGTACAATGCAGTATCACTCAGCAATGAAATCTATGTCATCAGGCCCGTAGCAGCATAATGAGTGGATTCAGGTACGATGA
This sequence comes from Pseudorca crassidens, assembly GCF_039906515.1. Lineage (NCBI taxonomy): Eukaryota > Metazoa > Chordata > Mammalia > Artiodactyla > Delphinidae > Pseudorca > Pseudorca crassidens. Next base: position 11,177 of record NW_027136337.1, on the reverse strand, counting down.
TTCTAACTGAAATAAGTCACACAGAAAAAGAAACATCATAAGATATCACTAGTACACGGAATGTAAACTTGGCTACACAGGAACTGAATTCCAAAACAGAACAGGGTCTCAAATTTAGAAAACCAACTTATGCTTGCTTAAGGGGAAAGGTGAGTTGGGGTGCTGCATAAAACCAGAGATTGAAATGAGCACAGATAAAGTTCCTTAAGCCAAATATGGAATAGACAAGAGCTACTCCTTGCTCAACGAAATGGACTCAACACCGCATATTAAACGCCTAAGAATGTACCTGACTAGTAAGTATCTTAAAACCTATGGATTGCTATGTCTCCAATAGAGAATCAAGCATGCGTACAGGGGCATAAACGCAGCAGTGATAGGATTGGAGAGGTTCGGTGAGCAAATGAAGACCCTTTGAAGTCATATTGCATGGTACCCATTCCACGGGTCTCAACTCTCCAGGTTTAAGGTATTCTTCCTTCAGCTAAATCATGCATGTGGAACCCAGAGTATGATCAACCGTGTGAACGGGAGATGTGTTCAAATATGTCTCAGGTTTCCTCCCCTGGTACTCGGGTGCAACATTCCAGAAGCTTTACTAACACTCTCCCCACTTGGAGAGTCAGCGCCTTTAACCTCCTGTTTGGCCCAGTTTGCAATTTCTGCGGAAGATGAACAGGAATAGGGAGAACCAATGAGAGACTAGCTGGAGGTGTCTGGACGGGCAAATTTAATTCTCATTTCCCACCAGGAAGAGGAAATAACCAAAGGCTCAGCGTGCCGTGCCAGAACCAGATTAGGGCCTGAAGCCATCCTGCGGTGTTGCGGCCAGCTCACAAGAAAGCCAGTTGAAGAAAGTAGCTCATGGGCACTGTAATGCACAAACCTGCAGAGTTATAAATGACAGCTATCGTCCAAAAATATACTGAAGTAAGGCTGCCAAGAGGACTTGAAAGCGGGGCAGAATTGCAGGAAACCGATTTCAGGAGGTAGACTGGAATTGCATTGAAAGCATAGGAAAAGAGGCAGAACGTCCACAATGATGCACTTGGCCAAAAAGGGCGTATGCGTTTTTTCCTGAATATATTCAGGAAAAAACGCATACGCCCTTTTTGGCCAACCAAGCAAGCTTGCAAAGGAAATCTGCACTACAATGAAGTCTCACTTCCCCCCGGTCAAAAGGGCCATCTGAAAAAAGTGTAAAATCCAGAAAGGCAGGACAGGCCATGGAGAACTGGGAGCCTTGTTATGCTGATGGGCGGGATGTAAATTGCCAACAGACACTCGGGAGAAGTGTATGGTGTTTCCTGAAACATCTAAGAAACAAAGCAACAGAGCCTAGGGCACTTCCACTTATGGTCCTATAGCTTAGGGAAATTAAAATCAAAAAGACACAGCCACCCCAAAGTTTGGGACGCCTCTGTTTACAAGAACCTCGTTTACCGTTCAAGTTCAATATCACAGAAACTGAAAAATGGATAAAGAACTTGTGGTACTTACGTACAATGCAGTATCACTCAGCAATGAAATCTATGTCATCAGGCCCGTAGCAGCATAATGAGTGGATTCAGGTACGATGATTCTAACTGAAATAAGTCACACAGAAAAAGAAACATCATAAGATATCACTAATACACGGAATGTAAACTTGGCTACACAGGAACTGAATTCCAAAACAGAACAGGGTCTCAAATTTAGAAAAGCAACATATGCTTGCTTAAGGGGAAAGGTGAGTTGGGGTGCTGCATAAAACCAGAGATTGAAATGAGCACAGATAAAGTTCCTTAAGCCAAATATGGAATAGACAAGAGCTACTCCTTGCTCAACGAAATGGACTCAACACCCCATATTAAACGCCTAAGAATGTACCTGACTAGTAAGTATCTTAAAACCTATGGATTGCTATGTCTCCAAAAGAGAATCAAGCGTGTGTACAGGGGCATAAACGCAGCAGTGATAGGATTGGAGAGGTTCGGTGAGCAAATGAAGACCCTTTGAAGTCATATTGCATGGTACCCATTCCACGGGTTTCAACTACCCAGGTTTAAGGTATTCTTCCTTCAGCTAAAACATGCATGGGGAACACAGAGTATGATCAACCATGTGAACGGGAGACGTGTTCAAATATGTCTCAGTTTTCATACCCTGGTACTCGGGTGCAACATTCCAGACGCTTTACTAACACTCTCCCGACTTGGAGAGTCAGTCCCTTTAACCTCCTGTTTGGCCCAGTTTGCAATTTCTGCGGAAGATGAACAGGAATAGGGAGAACCAATGAGAGACTAGCTGGAGGTGTCTGGACGGGCAAATTTAACTCTCATTTCCCACCAGGAAGAGGAATTAACCAAAGGCTCAGCGTGCCGTGCTGGAACCAGATTAGGGCCTGAAGCCATCCTGCGGTGTTGTGGCCAGCTCACAAGAAAGCAAGTTGAAGAAAGGAGCTCAGGGGCACTGTAATTCACAAACCTGCAGAGTTATAAATGACAGCTATCGTCCAAAAATATACTGAAGTAAGGCTGCCAAGAGGACTTGAAAGCGGGGCAGAATTGCAGGAAACCGATTTCAGGAGGTAGACTGGAATTGCATTGAAAGCATAGGAAAAGAGGCAGAACGTCCACAATGATGCACTTGGCCAAAAAGGGCGTATGCGTTTTTTCCTGAATATATTCAGGAAAAAACGCATACGCCCTTTTTGGCCAACCAAGCAAGCTTGCAAAGGAAATCTGCACTACAATGAAGTCTCACTTCCCCCCAGTCAAAAGGGCCATCTGAAAAAAGTGTAAAATCCAGAAAGGCAGGACAGGCCATGGAGAACTGGGAGCCTTGTTATGCTGATGGGCGGGATGTAAATTGCCAACAGACACTCCGGAGGAGTGTATGGTGTTTCCTGAAACATCTAAGAAACAAAGCAACAGAGCCTAGGGCATTTCCACTTATGGTCCTATAGCTTAGGGAAATTAAAATCAAAAAGACACAGCCACCCCAAAGTTTGGGATGCCTCTGTTTACAAGAACCTCGTTTACCGTACAAGTTCAGTATCACAGAAAGTGAAAAATGGATAAAGAACTTGTGGTACTTACGTACAATGCAGTATCACTCAGCAATGAAATCTATGTCATCAGGCCCGTAGCAGCATAATGAGTGGATTCAGGTATGATGATTCTAAATGAAATAAGTCACACAGAAAAAGAAACATCATAAGGTATCAGTAATACACGGAATGTAAACTTGGCTACACAGGAACTGAATTACAGAACAGAACAGGGTCTCAAATTTAGAAAACCAACTTATGCTTGCTTAAGGGGAAAGGTGAGTTGGGGTGCTGCATAAAACCAGAGATTGAAATGAGCACAGATAAAGTTCCTTAAGCCAAATATGGAATAGACAAGAGCTACTCCTTGCTCAACGAAATGGACTCAACACCGCATATTAAACACCTAAGAATGTACCTGACTAGTAAGTATCTTAAAACCTATGGATTGCTATGTCGCCAAAAGAGAATCAAGCATGTGTACAGGGGCATAAACGCAGCAGTGATAGGATAGGAGAGGTTCGGTGAGCAAATGAAGACCCTTTGAAGTCATATTGCATGGTACCCATTTCACGGGTTTCAACTACCCAGGTTTAAGGTATTCTTCCTTCAGCTAAAACATGCATGTGGAACCTAGAGTATGATCAACCATGTGATCGGGAGACGTGTTCAAATATGTCTCAGTTTTCGTACCCTGGTTCTCGGGTGCAACATTCCAGACACTTTACTAACACTCTCCCGACTTGGACAGTCAGTCCCTTTAACCTCCTGTTTGGCCCAGTTTGCAAATTCTGCGGAAGATGAACAGGAATAGCGAGAACCAATGAGAGACTAGCTGGAGGTGTCTGGACGGGAAAATTTAACTCTCATTTCCCACCAGGAAGAGGAAATAACCAAAGGCTCAGCGTGCCGTGCCGGAACCAGATTAGGGCCTGAAGCCATCCTGCGGTGTTGCGGCCAGCTCACAAGAAAGCGAGTTGAAGAAAGGAGCTCAGGGGCACTGTAATGCACAAACCTGCAGAGTTATAAATGACAGCTATCGTCCAAAAATATACTGAAGTAAGGCTGCCAAGAGGACTTGAAAGTGGGGCAGAATTGCAGGAAACCGATTTCAGGAGGTAAACTGGAATTGCATTGAAAGCATAGGAAAAGAGGCAGAGCGTCCACAATGATGCACTTGGCCAAAAAGTGCATATGCATTTTTTCTTGAATATATTCAGGAAAAAACGCATACGCTCTTTTTGGCCAACCAAGCAAGCTTGCAAAGCAAATCTGCACTACAATGAAGTCTCACTTCCCCCCGGTCAAAAGGGCCATCTGAAAAAAGTGTAAAATCCAGAAAGGCAGGACAGGCCATAGAGAACTGGGAGCCTTGTTTTGCTGAAGGGCGGGATGTAAATTGCCAACAGACACTCGGGAGAAGTGTATGGTGTTTCCTGAAACATCTAAAAAACAAAGCAACAGAGCCTAGGGCACTTCCACTTATGGTCCTATAGCTTAGGGAAATTAAAATCAAAAAGACACAGCCACCCCAAAGTTTGGGACGCCTCTGTTTACAAGAACCTCATTTACTGTACAAGTTCAGTATCACAGAAAGTGAAAAATGGATAAAGAACTTGTGGTACTTACGTACAATGCAGTATCACTCAGCAATGAAATCTATGTCATCAGGCCCGTAGCAGCATAATGAGTGGATTCAGGTACGATGATTCTAACTGAAATAAGTCACACAGAAAAAGAAACATCATAAGATATCACTAATACACGGAATGTAAACTTGGCTACACAGGAACTGAATTACAGAACAGAACAAGGTCTCTAATTTAGAAAACCAAATTATGCTTGCTTAAAGGGAAAGGTGAGTTGGGGTGCTGCATAAAAACAGAGATTGAAATGAGCACAGATAAAGTTCCTTAAGCCAAATATGGAATAGACAAGAGCTACTCCTTGCTCAACGAAATGGACTCAACACCGCATATTAAACACCTAAGAATGTACCTGACTAGAACGTATCTTAAAACCTATGGATTGCTATGTCTCCAAAAGAGAATCAAGCATGTGTACAGGGGCATAAACGCAGCAGTGATAGGATTGGAGAGGTTCGGTGAGCAAATGAAGACCCTTTGAAGTCATATTGCATGGTACCCATTCCACGGGTCTCAACTCTCCAGGTTTAAGGTATTCTTCCTTCAGCTAAAACATGCATGTGTAACCTAGAGTATGATCAACCATGTGATCGGGAGACGTGTTCAAATATGTCTCAGTTTTCGTACCCTGGTACTCGGGTGCAACATTCCAGACGCTTTACTAACACTCTCCCGACTTGGAGAGTCAGTCCCTTTAACCTCCTGTTTGGCCCAGTTTGCAATTTCTGCGGAAGATGAACAGGAATAGCGAGAACCAATGAGAGACTAGCTGGAGGTGTCTGGACGGGCAAATTAACTCTCATTTCCCACCAGGAAGAGGAAATAACCAAAGGCTCAGCGTGCCATGCCAGAACCAGATTAGGGCCTGAAGCCATCCTGCGGTGTTGCGGCCAGCTCACAAGAAAGCCAGTTGAAGAAAGTAGCTCAGGGGCACTGTAATGCACAAAGCTGCAGAGTTATAAATGACAGCTATCGTCCAAAAATATACTGAAGTAAGGCTGCCAAGAGGACTTGAAAGCGGGGCAGAATTGCAGGAAACCGATTTCAGGAGGTAGACTGGAATTGCATTGAAAGCATAGGAAAAGAGGCAGAACGTCCACAATGATGCACTTGGCCAAAAAGGGCGTATGCGTTTTTTCCTGAATATATTCAGGAAAAAACGCATACGCCCTCTTTGGCCAACCAAGCAAGCTTGCAAAGGAAATCTGCACTACAATGAAGTCTCACTTCCCCCCGGTCAAAAGGGCCATCTGAAAAAAGTGTAAAATCCAGAAAGGCAGAACAGGCCATGGAGAACTGGGAGCCTTGTTATGCTGATGGGCGGGATGTAAATTGCCAACAGACACTCGGGAGAAGTGTATGGTGTTTCCTGAAACATCTAAGAAACAAAGCAACAGAGCCTAGGGCACTTCCACTTATGGTCCTATAGCTTAGGGAAATTAAAATCAAAAAGACACAGCCACCCCAAAGTTTGGGACGCCTCTGTTTACAAGAACCTCATTTACCGTTCAAGTTCAATATCACAGAAACTGAAAAATGGATAAAGAACTTGTGGTACTTACGTACAATGCAGTATCACTCAGCAATGAAATCTATGTCATCAGGCCCGTAGCAGCATAATGAGTGGATTCAGGTACGATGATTCTAACTGAAATAAGTCACACAGAAAAAGAAACATCATAAGATATCACTAATACACGGAATGTAAACTTTGCTACACAGGAACTGAATTCCAAAACAGAACAGGGTCTCAAATTTAGAAAAGCAACATATGCTTGCTTAAGGGGAAAGGTGAGTTGGGGTGCTGCATAAAACCAGAGATTGAAATGAGCACAGATAAAGTTCCTTAAGCCAAATATGGAATAGACAAGAGCTACTCCTTGCTCAACGAAATGGACTCAACACCCCATATTAAACGCCTAAGAATGTACCTGACTAGTAAGTATCTTAAAACCTATGGATTGCTATGTCTCCAAAAGAGAATCAAGCATGTGTACAGGGGCATAAACGCAGCAGTGATAGGATTGGAGAGGTTCGGTGAGCAAATGAAGACCCTTTGAAGTCATATTGCATGGTACCCATTCCACGGGTTTCAACTACCCAGGTTTAAGGTATTCTTCCTTCAGCTAAAACATGCATGGGGAACACAGAGTATGATCAACCATGTGAACGGGAGACGTGTTCAAATATGTCTCAGTTTTCATACCCTGGTACTCGGGTGCAACATTCCAGACGCTTTACTAACACTCTCCCGACTTGGAGAGTCAGTCCCTTTAACCTCCTGTTTGGCCCAGTTTGCAATTTCTGCGGAAGATGAACAGGAATAGGGAGAACCAATGAGAGACTAGCTGGAGGTGTCTGGACGGGGAAATTTAACTCTCATTTCCCACCAGGAAGAGGAATTAACCAAAGGCTCAGCGTGCCGTGCTGGAACCAGATTAGGGCCTGAAGCCATCCTGCGGTGTTGTGGCCAGCTCACAAGAAAGCAAGTTGAAGAAAGGAGCTCAGGGGCACTGTAATTCACAAACCTGCAGAGTTATAAATGACAGCTATCGTCCAAAAATATACTGAAGTAAGGCTGCCAAGAGGACTTGAAAGCGGGGCAGAATTGCAGGAAACCGATTTCAGGAGGTAGACTGGAATTGCATTGAAAGCATAGGAAAAGAGGCAGAACGTCCACAATGATGCACTTGGCCAAAAAGGGCGTATGCGTTTTTTCCTGAATATATTCAGGAAAAAACGCATACGCCCTTTTTGGCCAACCAAGCAAGCTTGCAAAGGAAATCTGCACTACAATGAAGTCTCACTTCCCCCCAGTCAAAAGGGCCATCTGAAAAAAGTGTAAAATCCAGAAAGGCAGGACAGGCCATGGAGAACTGGGAGCCTTGTTATGCTGATGGGCGGGATGTAAATTGCCAACAGACACTCCGGAGGAGTGTATGGTGTTTCCTGAAACATCTAAGAAACAAAGCAACAGAGCCTAGGGCACTTCCACTTATGGTCCTATAGCTTAGGGAAATTAAAATCAAAAAGACACAGCCACCCCAAAGTTTGGGACGCCTCTGTTTACAAGAACCTCGTTTACCGTACAAGTTCAATATCACAGAAAGTGAAAAATGGATAAAGAACTTGTGGTACTTACGTACAATGCAGTATCACTCAGCAATGAAATCTATGTCATCAGGCCCGTAGCAGCATAATGAGTGGATTCAGGTATGATGATTCTAACTGAAATAAGTCACACAGAAAAGAAACATCATAAGATATCACTAATAAACGGAATGCAAACTTGGCTACACAGGAACTGAATTACAGAACAGAACAGGGTCTCAAATTTAGAAAACCAACTTATGCTTGCTTAAGGGGAAAGGTGAGTTGGGGTGCTGCATAAAACCAGAGATTGAAATGAGCACAGATAAAGTTCCTTAAGCCAAATATGGAATAGACAAGAGCTACTACTTGCTCAACAAAATGGACTCAACACCGCATATTAAACGCCTAAGAATGTACCTGACTAGTAATATCTTAAAACCTATGGATTGCTATGTCTCCGGAAGAGAATCAAGCATGTGTACAGGGGCATAAACGCAGCAGTGATAGGATTGGAGAGGTTCGGTGAGCAAATGAAGACCCTTTGAAGTCATATTGCATGGTACCCATTCCAAGGGTTTCAACTACCCAGGTTTAAGGTATTCTTCCTTCAGCTAAAACATGCATGTGGAACCCAGAGTATGATCAACCATGTGATCGGGAGACGTGTTCAAATATGTCTCAGTTTTCGTACCCTGGTACTCGGGTGCAACATTCCAGACGCATTACTAACACTCTCCCGACTTGGAGAGTCAGTCCCTTTAACCTCCTGTTGGGCCCAGTTTGCAATTTCTGCGGAAGATGAACAGGAATAGGGAGAACCAATGAGAGACTAGCTGGAGGTGTCTGGACGGGCAAATTTAACTCTCATTTCCCACCAGGAAGAGGAATTAACCAAAGGCTCAGAGTGCCGTGCCGGAACCAGATTAGGGCCTGAAGCAATCCTGCGGTGTTGCGGCCAGCTCACAAAAAAGCGAGTTAAAGGAAGGAGCTCAGGGGCACTGTAATTCACAAACCTGCAGAGTTATAAATGAAAGCTATCGTCCAAAAATATACTGAAGTAAGGCTGCCAAGAGGACTTGAAAGCGGGGCAGAATTGCAGGAAACCGATTTCAGGAGGTAGACTGGAATTGCATTTAAAGCATAGGAAAAGAGGCAGAACGTCCACAATGATGCACTTGGCCAAAAAGTGCGTATGCGTTTTTTCCTGAATATATTCAGGAAAAAACGCATACGCCCTTTTTCGCCAACCAAGCAAGCTTGCAAAGGAAATCTGCACTACAATGAAGTCTCACTTCCCCCCGGTCAAAAGGGCCATCAGAAAAAAGTGTAAAATCCAGAAAGGCAGGACAGGCCAGGGAGAACTGGGAGCCTTGTTATGCTGATGGGCGGGATGTAAATTGCCAACAGTCACTAGGGAGAAGTGTATGGTGTTTCCTGAAACATCTAAAAAACAAAGCAACAGAGCCTAGGGCACTTCCACTTATGGTCCTATAGCTTAGGGAAATTAAAATCGAAAAGACACAGCCACCCCAATGTTTGGGACAGCTCTGTTTACAAGAATCTCATTTACGGTACAAGTTCAATATCGCAGAAAGTGAAAAATGGATAAAGAAGTTGTGGTACATACGTACAATGCAATATCACTCAGCAATGAAATCTATGTAATCAGGCCCGTAGCTTCATAATGAGTGGATTCAGGTATGATGATTCTAACTGAAATAAGTCACACAGAAAAATAAACATCATAAGATATCACTAATACACCGAATGTAAACTCGGTTACACAGGAACTGAATTACAAAACAGAACAGGGTCTCAAATTTAGAAAACCAACTTATGCTTGCTTAAGGGGAAAGGTGAGTTGGGGTGCTACATAAATCCAGAGATTGAAATGAGCACAGATAAAGTTCCTTAAGCCAAATATGGAATAGACAAGAGCTACTCCTTGCTCAACGTAATGGACTCAACACCCCATATTAAACGCCTAAGAATGTACCTGACTAGTAAGTATCTTAAAACCTATGGATTGCTATGTCTCCAAAAGAGAATCAAGCGTGTGTACAGGGGCATAAACGCAGCAGTGATAGGATTGGAGAGGTTCGGTGAGCAAATGAAGACCCTTTGAAGTCATATTGCATGGTACCCATTCCACGGGTCTCAACTCTCCAGGTTTAAGGTATTCTTCCTTCAGCTAAAACATGCATGAGGAACCCAGAGTAGGATCAACCGTGTGAACGGGAGACGTGTTCAAATATGTCTCAGTTTTCCTCCCCTGGTACTCGGGTGCAACATTCCGGACGCTTTACTAACACTCTCCCCACTTGGAGAGTCAGCGCCTTTAACCTCCTGTTTGGCCCAGTTTGCCATTTCTGCGGAAGACGAACAGGAATAGGGAGAACCAATGAGACACTAGCTGGAGGTGTCTGGACGGGCAAATTTAACTCTCATTTCCCACCAGGAAGAGGAATTAACCAAAGGCTCAGCGTGCCGTGCCGGAACCAGATTAGGGCCTGAAGCCATCCTGTGGTGTTGCGGCCAGCTCACAAGAAAGCGAGTTGAAGAAAGGAGCTCAGGGGCACTGTAATTCACAAACCTGCAGAGTTATAAATGACAGCTATCGTCCAAAAATATACTGAAGTATGGCTGCCAAGAGGACTTGAAAACGGGGCAGAATTGCAGGAAACCGATTTCAGGAGGTAGACTGGAATTGCATTGAAAGCATAGGAAAAGAGGCAGAGCGTCCACAATGATGCACCTGGCCAAAAAGTGCGTATGCGTTTTTTCCTGAATATATTCAGGAAAAAACGCATACGCACTTTTTGGCCAACCAAGCAAGCTTGTAAAGGAAATCTGCACTACAATGAAGTCTCACTTCCCCCCGATCAAAAGGGCCATCTGAAAAAAGTGTAAAATCCAGAAAGGCAGGACAGGCCATGGAGAACTGGGAGCCTTGTTATGCTGATGGGAGGGATGTAAATTGCCAACAGACACTCGGGAGAAGTGTATGGTGTTTCCTGAAACATCTAAAAAACAAAGCAACAGAGCCTAGGGCACTTCCACATATGGTCCTATAGCTTAGGGAAATTAAAATCAAAAAGACACAGCCACCCCAAAGTATGGTACGGCTCTGTTTACAAGAACCTCGTTTACTGTACAAGTTCAACATCGCAGAAAGTGAAAAATGGATAAAGAAGTTGTGGTATTTACTTACAAAGCAATATCACTCAGCAATGAAATCTATGTCATCAGGCCCTTAGCAGCACAATGAGTGGATTCAGGTATGATGATTCTAACTGAAATAAGTCACACAGAAAAAGAAACATCATAAGATATCAGTAATACACGGAATGTAAACTTGGCTACACAGGAACTGAATTACAGAACAGAACAGGGTCTCAAATTTAGAA